>NC_043012.1:32767918-32850418 GCF_006345805.1 Octopus sinensis
CGGGGAACTTGGTTGCTATTTTCAACACATCAAGTAAACTATGTAAGCGGCTCCCCATGTTGGTGTATGAGTAAAACCCATCGAAATATTTCGTGCTGATAAAGTAATTCATGTTATGTCCAACTCGTCAGTTAGGACCCAGCTGATAATAAATGGCATAAATGAAAATTGTTGCTTGTGGTGCAGTTTTTTTACTGTTATTTCTATTTCGACTATAAAACAAAGAAAAAGAAAATTATTTAATTTGTAATTAAGCTTCCCCAAACTTTTTGTTGGCTACATGTAGTTGATAAATACATATATATATATATATTTCAATGCCCCGATTGTTGGGCAAAAGAATCAATTATACTTTCCTTTCTCAAACTCTTTACGACTTGGTTTATTCTAAGCATGGCATGTGTGTGTGTATATATATATATATATATATATATATATACTCTCTTTCTCTTTACTGTATATATAATATATAATAATATATATATAATAATAATAATATTAGGGAGTATGGCTCCAAACTTACAGGGAGAAATTAGATTTAGTATTAAATCAAATTTCACAGTATAAATATATATATTAGTTGCCTAATAGTGGTTTTATCTCTAATTCATATTATATATATATATATTTACACATACGCGTGTGGTAATTGCCATTCGTGTATCGTGTTTTCAAATATACACGTAGCGACTGTTGATTTCTTTTTTCCGTATTTTAATTTTATCTTATGTTCTCCATTCGAAATTGATAAAATAATTTCTCCATATTGTTTATTGTCGTAAACATTTTGTTTTAGTTTCAGAACACTTGATCGATTATTACAATAGGCGTAATTCAACTTTTGGGACCATCACAGTACTTGATAGGCGTTCGATAGATAGATCTCTCCCTGATATCGATCGCTAATGATTTCTATATTGTATAAAATGCCTTACAACATTTCTTAAAGTCACTTTGCTTTGCCGAGTTCAAATCCTACCTTGGTGGACGTTGACTTTCAAACTTCGTTGAATTTAATGGATCAAACCCGTCTGTTCTTTCGGGCTTGACGAAACAAACACAAGCCAAATTCTGGTGTCAATATAAATTGCTCCTAGAGGTGGCGAGCTGGCCGAATGGTTAGCACGCCGGCGAAAATACTTAGCGGCATTTCGTCCGTCTTTGTATTCTGAGTTCGTATTCTGCCGAGGCCGACTTTACATTTCATCCTATCGGGGTCGATAAAATAAGTACCAGTTACGCACTGGGGTCGACGTAATCGACTACTCCTCTGCCCCGAAGTTGCTGGCCTTGTGCCGATCTGAGAGAAATTCTCATGTTATTCGTAACTTACGTGTTGCATTAATCACTTTCTTTTTTGTAGTGAGCAAACAAAATGTTTCGAAGTTATATGCTAGCAGGACAAAAAGCTGACTTCGAATATATATATTTTTTTATAATTAGGGTTCAGCAAAGATTTGCTTTACCACATACCGAAGTTTAGAAATAGCAGCCAGAGAATTTGGTGAAATTATTGATTACTAGTTAGTTAATTAATTAATTTTACCCTTTGTTATTATATACACATACACACACACACATATATATATCATTGTGTGTGTGTATGTGGCTTGTTCGTTTTCGGATTCTTCGACATGTAGCCGGTCCCTCTAGGCATAACACACACACACGTACATAATTAAGACGTATTTTTAGTGCCCGAGTTAATTGTACATCCGTTTCGTGTTAAAGTTATTTTTCTTGTGGTGCTTTATCACTCTTCCGTACATCTATGTACAAAACCCATTTACACAAAACAAAACATGTTCTACATACACAATACATGATTCATTTTTAAAATATCAAATATTGTAAGCCATTACCGAATATTAAAAGTGACGGAAGTAAAACGAAATAATTTATAATTCGAGTTGTCAAATGTAACAAGTGCGCCGGAGAAAATGCCTTGCGGTATTTAATCACATCCCTTTTATGCTTTAAGTTTAGATCCCTCTGGGTTAATTCTACTTTTCATCTCTCCTAAGTAAAAAAACAAAAATGTGCCCTTCTACCAAGGTTAGAAACCGTCGTAGTGTTAAGGTTTATGTTCGTAAAACAAATTCACGAAGTTGTGTTGTATTAAGGAAAAGTTATAGGATTACAGATCTATGATGGATCGATTGACCAAACGCGTCAGATCGCTTGAAATATTTTCATTTTCTTTTTTCGTGATTATTTTTATATCGATTATTCGTTTTGATTGAAATATACGATGGTTTTTTTTTTTATATTTTTAGTACAAAATCAAATCTGCTTTATCGAACAGATCTATGATCTCAGATGTTTGACCCCCTTTATTTTGTGTATCTAGAACTACTGTGTCTTTGTTTATTAAAATCTTAGGATTAAATGTAGATCGCTAATAATTAATTAAACGTTATTTATGTTTTTCTTTATTTAAACAGAATTTTCCATTTTGTGAGTTTCATGATCGGGGATTTATTTTGCGTATTTTAAACTAAATTGCCAATATCGTTATTTATCGAATAATACATCAATACATCAACGTCGCAATAAATTTGTAGATAGGTATTCAATGAAGATATCTTTATTAGTAAATATTGTTCAACCTGGATGATTCTCTCTCTCGTTTACTTTGGTAACAATTTAAGAACGCTTTATTTCAATTATTTCATTTAACTTGAAGAGTTTAGAAGTTAGACATCAACCAAAACTTAATAAATATATCTTTTGCATCTTTCTTTCTTGTCAATTTAACTTCTTACGTAGTATAAAAATGTTTTGTGTTAGATTTTCGTCATTTGGATTAGCTGAAAATATGCAATGAATATAGCTAGTCCCTTTCCCCAAAATTTCAGACCTTGTGTCTATAGTAAAAAGGATTATTATTGTCCCTTTATGTTTTAATTAATTTTTGTCAGCCCTTGTGGCCAATAAACGAATTAATTATTATTATTATAATTATTATTCAGGCAGCGAACCGGCAGAATCGTTAGCACGTCGAGAAAAATGCTTAGCGGCATTTTGTCCGTCCTTACATTCCGAGTTCAAATTCCGCCGAGGTCGACTTTGCCTTTCGTCCTTTCAGGGCTGATAAATTAAGTTTCAGTGAAGCATTGGTGTCGATGTAATAGACTTGTCCCCTCCCCGCAAATTTTAAGCCTTGTGCCTTTAGTAGAAGGGATTATTATTATTATTATTATCATCATAATTAAGGGAAATGATCAAATTAGTTGGACTTTCTCATTCAACATTTCTTTTCCTTCCTTCTTTCATCAAGAAGACCTTTTTTAAAACTTTAATTGTAGATTTTCATTAAACGTAGCTAGAAGTTTAACAAATGCTTGATCTGACAGCATTCGGTTATAAATTACATGATTTATATAAAATATTCTCACAGAAATGTAAAACATTCTCAGAAACGTTACCCCCCACCTCGTAGTGACATCTAAAGGGGCTATTGACCTTTCTTCCTTTAAAGTAGCTAATTCCTAAAATACAAATTATTCAGTTTAGTTGGATGTTGTTTTTATGTTTAGTCTTTTATGAATAATAGCACCGTTTGGTTACAGCTTCACAAGCCAGCAGGCTGTTTGCTGCTTCGCTGCATTTCTGATCATCTCTGGGAAGGGAGTGTCTATGCTACTATCATACAGAATATTTTTGTCCTGTGCACAGGATTAAACAGCATCCTTGTTGATGTGTATATCTTTCACACACACACACAAGTAATGAAGTATTCAAGAATTGTGTCCATTCACGAACAATTTGAGAGATGAAACCGATTCTATAACATTCCTTGCGTTGTTCAGCTACGTTGTTTATTTCACTTGTAATATTAGGTAAACATTGTGTACAATTAATTTTAAATAATTACGTGTGTGTGTGTATGTGTGTAATTATGATGATGATCATTACTGTCGTCATTTAAAACACCCTCATTTCCATGGTTGTTTAGACAGAATTCATTGAAGCTGCTTTTCATGACCAAATGTCCTTCCTCTCACTAATCCTCATCTGTTTCCAAGCAAGGTGTTTGTTTCCTTTGGACGTTCACACAGAAAATTGGAAATGAAAGCCTCCCACTTTTATATGATGTTGATATTCATTTACAACTATTAGGTGATGTCAAGACAAGGAGACACGAACGCATGTGCACACACACACACACACTATGGGCTTCCTCCAGTTTCTATCTATCTACCAAATCCACTCACAAGCGAAATACACTTGCTTGAAGTCGATTGAACTTGAAACCATGTGTTTTGGAAGCAAATATCTTAACCACACAACCATGCCTCCACTTATGACTGTGTTATATATATATATATATATATATATATATATATATATGTATATATAGGTGCAAGCATGGCTGTGTGGTAAGAAGCCTGCTTCCTAACCACATGATTCTGAGTTCAGTCCCACTGCTTGGCACATTGGGCAAGTGTCATTTACTATAGCCTCAGGCCAACCAAAGCCTTGTGAGTGGATTTGGTAGGCAGAAACTGAAAGAAGCCCGTCGAATATGTATGTAAATAGGTATATACCTGTGTGTGTGTGTTTGTCCCTCCATCACCACTTGACAACCAGTGTTGGCATGTTTACATCCCCATAACTTAGTGGTTTAACAAAAGAATCCAAGAGAAAAAAATACTTGGCTTAAAAAATAAGTCCTAGGAGTTGATTTGTTTGATTAAAATCCTTCAAGGTGATGCTCCGGCATGATCACAGTCAAATAACTGATACAAGTAAAAAGAATATATATATATATTATATATATATATATATATATATATATATATATATATATATATATACAAGATAAGAAAATGGATAAATACATCTAAATCAAATATCAATTACCAGGTAATACTCAATCACATACTTTATTAAACCACCACATAAGAGACTGTAGGGTTAAATATAAAAAGCAGAACAAGTCAGTGTACATAAAGGAATGTACATAAAAGAGTAATGTTGTATAATAATTAGAATATATATAAAAAAGAATATATATATATATACACACATACATATCTAAAATAAGTTGCAAAAATTAAAAGAAAACTCACAAGACATGAATGTACTCTTTTCTCGTCAGTTATCATCCAAAAAATCATTTCAATTTCACACTTCAATAATATTGTTCGTTTTTGGTGGTTTCAGCAGTGAAAAGCTGATGAGAATTAGTGAATGAATGCTGAGTACTGTGACAATAAAGAAAAAAAAAAGAAGCAACATATAAATGTGAATATGCAATGTATGTACATACATACATATCTGTGAAATAGGAAAGTAAGCATTATGTCTTAAGTATCTATCTTATGGAGTGGGATAATAAATTGGTTCAAATGGAAGAGATTTGATGGACAGTGGCTAGTATTTAATTTGGGGTAGCAGTGTAAGAGGAGGAGATTAGGGATGGAGTTAAAGAAAGGAATAGAGTAGTTGCAGGGAGGTACTATGAATATACAAAGGTTTGGAAGTTTACATTGGTCGGGGAAGCTGGAAACACCAACTTTTTCTCAGCATAAAAGCAAAGATGTACATACAAAGGTACACACACACACACATATATCTATAATATATTTTATGATTTATCAATTACTTGTTACAGTCATTAGACTGCAGCCATCCTGGGGTACCACTTCAAAGGTTTTTTAGTTGAACAAATCAGCCCCAGTGCTTATTTTTTAAAGCCTGAAACTTATTCTGTCAGGTTCTTTTGCCAAACCACTAAGTCACAAGGATGTAAACAAACCAACATTGGTAGTAAAATGGTGGGGAGTCAAGCACAAACACAAAGAGATGCACAACATATATTCAACAGGCTTATTTCAGTTTCCATCTAACAAATGCACTTGCAAGCTTTTGGTCATTGCAAAGCTACAGCAGAAGATACCTGCCTAAGGTGCCATATACATACATACATACATACATACAACATATATATATATATATATATATATACACACACACACACATATACAGGGTGTGGTGAATAAATGGTCGTCTAAATTATGCAAAAATGAAAATAACACTAACATCTCATTTTAACAGATATATTTACCAAAATTACATAAAATTGCCATTGGCTTCAACCACGGCCTCCAGACGACTTCAGAATCGCTTGCATCTCTTCTGGATGTTCTCCTTGTTTAAGTTGGTGAATGCTGACGTAATCCTTGCCTTCAGTTCATCTTTGTGTTACAAGGAATTTTGTTGGTCTCTCGCTCAGCTGTGGCCTGCACATAATAATCAAGGGGGCTATGATGCAGAGTCCTGTTGCTAGACATAGGGTCTTCCAGCAGCCACCCTCTTGACCCAGAGCAGCACTTATCTCCTCCAGGCACTTGATGTAGACCTCTATGTGAAACTGAGGCCGTGTGGGAAAATGAATAGAGGCATAACGTCCCCATCACTAGTGATCACTCCAAACGCCATGATGTTGACTGGATGTTTGATTTTTATCACTCTTGGTACATGTTTTGGGGACTCAAATTGACACCCAACACTCTGAAATGTTCATATTGGAGTTTCCAGCACAAATGCCAAGCAGCATAGCATGTTGTTCTGATATTTCTGGCAGAGTGAATTGCATCATGGTGCTATATATATATATATATATATATAATATATATAAATGGCGGTGCCCCAGCATGGCCACAGCTCATAAGCTGAAACTGGAAAAATCAAAATCAAATCAAATATGATTTTTTACCATGCTGAAGTATTAATCCCTACACATTTTTTTTCTGTTCATTCTTTTTCATTCTCCTTTTTTTCCATTCTCCTTTTTTTCTTCTTCTTAATCCTTTCTATCAAAGAGCATAGGCTCGAAATGTAAAAAAAAAACTTTTACATTCTTCTCAAGCATTAAACTAATACACCTGCTTGTTGTTACTACACCTGTCTTCATCTTTTCTTTTCTGTAAATTTGAACTATATATACATATATATGTAAATATATTGTTTATTTAGGGATGGGCATGGTTAAGACATTCACCTCCCAACTACATGGCATCTTGGGAAAGTGTCTTGTATAACCTCAGGCTGACCAAACCTTGTGAGTGGATTTGATAGATGGAAACTGAAAGAAGCCCGTCATGTGTGTATGAAATGAATGTCTAACTCATCAGAGAATACATTAGAAAACAGCTAGTGAAGTTGTTTGTAGCGAAAGCTGAAATTATTAGCTACTATAAAATATTTTCACAAAATAGAATTCCTTGGAAACAGTTTTTATTCTGCATGGAAACAATAAGAACTTTCTTTCTATTCTCTCAATTCCTAATCTAGTGATTTTCTATGAAGAAAAGAATTTCCTCCAGACTGTAATTATTTCCATCTTTAATGAAATGTTGTATTTCATGAATGTTTATTATTAAGTCACAGATTATGTCATGCAAATATTTCTATAAAAGAATGAATTAGTGCTATATGTGATTATCAATGACTAGAAATTTTTAGAACAAAAAGAAAAACATTAAATGTGAGTTCAATCCATCTTTTTCCATATAATTCTGAAATTTTGATTTCAAATTTCTCACCCTGCTTGAACTATTGAGAAATGTTTATTTCCCGAGGGTTGACAACGAATTCTGGGTAGAAGTAGGGATTCATCAAGGATCAGTCCTCAGCCCCTCCATCTTGTTCATCATAGTCCTCCAGGCAATAACAGAGGAATTCAAGACAGGATGCACCTGGGAGCTTCTCTATGCTGATGACCTTGCTCTAACAGCTGAGTCACTATCAGAACTAGAGGAAAAGTTCCAGGTGTAGAAGCAAGGTCTAGAATTTGAAGGGCTTTAGAGTCAGTCTAGCAAAAACCAAAGTCTTAATAAGTAGGAAGGCAGACAAATCACAAATCTCTTCAGGTAGATGGCCTGCTTGATCTGTAGGAAAGGTCTAGGTAGAAACTCTATAAGATGTACCCAGTGTAAGCTATGGACACACAAGAGGTGCTGCAATATCAAAGGAAGGTTAACTGGGAAGATAGCTTTTGTGTGTGGCAGATGCACAGGGGCAATAAACACCGAAGATGTTCAGAAAACAGCTTCCATCACATGCCAGGGGGAAAAACTAGAAGTAGTTGATAGCTTCCGTTACCCAGGTTGCCAAGTCAGTAGTGGGGGGTGGATGCTCTGAGAGCATAGCTGCTAGAATAAGAATAACCTGGGCCAAGTTCAGAGAGCTCCTACCTCTGCTGGTAACAAAGTGCTTCTTGCTCAGAGTGAAAGGTAGACTGTATATGATGCATGTGTGTGAACAGCTTTGTTACATGGCAGTGAGACATAGGCTGTGACTGCTGAGGACATGCGTAGGTTTGAAAGAAATAAAGCTAATATACTCTGTTGGATGTGTAATGTCAGTGTGCATACACAACAGAGTGTAAGCACCCTGAGAGAAAAGTTGGACATAAGAAACATCAAATGTGGTGTGCAGGAGAGACAACTGTGCTGGTATGGTCATGTGTTGCATATGGAAGAGGACAGCCACATGAAAAAGTATCACACCCTAACATTGGAGGGAACCTGTAGAAGAGGTAGACCCAGAAAGACATGGGATGAGGTGGTGAAGCATGACCATTGAACATTGGGGCTCACAGAGGCAATGACAAGCAACCAAGATCTTTGGAGATATGCTGTGAGATTGTAGCTGTGGCCAATGCCAGTGTCGCATAACCAGTCCATTTAAAAGTACCCTTCAATTGTCAGGCAATATGTTGTGCTTGAGAAGACCTGTTGAGTCAAGTGAAATTATAGTCATGGCCAATGCCACTTGACTGGCACGTAAAAAGCACCATTTGAGTGTGGCTGATGCCAGTGCCACCTGATTGGATCCCATGCTGGTGGCATGTAAAAATCACCCACTACACTCTTGGAGTGATTGACATTAGGAAGGGCATCCAGCTGTAGAAACCTTGCCAAATCAGATAGGAGACTGGTGCAGCCATCTGGCTTGCCAGTCCTCAGTGAAACTGTCCAAAGTGGATGTTAAGCGATGATGATGATGTGTGTGTGTGTGTGAGTGACTGAGTTTGTATTTCTCAAGTTCACACTTTCGTTTGTTGGTTTGTGAAGAATGGCTTCTCTAATAACAGTGTCACTATTAAAGTATATCCTGCCTTCTTGCCAGATGTACAATCTTTGTAAGCAAAACGCTTATTTCATGTCCTTTGTTTCCTGTTCTCCACATAAATATATCTGGGCTGTTTGTTGTTTAGTAGACTGTGAGGTTATTACCTCATTTGGCATCAGGAAGGGCAACCAGATGTGAAAAACTCTTCCCCAGCATACTCTTGTGTGACCCATGCAATCAAGGAAAAGTAGACATTAAAAGGATACTACTGATACTCCAGAGCAATGATGTGGTCAGTTCCATTTAAGCATCCCATTTTGACAAAGTGGGTGGGAGACATAACTGATTGCATATACATCATTGACTTCATTTACAAGAACTTAATGGCTGTCAAGTGTGCTCATGTGTGTGCTTGAGCGCTCTTAATAGCCATTCTCCTCTCTTATGCTGGCGTTGATCAAAGCCAGATTATAATTTAAGTCAATGGTGTATGTACATCCTATTCCTCCTCTTTCCCCATCATCATCAGGATGGTGGTGTCAAAATCCGTTGTTCATTGTTATTTTATCTGAGTGACCACCTACAATGCAGAAGAACTCAGACAGAGAGAGCAGTAGTTACCCAGTGTAACAGGCCACTAGATCAACCTATTGAACTACTGCTGTCTATGTCTGTATCGTGTACTTATATTCATTACTGGCCCCTGTACCAGTGGCACGTAAAAAGCACCCACTACACTCAAGGAGTGGTTGGCGTTAGGAAGGGCATCCGCTGTAGAAACATTGCCAGATCAGACTGGGCCTGGTGCAGCCTCCTGGCTTCCCAGACCCCCTTTCGAACCGTCCAACCCATGCTAGCATGGAAAACGGACATTAAACGATGATGATAATGATATGCACATACACACGCAATAATACATGTGAGTACATCACTACATATATGCACATACACAATAATACATGTCAGACCATCTCTATGGTCATCTGTATAATGAAAGCAATATGAGATATCAAATTGTTGGACAGAATCATAAAAGTTATGGAAAGAATTATAGACCATTTTATTAGGAAAATTAAACTAGATGAGATGTACTTTAGTTTTATGCCAAGGTGAGGTGTTACTGATGCCCTCTTGTAAATCAACTGCTAAAAATGAACCATTGAACTTGGCATTTGTTGATCTGGAGAAAGCTTTCACTCACTAACCTGGTAATCCCTGAGAAAGCTATGGGTAGATGAAGAGCTTGTGGTAGCCATAGAAGCTATGTACAGAGGTGCTGTTGATAAGAATCTAGTGTACGAATAAGTGTTCAGTTCTCAGTCTCCTATTTATCTTAGTTCTCCAGACCATATCAGAACAATTCAAGACTGGTTGCCTTTGGGAACCACTATATGCTGATGGCCTTGTTCTTAGTGCAGAATCTATAGTAAAATTAGAAAAGAATTTCCAGGTGTGGAAGCAAAACCTGGAAGGAAAGCATTTTTAAGTAAACTTAGCAAAGACCCAAGTTCTAGTAATCAGGCAAACTGACAAGTCTCTACTCCTATCAAGAAAATAGCCCTGTTTGAAATGTAGTAGTAATGTAAGTAGAAATTCCACATGGTGTACTCAATGCAAACTATGGCCATATAAGAGGTGTAGTGGAATCATAGAAAGCTTAACTGAGAAAGTAAAATTTCTTTGTGCTTGTGGTAGAAGTGCGGGGGTGGGGCAATAAACACTAAGAATACACAGGAAATAGATTTTCTTAAATGGTCAGGAGGTCCCCAAGATGTAGTAGATAGCTTTTGTTATTTACGTGACCTACTTAGCAGTGGAGGGGAATGTTCTGAAAGTATCATTGCTAAAATAAGAACAGGATGGAGAAAGTTCAAGAGCTGTTACCTCTGTTAGCAACAGTCTCTCTCCCTCTGAGAGAAAGGAAGATTGTATGATGCTTGTGTATGAACAGCAATGCTACATGGTGGTGAGACATGGGCCTCAATTGCAAATGCAGTTGGTATGTTCTGTTGAATCTGTGACATCAGTGGGCATGTACAACAAATACAAATATGTTGAGAGAAATATTGGGCATAAGAGGAATCAGATGTAGTGTACTAGAGAGAAGACTACAATAGTTTTGTCGTGATGCATATGGATGAGGACAGCTGCTGTCCTCATCCTTATTCAAGTGTTGTTTGCTAAATGTGGATGGAACTTGTAGAAGAGGAAGACCCAAGTAAACAGGATGATCTGGTGAAGACTTATATCAAGATGCTGAAGGCGGCGAGCTGGCAGAAACAGTAGCACGCCGGGCGAAATGCATAGCCGTATTTCATCTGTCGTTATGTTCCGTGGTCAACTTTGCCTTTCATCTTTTCGTGGTCGATAAATTAAGTACCAGTTACGCACTGAGGTCGATGTAATTGACTTAATCCCTTTGTCTGTCCTTGTTTGTCCCCTCTGTGTTTAGCCCCTTGTGCGTAGTAAAAGAAAAAATATATATATATCAAGATGCTGAGTGTCATAAAGATGACACAAGATAGATGAAAACAAGGTCCTAAAAGCATTATATTTATCTCACTGCCCTTGTCCCCACTGTCCCCATCAAACCTTTCCCACCTCTCATCTTCCTAACATCCACCCTTCTAACTTTGCCACTATTCAGCTGCTATAAGTATTAGAGCAGGACATGCACATATTTCATCCCCCTTTCCTGGGAACCACTTTTGAAATTCATCCCTTCCTGTTTTATTATTTACCACTGATCACCCTTTTCTGTTATTCTCATCACTTTGGCATATCTGTTGTCAGTGACCTCCTCCCAAACTTTGTCCCCCACCCCCACTCCACTATAATAATTTCTACATACCTATGACACCCATCTTTGTTACTGTGTCTCTCCCAATTGCACATCTACAAATTTTCAAATCTGCCTCCAAGTTTATTATACTGCTGCTCTCCTTTTTGCACTGCCACTCGTCACCTCCTTCATCCCGATCCACCCTTATTCTTTAATCACCCCAAACCATCCATGTGTGCTATACTGATATATTTATCACTGATCACACCCTATCCTTATACTATTCACTTCTTCATACATCACTGACCTCTGTCACTCTCACATTGTGATTAATTTGTGCACCCACCCCTTCCCAATTCTTTATATTTTCTCTCATACTCACCTTCTTATATCTTGCCAGGATACTTTAATACCTTCTCACCACTCTGTCTTCTTTTCCACCCACTCTTATATAACATAGCAATGACCTTCCTCTCTAGCAAGACACCTATGCCTGTTTCTCTATCATACTTTAACTTCTCGACACCTGGCATAAAGCCACCTTCCTTTCTACTACAACCCCATTCATATGAGGGTCTTTTCTTTGTTTCGAAAATTACTTTGCAACCACACAAGTACCAATGGCTTGAAAAAGCCCCTGATACACTGTAAAGCGGTTGGCATTGGGAATGGCATCCAGTTGTAGAAACTATGCCAAAACAGACATTGGAATTCAATGCAGTCCTGCTCATTGGATCCTGTCAAACTGTCCACTCCATGCCAGCTTTTAAGATAGATGTTAAATGATATGAAGGTGATATATAACCATTGTAGAAGACACTTTCTGTATTTTTCTCAACCCAAATTCTCTTTTACACATCTATATTTGTGCCTTCATTCTAATGTTGCATTACAGCTGTTGACCTCCAATAAATGTATAAGTAATTTTACATTTAGAGTTTTGTTAATTATTGACAGGATTTTCTTTCCAAAGAAGCACAACCCATAAATAGTTTTGTTACTTTACCTTTCTCTATTCCACAAAACTTATTTTATTTAAGTTTAGGTCATGTTTTTGTGCTCCAGTGACAGCTGCAAATAGTTGTATTTGTATGCTGTAATTAGATAAGTTCTGGTTTTTTATTGCTTTAATTTAAACTGGCACAATTATAATGTTACCAACTGTCATGGTAGCACTTCTACAATTTTTGTAGTTTTTAACTTACTCTTTTCTTCAGTAAGTAATTTTGTTCAAGAAATGCTAAAAGTAAATAATTGATGATTATAGTCTGTCATGTAGGAAAATTCATAATTTAGAAAATCATTAACTCTAGCCAACTTATTTCAGTTGAAAAATTTTTAAGTAGAAATTTGAGTTTCATAATTTGTTGGAAAGCTGATAGAAACTGAAGACTAAGAAAGTAACCATACCACATGTTCAAGTTTCTGTTTTCTGATTTGTAGCTTAACCATTAATCATTATTTCATATGTTGAAAGCAATTATAATGATAATGTTGATAAGGAGATATTTTCCACATAAGGTGTTTAACCTTTTTTGATTTGGTTTGCAAGATTCTTTATATGAGTTTGTGTGTTGAAGCATATTCTATTGTCTGGGGAGAGTCATTTTCTTTTTGTGCCTTATTATGTAACATACTCACCGGTAAAATTTCCACTTTTTTCTTATTTTTATTTTCCTAAAACTATTGAAAAGGTTGCAAGACGCAACGAAAATTTTAGGAAAATAAAAATAAGAAAAAAGTGGAAATTTTACCAGTGAGTGTGTTACATAATAAGGCACAAAAAGAAAATTACTTTCCCTAGACACAATAGAATGTGTTTAACCCTTTAGTATTTAATGTGGCCATATCCACCCAAAATTTCCTACCTGTTCTATGTTCAAACTGGCCAGATGGTTCCAGGATCATTCCCACTGCGTGGCACCTTGGGCAAGTGTCTTCTACTATAGCCTCAGGCCGACCAAAGCCTTGTGAGGTGATTTGGTAGACGGAAACTGAAAGAAGCCCATCGTGTATATGTATATATGTATGTGTCTGTCCTCCCAACATTGCTTGACAACCGATGCTGGTGTGCTTACATCCCCTGTAACTTAGCGGTTCGGCAAAAGAGACCGATAGAATAAGTACTAGGCTTGTAAAGAATAAGTCCTGGGGTCGATTTGCTCGACTAAAGGCGGTGCTCCAGCATGGCCACAGTCAAATGACTGAAGCAAGTAAACGAGTAAAGTGGTTTGTGCTTAAACACAAGTCTATAACTTATAAATGAAAATTCATTTAATTAAACTATACTTTATTGAAATTTTGAGCACTTATTCATGAAACTATATATAGAAATCTTGATGTTTATTGTTTTATCCTGGATATTAAGAGATGTCAATGTAAAGAGTTTGGATATAAAGAATTGTTTTGTTTTTGAGACTCCATTACGCTATCCAGTTAATATCAACAGCTAAATTCTTAGGAATAAAAGTATGGTTGCTATGCTTCTATTCCAAGATGTTTCTTAATTTTTTCCCTAAGTTAAATAGCTATTGTGTTTGCTGCTGACATTTTGTATCACAAACAATTAGTTGCTGTGTAGGAGACAGAAACTGATAGATGTGGAAAGTCCAGTGGACATTTAAAGCATTTTGTATAGTTGCTAAAGTAAAAGCTTTTGTTTTATAGCTTATACTGTTTTAATTACGGAGATGTACTTGCATAGCAAGTGACTTGATCTGGGATTGTGTGCTGGAACGTAAACAATTGCAGCATGGAAGGTGTTTATAAGCCATTTAAGAAACACACAAAACCGTTAGATTCACTTCAACATTTAAATTTAATTTGTCAAAATATTTTCGTCACCTTGAGACCGAGACCTGTTCACTGACAAAGCTTCGTGCTGCATCTGTTTTAATTATCCTTTAATTAATCTGTCTTATTTAACATACCTTACCAATTCTTCAATTTAAAAAAAGAGGAAAAAAGGGAGTTCCTGAGTGAATGTACCTCAATTGTCTTGGATTCCTTGATTTTTTTTCTAAAAACATAACATGTACAATTCTAAATGGTTAATCGATTTCTATTCTTGCCTTTTTGTATTGTATCTTAAATCCCTTTATTGACTTTGCTTTTATTTTTTTCTTTCTTTCTTTTCTTTTTCCTTGTCTATAGAAATAATTTGTTTCGAAAATATTGATTTCAATGAATGAATGCTCCGATCATGTTCAAGCAGTTTACTGATTAGGAGCTGTTCTAAACATACACATTTGCACTTCTTTGTAAATAAGAGTCCTTTTTAGTCATTTGTGACAGCAATAATATGGATAATTGATGAAAAGGGTTAAAAAATATGTTGATTAAAAATGTTGAGAGTTAGCAAGAACAGGGTAGCCAGAGCAGAAAGAGAGGAAAGGAGAATTTTGAGCACAATCATGAGATCATAGTAAATTCATCATTGTTTAATGTCTGCTTTCCATGCTAGCATGGGTTGGACGTATGACTGAGGGCTGGCGAACCAGATGGCTGCACCAGGCTTCAATCTTGATCTGGCAGAGTTTCTACAGCTGGATGACCTTCCTAATGCCAACCACTCCGAGAGTGTAGTGGGTGCTTTTACGTGCCACCGGCATGGAGGCCAGATAGCTGCTCTGGCAACGATCAGGCTTTGATGGTGCTCTTAATACCCTACTAGCACGGGGCTGAAATGCCAGTAATGCAACGCTGGTAACGATCACGCTCGAATGGTGTCTTTTATGTGCCACTGGCATGGAAGCTGGTTAGCCACTCTGTCAATGATCACACTCGTATGGTGCTCTTTGCACCCTGCTAGCACGAACGCCAGTCATTGAATTTGATTTTGAATTATGAAACAAAATTCTTGACAAGTTGACCTACCATGGAAAAGAGATGATGAAATGATTCATGATGCAAAACATCTTTTCCAAAATCTAGATTATTGATCACTATATTTATTCATATTTCTATAATGCATATGCTTCTCTTCTTAAATAGCCATGGCTATTTAAATATCTAAAGGGTTTTTTTTTTTTTTTTGGAAAAAAAGATTAAAGGAATATTTCTGTGGTTTCTTTATTTTATTATGTTTTCTTCTCTTGTTATTAATTGCTTTTAACTTCTTTCAACTTATTTACTAACATTTTTTCATCCTCCTCCTTTACCTTTCTAACCTCTCCTACTAACACCATTACCCTGTTGTCTTACTATACTTTTTTATATTTATTTATTTTAACAAAGCCACCAGGCATGGCTGTGTGGTAAGAAGCTTGCCTCCCAGCCACATGGTTTCAAGTTCAGTCCCACTGTGTGGCACCTTGGGCAAATGTCTTCTACTTTAGCCTTGGGCTGACCAAAGCCTTGTGAATGAATTTGGTATTCGGAAACTGATAGAAGCCCGTTGTATATGTGTGTGTGTGTGTGTGTGTGTGTGCGCGCATGTATATAAATATATATACATTGCCAGATCAGACTGGGCCTGGTGCAGCCTCCATGGCTTACCAGACCCCGGTCGAACCGTCCAACCCATGCTAGCATGGAAAGCGGACGCTAAACGATGATGATATATATATAATCATCATCATCCGTTTTCCATGCTAGCATGGTTGGACGATCCAACCAGGGTCTGGGAAGCCAGGAGGCTGCACCAGGCTCCAGTCTGATCTGGCAATGTTTCTACGGCTGGATGCCCTTCCTAACACCAACCACTCCGTGAGTGTAGTGGGTGCCTTTTACGTGCCACCAGCACAGGGGATATATATATATATTTATGTGTCTTTGTGTCTGTTTTGGTGTCCCCCTCCCTCCCATAACTTAGTGGTTTGGCTAAATAGACCAATAGAGTAAGTACCAGATTTAAAATATAAGTCCTGGGGCTGATTCATTTGACTAAAATTTTAAGGCAGTGCCCCAGCATGGCCACAGTCTAATGACTGAAAACAAGTCAAAGATAAAGGTGATATTTTGAAGCGTTACAGTACATATCCTACCTTTGCCTGACTCAACTGGAAAGGTAAACAGATTATCATTGAATAATTAGGATTGAGAAATAGACCCAAATATAAAAAGTACTTGGTCTTGCAATTTATGTGAGAATCAGTGAACACCTCTGTGGTTGTTTAACCTGCTAGAAATAGTTGTTAAATTTCCCTTATTTACCCTACCATCTTCAAAAATAAGAAAAGACATGTTGGTTAATCCGGTTCTGGATATAGAAAATAGTAGGGGGCATGGCTTGAATGCCTTTAACCATTTTGTTACTGTATTTATTTTGAGATGTTCTGTGTTTCTCTCAATTATTTTAGATATAACAAAGAATTTAGTAAAGTAACTTAGTTATCATTAAGCTAGTGTTAGGAACATTAATTGTGACTAAAGTTTAGTGGAAGATTTTAATGACTATTGAAAAGGTTGCAAGACGCAACAAAAATTTTAGGAAAATGAAAATAAGAAATAAGTGGAAATTTTACTGGTGTGTGTGTGTTACATTATAAGGCACAAAAAGAAAATGACTCTCCCCAGACACAGCAGAACATGCTTCAACACACGAACTCACATAAAGAATCTTGCAAACCAAATCCCAAAACGAAATTATGAAAACAAGACATTGCTACTACAGAGCCAGAGCTGGTTGGTTTCAGCCAAGTTTGTAACAAAAGTGTTAATCTTCATTCTGTGCATCAGAGATGTTTTGGTGAACAACTTGCATGTGAACATCAGAACAATTGCTGAATATAGAGTGTACTTGTGTTCCCCAATCCCTATGAAAACTCCTAAGTAGTTTAACTTGAAACACAAACGGTGTTCTAAATTCTCTCTCTCTCTCTCGGTGCATTTTTTAATCATATTGAAATACTTAAGCTGTATGAGAAAGAAATCCACTTTTGTGATATATCCTAAAAAACATAGCATTTGTGATATATTGCTAAAATTTTATATGTGTATGCATACATACATACATGCATGCAATCATACATATGTATATACAGACAGACAGACCAGAATAAAACTGTAGATTCAGTTTCATTAGTATATACTAGTATGCAATGCAGTAATTGTTACTAAAATGTTTTCATATCGAAATCGATCAAAAATCAATGGAAATTGTAGTTGGGATACCAGTGCCGGTGGCACATAGAAGAACCATCTGAATGTGGCCGTTGCCAGCACCGTCTTGACTGGCCTCCGTGCTGGTGGCATGTAAAAAGCACCAACCAATCGTGGCTGTTGCCAGCCTCGCCTGGCACCTGTGCCGGTGGCACGTAAAAAGCACCCACTACACTCAGAGTGGTTGGCATTAGGAAGGGCATCCAGCTGTAGAAACACTGCCAGATCAGACTGGGCCTGGTGCAGCCTCCTGGCTTCCCAGACCCCAGTCAAACCATCCAACCCATGCTAGCATGGAAAGCGGACGTTAAATGATGATGATGAATTCCCATATGTTCAATACCAGGTTGAAAGTTGAAGATACATGGATATACATGGAGTTCTAAACGAAGGCTAACTGTTTGTTATGCTACCTCATTTGATATAGCAATTTTTCAATATATATGTGTGTGTGTGTGTGTGTGTGTGATGGACTCTCCCATCGAAGACAATGTACGAGCATTCAACTTTTGCCAAACGACCAGCAAAAATCATTTGTTTATAGTGATCAACTGTTTGTGCTGCATATTAGCTCACTCTCTTCATTAAATTGATGTTGTCTGAATAGGTGCACTGTGTATCAGGTGTCAAGTGTCAAAGTGATTGCAGAGCAATGTGAGGTGAGGTGTTTTGCTCAAGAACACAATGCACCATCCGTTCTAGGAATTGAAATCGCAATCTAGTGATCGTGAATGCAACACCCTTACCACTAGGCCATGGGCCCTCAAAGCACCATCCGTACGTTGCCGATGCCAGCGCCGCCCTGACTGGCTTCCGTGTAGGTGGCACATAAAAACCACCAACCGATCATGGCCGTTGCCAGCCTCCCCTGGCACCTGTACCGGTGGCACGTAAAAGGCACCCACTACTCTCACAGTGGTTGGCATAAGGAAGGGCATCCAGCTGTAGAAACACTGCCAGATCAGACTGGAGCCTGGTGCAACCTCCTGGCTTCCCAGACCCCGGTCGAACCGTCCAAGCCATGCTAACATGGAAAACAGATATTAAACGATGATGATGATGATATATATATATATTATTAAGCAGTATATTGCTGGTTGTGTTGATCAGAATGTGACTGTTGGTTTCACACTGACCATTGCACTTGGTATTATTGCTGACTTTTCAGACACCATGTCAGAAGAGTTGTCAGTGTTGCCAAGTGCAATAGCCAGCACAAAACCAATAACAGCATAGATTATTCTATTGATTCTATTGCTAAATAATTATAGCTCTTATGTTATTCCTTTATTTATGTGAAACTCCACAAACAAACAAAATTTTTTTAAAAACCACTCTTTTTACATAAACTTGAATCCCTCTGCAACCAATTGTCCTCTCTTTCTACCACTTTCAAATTGTGAAACAATTTCTTCTATTCTAGTTTGATAATTTATGGAAAAATAAAATATTTCTCTGCTATCTTTTTCAGTTTATAAATTTCTTGCTTTATATAAATACTGAGATTGTATAGGATAGCAAATTGATTATTGCTTATTAAAGATATTGATTTGAAATTCAGCATTTTAGCCATTAAATTTCCCTTTTAACTATAATCTATAAGAATTATTTCTGCTTCCCAGTATTTATGATGACAGGTCCTAACTAACTGCCTTTAATGTTTGCTTTAAGTGTTCAGTGTTTGTATAATATAAAGTGCCAGTTTAATGTTCATAGCTTTTTTAGTAATTTGAAAAAAAAAAAAGTTCTAACAGAAGTTCTAAAGGATTTGAAGAATTGATTTTGTAGTTTTTGCTCCACTGATCTCTTTCTGGCTTATTTATTAAAGTAGCTCATACTATTCAGCTTAGACATTTCGGTAATCGCCCACACATCTCCTATATCGTCAGTTTGTTCATTTATTGTTTTTAATTCTTCAACTGAACTAATTATACATTCTACTCTGCAATTAAAATGCATTTCTGTTATATCATTTCACCTACCTATCAAAGTAGGCTTGCTCACTCAAGCAGAACCCTACCTTTCACAAAGATTCTCTACAGTCAGTTATATATTCTTTGCATATATTTTATAAATGTTATATATATTTTACATATATTTTATATTCTTTGCCATGTATTTTAGATATATTTTATATTGCCTTTATATATTTGGTCTCCCATTCCAGTCCCCATCATGTTTGCTTTCCTCAATAGTTATCATTTAATGTATAATCTATATACACTTGGTTACTTATATTATTGAATAGCGTTTTCTGTACTATTTAATATTCTTTTTATTTGTGTATTGAGAAAGGAGATTATCTTGACCCCTCTCATTGTATATTCTTTTTTTAGTTGTTTCATCTTTATTTTTATGTTTTCTAAGTTAGCTTGGCATATAACATTAGATGCAGCCTGTCTTTGTTTCCATGGCATTGAACATATGTGAGACACCTCTCTCCTTGTGGATAGAATATAAATCTAATGTATCACCTGCTGCATCAGGTATCATCCAAGCTGAAAGCTCCCTTGCTGTAGGTTTTCATTTTATTCAGAATCTTATTATCAATGTGATCTTCTAAGTTGATTATTTTATTGATACTTACACATGGAACTTCATATCATTTCGAGTCATATTTGATACGAAATGAAGTATAATCTTCATATATACCAATT
Source organism: Octopus sinensis (assembly GCF_006345805.1). Taxonomy (NCBI): domain Eukaryota; kingdom Metazoa; phylum Mollusca; class Cephalopoda; order Octopoda; family Octopodidae; genus Octopus; species Octopus sinensis. Next base: position 32,788,544 of record NC_043012.1, read on the forward strand.
CTCATTCACTGCCTTTCTTATTTTTGTTAATAGGAAAAAAAAAAAAAAAATCAGCTTAAATGGAATTTGTCTACCAGAAATTAAAGTGTTAAAACGGCAACAATTTTATCACTTTGCAGAAAGAATATGGTTTTTCTTTAAAAGAAAAATAAAGACATTTACAAAAGCTTCCTTTTAGGAAGTCTTATCTTCAAACATTCTCTTACATCAACTAACATCTGGGATTTATTCTCTTACCTTTTTATCTGTTTTCAAATTGAACGAAAAGCACTTAATTTTCCCCAAAATACTGTTCTATATTACTAGTATTTTTTCTTTCTGTTAGCATCTTAACTATTTCTCTCTGGTTGTAGTTAGTATGATCTAATTGAATGATGAATGGTTTCTGCTAATGTATATAGTAGTAGCATAACAATAAAATATCAGAGTAACTTAATATAAGTGACATTGTGTTAAGTAAATTTTAGGTTGTCTTGGATTGTCAGTGCAAAACTATTTATTACTCTTTGCAATTTATATTTACTGATAGAACCTTTTAAAATTTTGGGTTTTCTGTCTTCATTGATTCTGAGTATGGAATATGAAAAATGATTTTAACAAGGCTGCGAGAAGCAAGAAAATTTAACATTTTAGGCATGTTACAATTTTCTTTGATTACAAATTTTCTGTACACATCGAAGAGGACTCTACGATTTTGTTAGCATATCGTAAAACACTTGAAATTCTTTGCCAAAATAAATACAACAAAAGAATATTTAACTTATGCTGAGAATAATATAAATTTGTAATCTTCACTGGCCATTGTTTCTTTGTGGCGTTGAGGATATTAAAATAGTCATGACATTTTAAAAGTTGTCTATATTTTTTGTTTCTATTATTATGAAGAAAGGCCTTGATATTTCTGTCATATTTGTTTTAACCCATTCATCATCTTAGAGTTTTTTGGGTTTTTTTTTGTTGGGTCTTTTTAATTAGTGAAAACTGCTTATATATCTTAATATCAAAGCTTTTACTTTTATATACTTTATAAGATAATGTTTCATAGAACAAAGCAATTGTTTTTATTTATTGCGTTCATAATTGAAATTTACCATACATAAAAATTAAAAATAACGGATCTTTTCGATTTGAACAGCAGTTTTTTTCTAGTGGTGTCATATGAAATTGTCACTCATAATTATGGCCCTAGTATCGATCTGTTGCATTTCAATCTGTTTTAAGGTTAGGGGTGGGGGGAAGGGTATCACAAATGTAAATAAACCCAATCTGTTTCTTAAACAAAGGACATATTCATACAGCACAGAATGTTTTTTTTTAACTCAATAGACGTCATTGATTGGTTGAAATTGCTGGAATTGAAGAAAAAAACAACAAATATTTTACAAACTATAGAATTTTCTCAATAAAGCCAAGAGAAAAAAATGTTTTATAAACACATTCTACCAGTATACGAAGTTTAAAATTTTTTAGTTACCTAGAAATTATGTTAAAAACTGCTGTTCAAACCGAAAAGATCCAAAATAACTGTTAAGGCTTTTGTCAGTTTTCTTTAATTTGGTACTACTTAAGATAAAACTCATCCATTGATTTGTTACTGATGGGGAAGGAATATATTCAGTTTAGAGTACATATATAGTTGTCACCAACATTATATCTAAAGCCTTCTCCCTTCAGCTTATGGAATCCTTATTTAACCCTTTTGTTACTGTATTTATTTTGAGATGTTCTGAGTTTCTTTCAATTACTTTAAATGTAACAAAGAATTTAGTAAAATAACTTAGTTATCATTAAGCTAGTGTTAGGAACATAAATTGTAGAAGATTTTAATTCAGAACTTTTGAAAACAAGACATTTGCACTACAGAGCCAGAGCTGGTTCCAGCCGGGTTGGTATCAAAAGGGTTAATATCATAATCCACATGCTTGGCTATTCTAGAAACAACTGTTTAAATTTAATTTTTTTTTCCTCAAGTGATGCCAAATGTTTTTGCTTTTACATTTTGTGTTTTAATTTTTATTTAAAGTGTGTATATGTATACAATTGAATCCTAATCCATAATTCTTTATTTTTGATATTTCTGGAACTGTGCTAAATGCTCATTCTTATTGACCACATCATCTGTTTTTGTTCCCCACTCATTATGTCTGTTTGCATGGGTTTTCTGGATCTGCTCCCACACTGTCTCTTGCAGTCTTATGTCACCTTTGTGAGGCTTAAGCATCCTGAGATCAGCCCACATGACATCTTTGCGTGTTTTCCTTTCTGGCAGATTCCTTCCACTCAGCCTATCTTCATCCAACTTTCATTGTTCACACCAGCTGTCTTCTCACTCTTTCACACTAATCAAATTCCTTTTGTATTCATTTGTTCACACACTCTGACATTACGCATCAAGTGATGCATGCTTTTGTCAATCCATTCCAACATTCACACAATTTCTTCATTCAGTCCTATGTTGATTTACCATACAGCATCACTCTTTCTACTCAGACATCATATAATTTGCTCTTTACTTGGAAAAATAATTCCTTTGTTGCTAGCAATTGTAACAGTTTCCTGAACCATTTCCAGTCTATTCTTAATCTGGGTGCTATGCTTTTGATGCACAGCTTTTGACTGCCAATTAAACAAGTTAGTTAACAGAAGTTGATAACTATTTTCTAGGATGCCTTCTGAACGTTTGAAGAATATATTTTACAGGTGATCTTATTAGTAAATGCAAAGTCCTCTCTCAACCTGCCTATAATCAAATTGCATCTCTTGATACATGCACTAGGGGGAGCTAGGGGAGAGGAGATGACTGACAGTGTAGGAAATGGGATGAGGTGGTGAAGAATAACAGAATAGAAATAATAATAATAAAAATGAATACAGAAGAAAGCGAGGATGTCTCATGCTATCATCTGTTCTTGTGTAGGAATATTGGTCTCTTAAATTTTAGTTGAGTAAATTGGCCTCAGTACAATTTTTTTTAAAACTTGGTACTTATTCTCTCTGCCTCTTTTGCTGAACCACTCAGTCAAGGGAGTGTAAGCACACCAACACTAGTTGTCAAGTGGTAGTGGAGATAAACATAGACATGCACACTCAGATATATGTGTGTATATGTATGTATGTGTGTGTGTGTGTGTGTGTGTGTATATATATATATATATATATATATATATATATATATATATATATATAATCTGAGTGTGTGTGCCATGTCTTATGTGTGAATTTTCCATTCATTCCTTTATCAAGTTTTTGTTTAAATGTTGAGGATTACATATATGATGGGCTTCTTTCAGGTTCTGTCTACTAAATCCACTCACAAGACTGGTTGGTCTGAGGCTGTAATAGGAGACACTTGCTCAAGATGTCATGCAATGGGACTGAACCCAGGAATGTGGTTGAGAAGTAGACCTCTTAGCACACGGTTACGCCTGCACCTATAGAGCGATATTTCAGTGTCAAACTTGTTAATTTATCAGTTTATGTTGAGACAGAACTGTTTCAATTTAAAAGTATTTCAAGAGATTACTTGAAAATCTAATTAAACATTTAGAATTGTTGAAAAAGCCGAAGATCTCCTGATGGTATGTATAAAACAAATAGAAAAAGTACAGAAGTCTAATTATTTCCTTTTTGCAAAGTTGTGCTGAGAAACATGATTGGAATTAATTTTACTAAAAGGCTGTAGAAATATCAACTTAAAATGATGTGTCTTTAAAATTTATCAGTACCCCCCCCCACTCCCCCCACAAAATAATCATTTGAACAAGTTGATTAGTTTACACTTGTCAGTGGTGAATCTTAGTAATTGGCTTTTATCTCATTTACAAATGACAGCTGATGAATGAGTTCATTTATCACACATGCACACATGAAACCAATGTGGAGATATTTTAAACTGATTTGAATTTGCCTCTTAGTTGTCATGCAAAAAGATTCAGAGACAAGCAGCGGTAATTGAGATTTAGCAAGAAAGCTGACTTTGGATAAAACAGTGTCCGTAGAAATTTACCTTAAATACACACCAAGTTTGTAGTTTTGCAAGGATTATTTATTGCATGAACATTAAAAAATGTAACAATTTTTTGCCAACCTAATGTGGCAGTCCCATTTAGGGGCGAATGCTACTATTGTTTAGCCATCTCAGCCAAAGAGTTATTCTGTGCCTAGGAAGGGAAATAACCCAGAAACCATACGGTCCACAGATACTGCCTTGTGGTGGCTGGGGGTGCTAACCTCCCCTGTTTGAAAATATAAGGACACAGATTGTGTGTCATATAGCCAGCTGGAGACAATGTCTCCGGGGGCTAAACAACAGTTACATTGGCAAGTGCTGCTACTGAATATCTCTCGTTGAGAGGTTTAGGGACAACAATGTTTCTATTTCATTAAATAATGTATTATTAGATAAACATAAGATAGATAAATGCGGCAATTCAGACATTGGTTTCCCACCTGTGATGCCGGAGACAAGTGTTTGATTCCTGGGCGAAGCTGGGTACAGCATGTACAGAGGTGCAAGTGTGACTCTGTGGTAAGAAGTTTACTTTCCAACCACATGGTTCCTGGTTCAGTTCCATTGAGTGGCGCTTTGGGCAGGTGTCTTCCACTGTAGCTCTGGACCAACCAAAGCCTTGTGAATGGATTTGGTAGACAGAAACTGAAAGAAGTCTTTTGTATATATATACACACACACACACACACACACACGTTTGTGTGTGTTTATGTTTGTCCTCCACCTCCCCTTGACAATCAGTGTTGGTTTGTTTAATTGTTTCAATTATGTTCCAAAGAGAAAATAAGTCATCAGCAACTACTTTATAAGTATTTTCTAATACCTGGTACATGTAAACAAGTCTTACTGCTATTTCAGCTTCTATAGAAATTATTGATCTTACTGGTATGGTACTCTTGTTCATCTGGAGCAATGTACTTGATATCCTGAAACTCACCTCTTTGCAGTGCCTCATCGTAATATTCAGTATTGTTTGAAAATTTGTTTGTCGATAATTTAGAGATTGTAAGGGAAATATTTCTAACTAGATATGTCTAACATGGATCTAAGATGATTAGATAATCAGTGTATGTAGTGTAAATTTTTGTTTGGTTTATGGTAAGCATCTATTTAAAAAGTACCATTAAGAAAATGTGTCATTTTGGTATTAGCACTGAAGAGATAGAAAGATGATAATTTTGAAAGAATCTAGTCTTTTATGAAGCCTTTCTAAGGGGAAAGGTTTATAGTCTTCTACAGCTAGTCGAGCACCTTCCCTTTATAATCCTTCATCAATTGTATGTATGTATGTATATATATGACAATATAGTAGTTGCTGATATCAAACTGATTGAATGAGGTGCTTCTCGCATGTTTTGTTTTCTATATATACTCTTCTGTACAGCACTGAAACCTGAGATTCATTATAAAGGATACAAATATAATACACATGATGTTCTAAATACTGGTTATTTGTTGCGCAATGTAAGGTTTAAATTACACTGAGTGTATATACACACACAACTTAGTGGTTAGGGTGTTGCACTCACAGTCTAGCGATTGTGATTTCAATTGCTAGACCTGGTTGTGCATTGTGTTCTTGAGCAAAACACTTCATCTCACGTTGCTCTGCGATCACTTTGACACCTGATGCGTGGTACACTGTGCACCTGCTCAGACAATGTTGATTTGATGGAGAGAGAGTGAGCATGATGAGCATTTGATCACTATAAATAAATCATTTGGGCTAGTTGTTCAGCAGAAGCTGAGTGATCATACATCGTCCTTGATCGGAGAGTCCATCATCGTTTAACGTCCGTTTTCCATGCTAGCATGGGTTGGACGGTTCGAAAGGGGGGTCTGGGAAGCCAGGAGGCTGCACTAGGCTCCAGTCTGATCTGGCAGTGTTTCTACAGCTGGATGCCCTTCCTAATGCCAACCACTCTATGAGTGTAGTGGGTGCTTTTTACGTGCCACCAGCACAGGTGCCAGGGGAGGCTGGCAACGGCCACGATCGAATAATTCCTACTTTGAATAGTGGTCCTTGCTATAAAAAATAGCATATAAATATTGAGTTGAAAATCCCATTTGGAATAAAAATGTTGAAGGTTTTCCTGTTCTGAATTTTGTTTAGCATATTGAATATGTTTTATTTATTTGTTGTGTCAAATAGTATTTTTTCTTGTTCAGATAAATCTGTTAAATTATAAATAAAGTCCCATTTTAAACTACAAACTTATTCTATCCTTCAATACATTGTCCCTTGTTACACATTGCACTTCCTCTTGAATTTTGTTCTGTGCCTCTTGAACATATTTACAAGCATTAACCCTTTTGCATTCAGATCATTGTCAAATGTAAAGCTTATTTATTCACATTTTCAATTAATCCTGCATTATTTCATAGCTTCAAGATTTTGATGTGATTCTTTATTTTTAGAATGATATTGTAGGATAGGTATGAGACATTGGATCTCGTCGATTTGAACATAAAATGAGTAGAATATTTGAGCTGGATATGGCCAGTTTAAATGCTAAATGGTTAAGTTAAAGTTATCTCTGCACTTGCATTAAAGTGATATGTTACTAGTTGAATATAATTTAGAACATCCATACCTGTTAAACTGAAGAAATACTGAAATGCTTTTCTTTGCTTAAGCATAATGGTTATCATATATATTTTACTAGCTTTATCAGACATTTCTATCATCACTATAAATGTAAGCATATTTATATCACAGGTCAGTTTAACCCATTAGCATTCAGGTTATTCTGTCAAATATAATATTTATTCATCCATATTGTTTTAGGCTAATCATGCATTATTTCGTAGCTTTAAGATTTCAATGATGTTATCACCTGTTTTTAGATTGACATTATAGGTTGGTGTGAGATACCAAATCTGGGCAGTTTTAACAGAAAACAGGTAGATTATTTGGGACGGATATGGCTGGTTTAAACACTAAAGGGTTAATTAGCTTTTAGTTATAAGAATTTCATTTAGCTGTGGCTGATCGAATTTGTCTATTTTACTCTCAACATTTTAGTTTGCTGTATTTTCTTCTAATTAATTTCTAATTGATTTACCTTTTGTTGAACCTTTTTTCCCCCCATTGTGTTTATCTTCTTGGTGAGAAATATTTCCTTTTGTGCAATTAAACTTGCAATATGTGGCATGCAATAATGCCTTTGAATAGTGTTTGAACTTATGACTGTTCAGTCATCGCCTCATGTTTATTTAATTGCTAATACTCATTGGTATATATACACACACACACACACAAACACTAATATTGAACAGTGAGAATATGTGTTCAATATACACACGTTTATTTGTTTGCATGTATGTAACCAGGAAAATTAGCTCTGCTAGCAATAGAATATTAATTAAGCTCCTTCCTCCCTGTATTAAATTAGGTACTGTTTATAATTCCATTTGTTAAATTTTTGTTGTTATTTATTTCAGTTCTGGGATGTCATGTTTGCATTAATTAATATAATTTATCAAGTTCAATCTTTAATTGACTTGTGTTTTTGGAAAGAAGCAATACACATGAGGTACAAATTCTTAGCCTTCACCATTTGTACTTTCCAGTTATTCTTGGAATAGATCATCTAACATTCAACCTTATTTTTTTTATCTAATAACACTTTCATTTTGAAAATTCCTTGCCATTTTTTAAATAAACCAATCAACCATTTCTTTTTCAATCAGAATTAAAAGAAATTCTAGCAGTTTTCATTACCTTATTCACTGTTTCATACTAGTCACTATATTCTGAAAATACATTTCTGATGGGTAGATTTGAATTATTGTAAATGAAAGTTTGCTTCAAAATGACAGCTGTTGAAATTTATGTAACGATAGCTAATTACTTAATGGAAACTGTTGGGTTGTACTTATGATGTTATAATATAGACACTTTTGTCTGAGGATTATGACAAGTGTCTTACAGTTGAATAACTATAGCTACTTCCACAAAATTAGCCTTTTAGCGTAGTAGAACTGTTGATTATTATTCTAATTATTTTTATGTTTATAAATATTACAACACGGTAGCTCTTGTTCAGTATAAATATGAAGTTTGTTATGTAAGAACTTTTATTGTTATAGAAGTAGGACAGTGGATTGGTAAAATTAGCAAAGCAGTTGGTCAACAAAATGCTATTAGTTATGTATCAAAACATTCTGAATTTTAATTCCACGAAGGTTGTTGACTTTGCCTTTCATTTTTCTGGAGTCGCAAAGGTTGATCTAATTGACTATGCTGATAATTTAAGTGTGAGGTGTTGTGCATCTGGTAGAAATTAATTTGATTATGAAGTTTGGGAAGCAACGGTAATAATGACTGCTTCTTGCATCAGACTAATTTTCTTATTAGTCTGTGTTGTGAATTCAAACCCTGCAGCTTTCCATCTCCACAGATCCCCAGACTTGATAAAATAAGTAGTAAGCAAATGGCAATTCAATTAACTCCTCTACCCTTTTCTACAACTTTATGACATTGTACCAATGTGAACAGTTATTATTTGTATTAACATTGCTATCATATTAAATATAATTTGGCAATAAATACACACGTAAGCTTAAAATAGATATAGGTGGGTCTGTCTTAGCTTCTGACCTTGTTAATATAAAAGTAGGTGTTTTAAAATGTCAACAACAAGACTCCATGGAATGTTTTACAACAAATTTGGTACTGTTCATTATTGGGTCACTGTTTATGCACACTGGCTGTTGTCTTGCAACAGCTGTGGGACTGAGTATAGATTGTATTCTAGAAGATACTAACTACCGATTTCTGTTGTCCAATGGATTCTCAGTGACAGGTTATTTTATAGATTAATCTGAAGAGTTTTCATGGAAGAAAGATTGCTGTGTGAATTTTTCAATGGGTTTTGCATAGTTTGTCATCATGGCCATTTATTAAGACAACAAAGGCATAACAAGAAATTGTACAAATTGATTTGAACCCTAACATATTTTTATTTTGAACTTAAAAAATATTGTTAATAAATGTCTCTTCAGGTTTCCAAGTGAAAAAAATAAATATTATCAAGTAATGTCACAGTTATTCTCTCAAATGAGAACAACAATAACAATATGACATGCAATTAAAAACCAACAAATTGGTTTTTAAGTGGTCTATAAATGGTAGTTATAATGACATTCTCATGACTGCCACTGTTGAATAAAACCTGGAAATATAGTCACAACCATTCAGAGTTAATTATTACATCAAGATAATGTTGTTTCAAGATCACAGTTGTGTATAACATGAAGATCAAGATTTTTTTAACACACAAACATGCATCAACTTATAAACATGAGCACATACATACATACATGAACTCTTAGTACTAAGTTGAAACTATATCATGGTTCATGTGTGCTGCATCTAGTTCTACTATTTATGCTTACACTTATCTACATTTATATATTTGTCCAGCTCTCTGTTGATTGTGACACACAACTGCCATTAAATTCATTTATGCCTTGCAGAGTTTACATTATTGAGTTTATATCAGAAAGGAGTGAACTTAAGTGTCAGTCATTTAATTTAAGTACTGGCATTTATATTTATTATGTTTCTGATAAATAAATTGTTAACTGTCTTCCAGCACTTCTTTAGCTACACTTAGGCTTTGTAGAATCAATAGTATTTTTCTATTAGAATATGAAGAATTCATTGTATTTGAGAAGTATGAACTTGTTAGCAAAGCACTGCTTCAATAAAACATTTTCAAGCTTAGCAAAATTCATAAGTTAGATCTGTCAGTTCACTTATTCTATTGTTTCACACTGATGGTAGTTGTAACGGTGTATGCAGGGAAAACAAATTCTTTTATTGTAGAGAAGTGTTCACTATAGCTTCTGAAAATATATAAGCACTTGAAATATTTCTTGCACTGAGACTATGTATTCTCTACACATTAATATTATTACAACTGACTAAACATTAAAGTTTTCTATTCCTTCAGACATTCTATTTTAGTGAGTCCACTGCCACTCTCAGCTGCCTGTCATTCTCAATTCTATTAAATATATTTTACACTGATTATATCTCCTGTGTTCGTGGCAAGAATTTATTTTGACTCAACTTCACTTTGCATAAAGTAATGTTTACATTTTCTCACACTTCGAATATTTCTGTATTTTACAATATTTAAGGAAATAATTTGTAGTCACTTCATGCATGTAATGCACCATGACTGCCCCAGCTTCATGCAGAGTTACTCTAAGAATTAACCAAAAGACAAGATATTGTCAATGTATTCTAAAGTGTAACCTCCCTTGCAAACCTCTGTATATCTTGTTTCTTTGCAATACATCATCAATACTGAAATCTTGGTGAAACTTGTACATGGTGTGTGGAGGGTGGTGGTAATGCTGCCCAATAAATATTATTTATGTTCTTTAATACCATTGGTGTCATGGGCTTCACATCTGACTGGCTTGTTTCACAGGTCACATAAAATAGATCAAAATTGTTTTGTAATGTTTTCCCCATTCAATTTACTATCAAAGAAAGTCTATTCATTTTGTTGTCACTTTTTAAAAATGGATTTAGTTTCTTTTTGTTACCAGTACATAGTTTTGAATTTGTACTCTTTTCAGAATTTATTTATAGATGTTTTACTTCGACATTTTGCACTTGAGTTTGAAATGAATCATTAATGCATAGATTATTTTAGAACTATACGCCTGAGTAATATTTTAATGGTTGACGGGAACTGTACAAACTGGTCTCCTGTATCAAAATAGTTTAACATTTTTGCCATTTATTTATTATGGGTAAATTATTTATTATGGTAAATGACTAATAAAGTAAGAATTATCTACTTTGAGTTAAATCTGATGACAATTTAGAATTAACAATTTTTCTTTCCTCTGTCTTCCTGATTGAAAGTGAAATAGTGTTTCAAAATATATCAATGCTTATTAAGCTCTTGAATTGTTTTGCTTTAAGAGTATCTGAAATAACCAAAATAAGAGGAAATCATTTTTAAAATATGAGAAATAAGTTGTGAATTTGTTTTAATCTCTAAACTAGTCAATTAGCTAGGTTAAAATCACTAGATTTTATTCACTTTTGTTATGTTTTAGTGTTACTTTGAGGGTTATTTTTAAAATGTGTCTGCATTTAGCTAAAATTCTATATCAAAGTGAAAACAGAAATAAGTAGATTTCCATTTCACTAAAAGATTTAGTCTATAGACTCTGGTGGTTTGTTGTTTTTTTCGTTTCTTTATACAACACTGTTATGTTTCAATGAATTGATTTGATCAATAAACAGACGAGTAGCAATCTAAACAAACTAATGAGTTTTATGTTTGCTTTTAGTATTTAGTAAAGGATGCTTCAGAATATATTGTTTACATGACAACTATTTCATCATCATATTGGTTTTATGTCAGAAGGGTCTACCGTATCACATCTTTACAGTATGTGCTGTATTTGTATCAATACCAATCTTTTGAGTTATATTGTGAGTTCTTATTCTTTCTTTGGTCAACTTTGGCCTCAGGTACTATTAAAGATGAATTTGCAGTACTTTATATTGATCCACTAAATCACATGTCAAAAGCATTACAATTATTGCCACTCTAACATTTCTTTCTCATTCATGCACTTGCCTCACATATCCAGTTGTTTCTTCCTGAAAAATAGTCTACACTTTATTCTGTTGCTACTCAAATTTCAGTACCATTATTAATCGATTGCTTACCAAACCTACAGTGTAGTAACAATGACCTGGGTCAGAATGATCAATTAAAAAATGTCTAACCAATACTTTTTTTTTTATTGTTGTTTTAATTATTTAATTGTACGTCTTCCTTGGTTACAACTTTTGATGTTTGCTTATTTTATTTTAATCCCTTTGTTTTGTTTTTCTTTCATATATCCTACAATATTTTAATTTCACCTCATTCACGGCAGCAATTCACATCAGTTCACTGTAGCACTAGTTGTATTTTAAATTGGTGATATCATCTCACTATACAGTGTGTTCCTTTGATTGTAAAATATTGTCTCTTAAGAAGCAAACTACATGAAATTGGAAGAACAGTTATAAAAATTAACTCTTTGGCATTTAAACAGCTGTATCCCAAATATTCTACGTGTTTTTTGTTTAAACTGGCCAGATCTGACCTGTCACACCTATCTTACAATGTCATTCTAAACGTAAACAGTCATGTCATTGAAATCTTGAAGCTTCAAGATAATGCATGATGAATTCAAAACCATGAATAAACTTTACATTTGACAAAATAATCTGAATGCTAAAGGGTTGAAGTTATTGTTTGTCTTCTGTTATTCTTTCAAACATGGTTGCATAGGTCAGACATAACAGGATGTCCTTCCAGTTGCCAACCCTCACCTGTCTCCAAGCGAAGCAATATTCGTTTTGGCCAGACATGTTTTTACACAACATTGGAAATATTGGCATCATATGGCAGTTACAATTGAGAGTCACTATCTTGCAACCTCTCTCTCTCTCTCCTCTCTCTCTCTCTCTCTCTCTCTCTCTCTCTCTCTCTCTCTCTCTCTCACACACACACACACACACACACACACACACACAGCATGGGCTGAATCCAAACTACATGATTGGGAAGTAAACTCTTTTAGTCATGCCTGCACATCTGGGAAAGCAATGTAGATGTGAATTTTCGAAGTTTAATGCAATGGAATATATTGAACTCTGATAATTATGGCTATTATTTCTTGTGCCTAAGCAATATCTCAAGAAGTCAAGCAGGCAATGACAAATGACCGAGGCTTTTGGCAATATGCTGTGCTTGAGTAGAAGACCCATGAAATCAAGCAAAATAGTTGTGGCAGATATTGGTGTCATGCATCCATTAAACTTTTGGAATGGTTGGTGTTAGGAAGGGTATCCAGCCGTTGAAACCATGCTAAATCAGACTGGAGTCTGGTGTAGCCCCTCAGCTTACCAACCCTGGTCTAACGGTCCAGCTCATGTCAACATGGACAACAGACAAATGATGATCATGTGTGTGTGAATACATCTCTTACATGCATTTGTATATGTGTATGTATACATATGTGTGAATATATATATCTATACATGCATGTGTATGTATGTATGTATGTATGTGTGTGTGTTTGTATGTTGATGATGATGCATATAACACATATTTTATATAGGTGCAGGAGTGGCTGTGTTAAGAAGCTTGCTTCCCAACCACATGGTTCTAGGTTCAGTTCCACTGTGTGGCACCTTGGACAAATGTCTTCAACTATAGCCTTTGGCTGACCAAAGTGTTGTGAATGGATTTGGTAGATGGAAACTGAAAGAAGCCAATCATATATATGTATGTGTTTGTGTGTTTGTATTTACATCCTCATAACTTAGCAGTTTGGCAAAAGGAACCGATAGAATAAGTACTAGGGTTACAAAGAATAAGTTCTGGGGTCAGTTTGTTTGACTAAAGGTGGTGCTCCAGCATGGCCGCAGTCAAATGACTGAAACTAGTAAATGAATAAAAGTATACATATGCAACACATACACATGTGTACGCAGAACATATCATTATTATCATTGTTTTAATCTCCACTTTTCCGTGCTTGTATAGATCAGATGGAATTCATCAATTTGTTAGCATTTAAACCAGCCGTATCTGGCCCAAATATTCTGCCTGTTTTATGTTCAAACTGTCAAGATCTGGCCTCTCACACCTACCCTACAATATCCTTCTAAAAATATGCAATCACATCATCAAAATCTCAAAGCTACAAGATAATGCATGTTTCATACCCTTACTGCTACAAACACTCATCTTTTTCCAAGTGAGGTAATATTTCTTTGTGACTGGGCATATTTTTGTGAAAGATTGGAGATGGATACTGCTTCTGTGATGGTGGCACTTGTTTATAGCTATCACACACACTGTCAAGACCGAATGAAACAGACATACAGGCACCATCATTTTAGCATCCACTTTGCAAGAGCCATGTGTGGGCACTGTGTAAAAAGCACCTGTGCTGGCACCACATAATAATAATACGCATGCTGGTTCTACGTTAAGAGCACCCAGCACACACTGTAAAGTGGTTGATGTTAGGAAGGGTGTCCAGCTGTAGAAACCAAGCCAAATCAGACCGGAACCTGGTGCAGTTCTTCTGTTTGCCAGCAAAGAAAACAGGCATTAAATGATGATGATGATTTCCTATTTTCCTATGCCCTGCTGCTCTTCTTGTCAATCTCACCTGTCTCCAAAAAATGTTAATGTATCCCTTAATCCTTCAGAACGACTCATACCTCAGTGGCCAAACATGCTTTTGTAAAGGAGTGCAAATGAATAACACTGTATGACAGGAGCTTTTGTTTATAGCATACTCAAGTCAGCACAGGGGAACACACACACACACCACACACACACACAATAGGCCTTTTCCAGTTTCTGTCTTCTATATTTCATTCACAAGATATTGGTCAGTTTGTCCTGTTGTAGAAGACATCAGCCAACAGTGTTCATAGAGTAGAAACAAACCTGCACTTATATCATGCCTATGTAAATATATACATGCTCTGTGTGTATGTGAATGAATATATATACATACACACACACACACACACACACACACAGGGAGGCATGGCTGCTTGGTTAGATGTTTGCTTTCTAATGACACAGTCTCGGGTTCAGTCCAACTCTATGGTACTTTGGGCAGGTGTCTTCTATCAAACTGACCAAATCCTTGTGAGTGAATTTGGTCAACAGAAACTGAAAGAAGCTCATTGTATGTGTGTGGTGTGTGTGTGTGTGTGTGTGTGTGTGTGTGTGTGTGTGTCAGTGTCTCCATACTTTGACTTCAAGCAAATGTCATTGTCATGGAAACTACCTTTCATTTACAATCGTCCATGAAAACATGAGGCCATGGAGAATATCACCTTACTTGGAAGCAGGTGAAGGTTGTCAATAAAAAGGGCATTCAGCTGTTGAAAGATCTGCTCCAACAAGCCCCCATCCAACCCCATGCAATCATTGGAAAAGTGGACATTAAATGAGGATGATATATATTTGAATTTGTTTATGCTCTTGATAGAAGTGTTCTAGATTTTTCCCTTATTTTATTTTTCAGGAGCCAGATTGCGCAGTCCAAAAGCAGTCTCGAAGCTGCTGCTGAGGCTGCAGCCAAAGTTAATGCTATGCTTATTGCTAAAGGAAAATTAAAGCCCTCTCAACTAGTGCAGCCAGTTGTGAATGCTAAATCTAAGGTAAGATAGATAGTTTATTAGTTTTACTTTATAAATTCACTGCAGTCAGTCACTTATTCTTTGTGTGTATGTAGGTGTTAATATACATACCAATATATGTTAAGGCTGGCAGAATCATTAGCATGCTGAGCGAAATGCTTGCAGCATTTCTTCTGTCTTTACGTCCTGGGTTCAAATGCCATCAGGGTTGACTTTGTCTTTAATCCTTTTGGGGGTTGATAAAATCTTTTTCTACTCTAGGCACAAGGCCCGAAATTTTGGGGGCGAGGACCAGTCGATTAGATTGAGCCCAGTGCGTAACTGGTACTTAATTTATCGACCTCGAATGGATGAAAGGCAAAGTCGACCTCGGCGGAATTTGAACTCAGAACGTAAAATCAGTACCAGTTGAGTACTTTGCTGCTCCCCTGAAATACTAGCCTTGTGCCAAAATTTGAACCAGACTTTTGTGTCTGTTTTGGCATAGTTTTCATGGCTGGATGCCCTTCCTCACACCAACTGCCCTGCACGAGTGCTTTTCACGTGGCACCAGCTATGGCAAGGTTTTACAGCTTAATACCCTTCCAAATGCCAACCACTTCAGTGCAGACTGGATGCTTTTTATGTGGTATCAACACGAACCAATATATATTAATATATATATTAATATATCTATATATGTCTGTACGTATAAGCATTTCACTGAAGTGAATGTCCTCAAAAAGAAATAAATGGAAAATATTGGTAATAATTGTTTGCATGCACAATCAGTTTGTTGCAAATTTCTTTTCTTTTTCAGTTAAAAATTACCAGAATGATTTTTAGTTAATTTACCAGTTGGTTGTGATGAGTATCTGTCTAACTCTTTACCATCAGATTAATCTGTCTAATGTAATGTTTATTTATTCACATTGTTTTGAATTAATCATGTATCATCATGTAGCTTTGAGCTTTTGTTGGTGTGGTTGTTTATTTTTTTAAATGACATAGGGTAGGTACGAGAGATGGGACCCAGGTGGTTTGAACATAAAACAGGTAGAATATTTAGGCTGGATATGATTGGTTTAAATGCTGAAGTGTTAATATAGAATTGTCTTTGCCAAAATATTGGCACTGACAAAAACATACTAGCTTTGCTCATCTTTGTAACATTAATAATCAGCGCAAATATTAGCATTTATGATTTGTAATTATATCAGTTCTAATCAATTCTAAAAATAAAAATGCCTTTTCTCTTATTACTACCAATAACGATTTGTCTATGAATGAAATTTTCCATCACTCAGAATTGTTCCTTTATGCAAGCCTTTTGGAAATGAATTAATCAGCTGTTTAAATAGTACATTTTTCACTCTCTATCCACCTTGTATCTTGTGGGGCATACCCTGATATCTCATCTCTACCACACTTTCTCTCTTTCCTACTGGGGTACTCATGTATCTCCTCCACAGCCAGATAGATACCTGTTACGTGGTATGGAGAGGTGCACACACATATAGACAGACATATGTACATGCACACACACACACACACACACCTTTCTGTTTCTATCTACCAAATCCTTTCACAGAGCTTTGGTCAGCCCAGGGCTATTGTAAAAAACTTGTCCAAGGTTCTGTGTAGTAGGATTGAACTAAAAAACTACATAGTCTCTCATTCATGGCTGTTGGACAGCTATTGACCCTTCAGGGTGTCCAACAAAACTATCCTCCTTAAGAAACAGGCTTGGTAGGGTTTTACTGTTTAGTCCTTGATGGCTTGACCATGTGACAGTTGTACAGGTTTACATGTTATTAGAAGCTCTTAAGAGTGACCACACACACATATCCATCCAGCTATAAATCAATCAATCATTTTACATGCATTTTTCCTTGCTGGCATGATTTGGGCAGTTCCACAGGATCCAATTGGTTGGAGAACCATGTCATGCTCCAGGGCCTCAGTTTTGGCATGGTTTCTGTAAGTAGATACCTTCTAATACCACCCACTTTACAGAGTGAATTGGATACATTATTTTTGTGGTATCAGGACTATAGAAATTGTCCTGCCATTAATGAGATTAGAGAATCTTCTCAAACTATACACTGTCCCTGCTTAACCCTCATTACCAACCCGGCTGAAACCGGCTCTGGCTCAGTGGTACAAATGTTTTGTTTTCATAAGTTTTGAATTAAAATCTTCCACCAAACCTTTGCCACAATTTATATTCCTAATACTAGCTTAATGATAACTGAGTTATTTTACTAAATTCTTTGTTATATTTAAAATTAATTGAAAGAAACACAGAGCTTCTCAAAATAAATACAGTAACAAAAGGGTTAAGAGTGTACTAAGTGTACCTTTGTGGTACCAGTACTGCTGAGAATTACCTTGTAAGACTAAAGCTAGATCTTTATGATGGATGGAACAGACTTATTGTTGATTTTCCTGCTTCACTTGGTGGTTACTCTGGGCCTGAAGTTAATCTTTGGCAGTAACTAAAGTTCAAGAAAACAGGAATTGATATTTAGTTATGGCATTGAAACTTATGTTCTACAAATGTAAAACTGTTAATGTAGTTTACCATTTTAAAAACTTGCTGTGTTATATTATTTCCTGCTTGCAGTAAGTATTTGGCAAGGCATAGGTTCCTCAATAGCAAATAAATAACCTTGTAAACCTCTGGGTGATCACTCAACCAGCTTTAAATAATTGATTGGAGATACCTGAGATAATGTAGTCATAGACAACCTATAAAAGATTGATAGTAATGGGTGGGATTTATTTATCTTAGCCAGGATTGACCTCGGGCCAAACAACCAAAGTAACAAAAATATTAATCTCCTACAATAAATATTGACCAATCCCCATAATTCTGATTTTTTTTTTTTCATTATTACAGAAAAATCTGTATAATGTCTGAAGGATATATATTTCAGGTAAATTAAAATACTCAATCATTTAACTACAATACTCCTCTGTAAATAGGATTTCCTGTTAATCCCTGGTAGGGATTTTAGATGTAGACAAAATAACTCTAAGACTGAACAAACTGGATTAAAAAAAAAACTCCCACACTCAACACTGTTATATTACTTTCCTCTACCTATGTATTGTGTGCTTATGTCTGTGTATGCTGTGTGTCATGTGCACACACACACACACGTACCCATGCACAAATGTGTATATAGCAACTGACTGACTGCTGGTTATGTTGTTAGTGGTGGTGTAGAGCTAGTGTTCAATGTGTGCATTTCTTTCCTTTTTTGTTTACATTCATTGCTTTAACAGTATGATCTTTCAGCTGCATCCAACCCATTCTAAACCAGAAGCCATTATACAACAGAATTGCTCTGTTTACCAATCCATGGTAAATTTAAAAACACACAACAAAGTAACTATTTATGTATCAATGAAGGAACCCCTATGTTGATACTTGACCTGTTACAAATAGTTATCAAAATCTCCCTGAAAACACACTCTTTTGTCGTTAGAAAAATGGATAGCACATTCAACATTGCAGTCCTAAGTGTGTGTGTGTGTGTGACATTCCTCAACAAGAGATTGGTTAGTAAAATAGCTTTTTGCAGTTGAGGGCAAGAAATTTTGAGTGGACATATCTGATTTCCATTGTAAGAGAGTTAATTCTTTTCATGTTAGCATGGGTTTAGATGAGAAAGTTGGACATTAAATGATGATATCGATGCTCTTCCTTACCCGCTTTTCAAGTAAAGGATTTTTTTTTTTCATTTTTGAAGTCCTTCAAAAGTACAGTGACTAGGCCGTGTTAAGGTTTGTAAATATAATTCAAGATTTCACTCAAGCAAAGCTGTGACATGTCAGCATTCATGTACTGTCACACCCTTGTGTCACATAAAATGATAGTACTTTTTCAATTATAATGTTACTTTGTAAATTAAAATCAAGCGACTTTTAATATTCAAATTTTATCCTTAGCTGCAATATTTTAAGTTCAACTTTTCTTGTTCTGTTCTTTACCAGATGTAATAACTTGTCCTGTAATTTTCCAGGTTTATAATCTTAAGAATATTTTTTCTCTTGCTCACATTTTCCCATGTAATATATATATATATATATACATATATATATATAACAGTATGAGTATAGTTGAAATGCCTTTCATCATGACAAATTGACCTTTCCTCATCATATAAGACTTATATCTGATATCTTCATGGACAATATTTCTGACTGTTCCTTCTGACACATGGAGATCTTTTGCAATTGACCTCCTGAACTTTCTGGGATTGTAATCAATGGTCTGTTGAACTTGCTTTGATACTGGTGATATTGTTACCATCTTCAGTCTCTAGCTCCTTACAAACTTTGTAGACGAAAGATCTGGCAACTTTTAAAAATCGAGATATTTCTAAATTGCTATGCTCATCCTTTATAACCACAATAACAAACATGCTTCTTCATTTCTTGAGTTAGCTGAGGGTCTGCCATTATCATTTTTTGAAACAAAGATTATACAGAGTTACCAAAAAAATGCAGCAATGACCCAAAAAAGGTATGTCCTCAAATACCTTATGCACCCTGTTTATGTCTGCAAAGGCCATATATCACACTACACAAATGTGTGTATGTATGTGGAAATGTAAAAGAAAATGCATAAACAACCCAAAGAAACCAAAGTTACAACCCAATTCTCCTCTGGAATGTTCTGAAATAAATACAGCAATTAAAACTGCTATGTATTTTTCATTTTGAATTAAAAGTTAAATCCAGACAACTACACAAATGAATTAATTTCTTTCTTTTGCTTTCCCATGGCCAAATTCTGATTTTAAGCTATGTCCAAAGTTAAAAATTTAAGGGGATTGTGTCAAAAACAATGGAAATGGATCTTTTGCAGAGAATATTGTGTATATAAAGATCTTGTGCAGATTAGACTCATTATATAAATTTGTGGGAACATCTGTGTTTGTATCCTACCAGAAGCTTACAGCCACTCTATTTTCCTCTATCTGTCCGGTGCAGCCCTCTGGTTCACCAGCCCTCAGTCAGAATCGTCCAACCCATGCTAGCATGGAAAGCAGGCGTTAAACGATGATGATGATGTCCATATGATTTTGTGTGTGCATACATTTACCACTTTCCATCTCTTTATTACTAATTAATAAAGCAGTTACCTGTAAGTGTAAGCATGTGTGTGTTGGAGTCAGAAAGAGGGAAAAAACAGGTAGTGAGAACAAGAGAAAAAGGGAGACATGCTGGCAATTGTAATTAGACAGGGAAAGCAAGAGAAAACAGAGCAAGAAAAAGGGGAGAGAGACAGACATGTGTTTAATGAGTAGTTGTTAACAAATAGTTAAGATCAGAGAAATTGGATTTAAACACATTTATATACACAGGCAGACATGTATAGAAGAGAAAGGTAGAAAGGGGAGGATGTAAAACAAGTGGTTCACTTTCTTGGTGTTCTCAATTCAAATGAAGACTGTACGTAAATATAAGCATATGCACTTAATTGCTGCTCTGTTGTGCAGCTCCATGCTGTCAAGTCTCAGTTATCCGTGCAACACTAGCTACTTACTTCTGGTATTATATGTACACACACACACACACATGCATCCACATAACTTTGTTATCTATACACTGTGTGTGTGTGTGTGTACACGTTTATGTATTTGTTTTTTTAAGATTCCTGATGTGAAATCATGTGTTGAAACAGATATTGTTATATTTGTGGACAGTTATATTTTTGCCAATTATATAAAATTTCTAATACAAGAAGATGGAGTGAACATCCTTTACTCCAAATCACAACAATTGTTTCTGTGCATTAGTAACAGCTGTTCGTTGCTGAATTTTCCATTTATACATATTGTTGTATAAATATGATCCTGCAATAGCTGTGTACTCACACCAGACATGTGGGAGTGAAAATCAAGGGTCCAACCTAGTGCTATGAAGCATGAGGAATCCTGCTCTCTGATGGCATATGGTAGCCAATAACTGTATAGGAGCTTTGAAAATGCATATTATAAGGTTATTCCCCAGATGATATTTTATATATATATATATATATATAGCTGCAGGCATGTCTGTGTGGTAAAGAAGTTCACTACTTAACCATGCAGTTTTGAGTTCCCTTCTACCCATTTTATCTTGTGATGCATTGGGTAAGTGGCAGACAGAAACTGTGCAAAAGCCTGATGTGTGTGTAGGTGTAGGAATGACTGTTGTTTAGAAGCATACTTGCCAACCATGTGGTCTCAGGTTCAGTTCCACTGTATTTGACGTTCTCTCAGAGTTTCTAAATTCTTTTGATGTATATATACCCACCTCCCAGCCACTCCAGTTTCTCTCACTATCATTGACTATAATTGTGTCCTCCTCATCTCTAAACATCTCTTCCCACACTCTTATAGAACATGTCCCTCTATTCCCTCTGTACTACATATACCCCACTCCACGGATCCCTGCAGGTAGACCCCAATACATCTCCAACACCATCTGTTTCTCTCTCTCTCTCTGATTGTCTTTATCTTTTTCTCTAACTCTCCCCTTCCTTTCCTTCCTTGTCCTATTGGAGTAGCCAAGTATCTACTCTACAGTAAGATAACTCTGTCCTTCTATTGTACTCTAACCTCTTACTTGGCTCACAGCCACTTTCTTTGATTCCACTCCTTCTCTCAGCTGAGAGGTCTTTTGTCATGTAAGCTACTTGGCAACCATGGTGCTGGTGCCACATAAGAAGCACTCGTGTTGGTCTCACATAAGAAGCACTCGTGTTGGTCTCACATAAGAAGCATCTGTGCTGATGCCACATAAGCACCCAGCACATTCTGTAAAGTGGTTGGCATTAGGAAAGGCATCCAGCCTTCTGGTTTGCCAGCTCCTGTCAAACTCATGTCAGCATGGAAAATGGCATTAAGTGCTGATGATGATGATGATACACACGTGTATTTGTACATATGTATGTATGGCCTACTGATTCCGACCAAAGTCTGTATCTGGCTTTAATATTGTTATTCTAATAGACCCACTTCCTTTGACCTATCAATCAATCCAAGGTTGAGTGCTTTCGCTGCAGGCACAGCTTTTAGGTATTTATACTTACATTAGTTCAGAACATTACAATTTGCAGCAGCTACAACCTTTTGTGCAACCCACTTTGTTGACTTCAAATGAATACTACTATTTTCTTTCATATATGATTTTCTTCCCAACTACTTTTCTATTAATAGGATTTCTAATCTCTGAGCATTATTGGAGAACTAGTGACCTTAAACATATTGAGAGAGAATGGCAGAAAAGTTGTGTAACAATTTTTTTTAATGACTAAGTAATTTCTAACTAGTAGTACCCATGGTTATTCTATGATATTTTGAAACTAAGTTGGCTGGAAGTTTATAGAAAAACTATGAAATATAAGTCACAGGTTATACCATGCTGAAGATTTCTAAAAAGGATGAAACAGTGCCATACATGATTACCAATGAGGAGAAATTTTTAAAACTTCACATTAAATAAAAAAAAAAATTAAAAAAAGAAGGAAAGAAAGAAGTGAATTCTGATTAATATTGGGATGAAATGATTATCTCTCTATCAAGAAATAAACAATCTTAACTACAGAACAAAATTGAAGCTGTAATCTATCCATTGTATTATTCTACTAGTGTGTAACTAAGTTGGTAAAGGTTTCAACAAATCTTAATACACTGTATTACATTTTTATTTTCAAAAGAAAGGAATGTTCTTATGGCTAGGCTTGAACCCAGTTCTCATGAACGACATTGCTGCTCCACTGAGCTATGGATTCTGGAAAACGTATCAGTAATGCCGGTGCAATCATATCTTTATGGTTAAAAAGTTTACTTTGCAACCATGGGGTCCTGAATTTAATCCCACTGTGTAGTACCGTGGGTAAGTGTTCTCTTCTATAGCATTTGAGTGAAATTTTGTAAGCAAACACAGTATAGAACTCTATTGTGTGTGTTTATACCACTTAACTGCAGTGATGCTGTTGAACTGTTACATTAACTGTTCAGCTGTGACACACATTGATAAAATAATTACTTAATAATTACTGAGGTTGATATGCTATGCTCAACTAAACTCTTGAATACAGTACCCCAGCAAGGCTGCAATGCAGGAACTGGTGAAAGACTAAATGAATAAAAGGATATATATATATATAGGGAGATTTTACGAAAAAAAAAACAAAAGACGAAGACAGGTGGTGTACAAAACAAACAAATGTATTAGTATAACACTCAGGAATAGAAAAAGTCTTTTATGTTTCGAGCCTACGCTCTTCTACAGAAAGGGACACAGAAAAAAACAAGGAGAGAAAAAAATGTGTGTGGTGGCTAACGATCTATCATGGCAACTGGTTCCTGGACAGAAGGGTCACACAAGAGAGCGAAGAAGTAGGGGAGATAGCAAAATAAAGACGACCCCCAACACGAAGTTCCGTTTGTGTATAAGAGAGTATGTATGTGCATGTGAAAGAGGGCTGATGGTCTGAATGTGTGCTTGTATGTGTATATATATATATATATATATATATATATATATATATATATAAAGGACTTTCCTGTCAAAGCTGACATATAAGCATTTAGCTTTTGCCAATCAACCTGCACAAATAATTTGTTTATAGTGATCAAATGTTCGTGCTGCACACCAGTTCACTCTCTCTCCATCAAATCAATGTTGTCTGAACAGGTGCACTGTGTACCACACGTCAGGTGTCAAAGTGGTCACAGAGCAATGTGAAATGAAGTGTTTTGCTCAAGAACACAACAAACAACCCAGTCTTGGAATTGAAATCACAATCTAACGATCATAAGTGCACTATGATCGCTAAGCCATGTGCCCTCACTCACACACATACGCACACGTATATGTATACCGTACTTTAAATATTTATCAGTCTTATGATAAATAGAAATCTATCTAATAATTTTTCAGTTTTGATCCTTAGTTTATTAATCAGTTGTGTGTGTTACAAATAATGTAAATTTTTATGTCTTCAGT
The DNA here is from genome assembly GCF_006345805.1 of Octopus sinensis. Taxonomy (NCBI): domain Eukaryota; kingdom Metazoa; phylum Mollusca; class Cephalopoda; order Octopoda; family Octopodidae; genus Octopus; species Octopus sinensis. The sequence continues at coordinate 32,812,747 of NC_043012.1, forward strand.
TGTATTCCATAGTTTAAAGGGTGACACAAGGTACTTAGATAATTTTTATGTGAAAATGACTAGTAATTTTAGTGTTCAATAACTAATCGCTTCAGGATTACCTGTTGTGCTTTTCACTCATAAATTTTATCAGTTATGGGATGTACTAGTGCCTTTTAACTGAGTATTTTGTTTTTCATATAGAAACGTTTTTTCTTCATTTAGCCAATGATTGGTTACTATAAAAAATACTTCCCACCTTCTCTTTGACTATCAACATCTATAAATACACAAAGCTTTATCAAATTTCTTTTGTTATAAACACATCCAATCCTCGTATCTTTCCTAACCACATTTTTGTTTATCTGAAATTGTGCAATGCAATTTGTGTCACTTTAGTGTTAATTTAGGATTCTGTTACAATCATTCCAGGAGCTTGATAAAGAAATACTAAATATAAAAATTATCATCAATGGACATTTTTTCTTGCTGCTACATAAATACATAAGGAAATTTGTTGGTTGTTGAAAAGATAATTATTTCTAACTTACATACTTCTCTTAACTCTTTAACATGAAACTGGGCATACCCAGCCCAATATTCTACCCATTTTATGTTCAAATTGACCAGATCTGGCCTCTCTGCAATATCATTCTAAAAATAAGCAATCACATCATTGAAATCTCAAAGCTACAAGATAATGTATGATAAATTCAAAGCAATGTGAATAAATAATAAGCATTACATTTGATAGAGTAATCTGAATGCAAAAGAATTAAATGACATCTTTTAAAGTGATCAGCTGGTTTGTATGTATGACCAGTTCTGTCTTGGAATACCTGGGGGAAATTACTGGTTATTTATCAGTTAAAAGTATTTTCTTCTCAGAACTCCAGTCATTCTCTCTTAAATTAACACATCTCTGAAATTTTATTTAGATTTCATCCCTGGGTCCTGCTTGAACTTTTAATGTACATTATTAACTATAAAAACTAATGATGGTGTTTTAGAATAAAATTATTTTCCTTGCAGGTGGAATTTGAAAATCATCAATTCAGATTCATTTTTACTTCTGTAGCTTGAAGGTTACTTAAAATTCAGTCATAAGAAGATCAACTCTCTTCCATCTCCCTTGTGGCAATAATAAGGAATTCATTATTCATTGCCAGTTCCTTTGGGAAGCAAGAATATAATTCTCTATTTCTCTTCCCTATAACTAAATGCTTTCATGCATAATTAAGAAATCTTTTCATCATACAATTTCATCAGCTTTCTAATTTCTGTTTAATTACTCTGTGTACATTAATTAATCTTAGAACGATCATAATAAAAGCAGGACAAGAAATGGCAAAATATATAATTGAAATAAAACTTATGAATAATATAGCTTTTATCACTTTATATAAGATTATGATTAAAATTATTTCAAAACTGAGAAATAGAACTTGGTTCAAGCGACTGTCATAGAATCCTTTGGACTAATTTTATGTCATCTGGCATTAATTTATGCTTATCACTTAGGGATATGAATAAATATCTATATAACACACATATCCTTACACATTTATGTGTGACTTGTAAATCTCAAAATGAACTGGCATTTTATCTTCTGTCAAGTACCTCTCTTGCTTCTAGAGTTACAGCTTAGATTAAATTTCATTAGTTTAGTTGTAGTAATGTAAAAAGGTGTGTCAAGTAAAAATGGGTTGTCTCTTCCCCCACTCCCTGGCCAACTTTTTTATCAGTTACTAACTGAAAAAATGATAATACTATTACTGGAGAGGATGTGTTGTTTCTTATATATATTTTGGTTGTTTTATTCTTGTTACAGCATCATCTGACATCAGTTTTCTGAATTAATATTGGAAGAAATTGACATCATTTTAGCTTGCATTTCTTGTATATTCACATATAAATTTCCAAAAGTGATATTCAAACTCAAGAGCGAATTCTTTCTGTTACTTAACTACAAAAGTCAAGAATGACAATGCTTGCAGATAAAACTGTGATGCTTCCATCTAGACATTCACTTATGATATATAAGTATTGTATTTTGATGGTTATATTCCTATGTGTATGGAAGATTTGATGTTTGGATTGTTCTCCTTGTATGCATAGTTGCCTGGGTCTTCATTGCTGTTGATAATTATAATACATAGCATGTAGGACAGCGAAGAAGTGTCCGAATCTTTCAAGTGGTTAGAACTTTATATATTGGGTGTTCAAATTTGGCCAGGGCCAACTTTGCCTTTCATCCTTCCCAAAATGAAAAAGCACTAGTCATGTACTGGGGTCAATTTGATTTAACACTCCACCCTCAAAATTTTTTGACTAAAAAAAGTGCTCGATATCAATTGTAGAGTTTCGCCCAGGCATGGTTGTATGGTAAAAAGCTTACTTCCCAATTACATAGTTCCAGGTTCAGTCCCATGGTGTAGCACTTTGTGTTTTCTACTATAGCCTTGGGCCAACCAAAGCCTTGTGAGTGGGTTTGGTAGACAGAAACTGAAAGAAGCCTGTCATACATATGTCTGTCTGTGTGTCTTTGTGCCTGTGTTTGTTCCCCACCACCTCTTGGCAACTGGTGTTGGTCTATTTATGCTCCCATAACTTAGCAGTTCAGCAAAAGAGATCAAGAGAATAAGCACTAAGCTTAAGGGTGGGGGAGTACTGGGGTCAGTTTATTCAACTAAAAGTTATTCAAGGTGGTGCCCCAACATGGCCACAATCTAATAACTGAAACAAATAAAATATTAAAGATACAGCAACTGATGGATGTAGTCTACTGTGCATGTGTGTGTGTGTGTGCGCATGTGCGTGTGTGTGCAATTAGTCTTGTTGAGAAAAAATTTAGTTAAACTCAACTGAACTTCAGTTTTAATGCAACCTTCACTGCAACACTAAGTAAGTTCACATATGCATCTGATATTGTATATACTAATACATAACTCAGAAATGCATATCTGCTTTACATTTTTTTTTATTTCTTCTTCAATAACATGTTGCATATTTTCATGTCTGAATTTGTACTACTGTTAATATGTTAGTACTGCTGGCAATGCTAGTACTGTTACTTCAAATGTGAATTGTCAGAGCTGTGGACTGGTGATTATTTTTTTTCTTTCTTTCTTTTTTTATTTTGGACTTCAAAAATTTAAACATAGGCCATCAAGTGAAGAAAGGAATAACAAAGTTTAGTATTAGTTTACGAGCTAATTAGATGTTTAGTTGGATTGTTGTTATAGAAAAAATATGATGGTAGTTTTCACCATTTATTTTCTCTTTTCTATTAGCAACCATAACTGCATATATATATATATATATACACACACACACACATACAATCAATTTAACATCTGTGTTCTTCCATGTTGGCATTTATAAACTTCGCTATTAAAATATATTCGTTCTCCTGATTGCTTTCATAAAGCCTACTCTTTAGACATAGTTTTAATGTTCTTACCAAAGTTGCTTTTTCGCTCTATTATTTCACCAGCTGTTATTACGCTCACCACAACCATACTCATCATCATCATCATCATCATTATTCTCAATGGATCATGAATCCTAACTGAATTTTCATTCTGTAGAATTGTTATTTGCTTTTAAGTATTTCTCCTTTCACCTTTTAGTTAATATAGAAACATAATCTCTTCCTTCACCGAAATCTGGAATTACCTTGTTTTTAGTAAACCAGAATTTGTTAATATACCGAATGTAGTTAGAAATACATTTATTAACTTTTAGTGGAAATGTTCGTGCTGTTCTCTTTCTAAATGTAGTTGGTATTTAACATGCAGGTGGCTACATATTCGTTCGGTACACAGTTTCCACATTTATCTTCATTTCAAGTGAACATTTTGGAATAAATTTTAAAAAAAAAGAAAAAAAAGAGCAACCTTGCCATATGAAATGAACGAACGGAATTGACAGTGCAACACTTTTATTGAACATTTATGGGTTTGTTTTTTTTCCCCAATCTATAAAAAGAAGCACCTTCAAAACGAACAAAAATATAAAATATGACAACTGATTTCAATAAAACTGAGCAGCAGTGTTATATTTGCTGTTGTTGCTGCTGCTGCGGTTGTTTAGCTGCAGGTGATATCTGATTGAGTAAACCATGATCAAAGACATTCAAGCTGTAACCATTCTCTCTCTCTCTCTCTCTACATTGTAAGACAACATTATATGATGTGTTCTATCTATTTTTTTTTAAGTGACAAGTTTAGTGGAATTTAGCTGCTCTTTTTAGCAAGATCAACAGGCTCACTTGCTAGATTGTTGTCTATGTAGCTGTCCAGTAAAGTGACCAACAACCTGTACAGTGTATAAAATGGTTGATAGACAATCAAGGACAGCAGTAGGAGAAAGAGTACCTTTTAGTCTTGTCAAGGGCATGACAACCTTTCCAGGACTGATGTCACATTACTACTACTACTACTACTACTACTGCTGCTGCTTACTTTATGTGGTTGGTGTTAGGAAGAGCATCTAACCATAGAAACTGCCAGACATGGACATCCAGCCCATTTAGCAGGATAATAACTCTGAACAAGAACTAACCCTGGCCATAACTCAACTGTACAACCCACCTCGGCATGGAAAGCAGACATAAAAATGATGGTAGAGAAACTAATTTAATTTGAAATGTCATACAAAATGACTGATGCATTTTGTCATTAAAGATATGGCCAGTTTAACCCTTTAGTGTCCAGATTACTTTGTCAAATGTAATACTTAATTTATTCACATTGTTTTGAATCAATCATGCATCATCTTGTAGCTTTGAGATTTCAGTGATGTGATTGTTTATTTTTAAAATGACATTGTAGAGTAGGTGTGATAGGCCAGATTTGGCCAGTTAAAACGTAAAACAGGTAGAATATATAAGGTGGCAAGCTGGCAGAAACGTTAGCATGCCGGGGGAAATGCGTAGCCGTAATTCATCTGCCGCTACGTTCTGAGTTCAAATTCCGCCGAGGTCAACTTTGCCTTTCATCCTTTCGGAGTCAATTAAATAAGTACCAGTTACGCACTGGGGTCGATTTAATTGACTTAATCCGTTTGTCTGTCCTTGTTTGTCCTCTCTGTGTTTAGCCTCTTGTGGGTAGTAAAGAAATAGGTAGAATATTTGAGGTGAATATGGTCTGTTTAAATGCTAAAAACTTGATTTTTGTAAAATTTATTCTTTTTCCCATATAGCTTCATTGCTTTTTTTTTTCTTTCTTTTTTCTCGACATATACATTTTGTGTGTCTTGTTGTTCTAGAAATTTCACAACAGAATTAGAAGTGTTGTGGGGTGGGGGGGGGGGTAAAGAGATATTGTGAATCACAGTCTCTTTGAAGAAACCAAATTTTTGTTGGCACCATTTCGACTAAAATGAACAGATACTGTTATTCCATTGCAAAAAGATTGCAGTTAACTCTGTAAACAGATATTCCTGTGAATTATATTTGCAGCTTCTATATATATATATATATATATATATATATATATTTAAAAAGACAAATCTTCTTTTCATTTAACCCTGTACTATTCACATTATTCTGTCAAAAGTAATGCTTATTTATTCACATTCTTTTGAATTAATCATGTATTATCTTGGATGAAAGGAAATATTAGCTAATGCTATCTTATACATGGGGAAAAAAAAAAGTGGCTGTGTGATAAGAAGCCTGCTTTCCAACCACATGGTTCTGGGTTCAGTCCCACTGCATAGCACCTTGGGCAAGTGTTTTCTACTATAGCTTTGGGCTGACCAAAGCCTTGTGGGTGGATTTGATAGACGAAAACTGAAAGAATCCCATCGTGTGTGTGTGTGTATTTTATGTGAGTGTCTTTGTGTCTGTGTTTGTCCCTCCACCATTGCTTGACAACCGATGTTGATGTGTTTATGTTCTCATAACTTAGTGGTTCGGCAAAGATACTGATAGAGTTAGTACTTGGCTTACAAAGAATAAGTCCTGGGGGGGGGGCGATTTCTTTGAAAACCTTTTAAGGCAGTGCTCCAACATGGCCACAGTCTAATAACTGAAACAAGTAACAGAATAACAGGGATGGAGACATGATTGGAATGATTCTGGATTATATGTTTGAATTGACTTGGGACTAGACAACAACAACAAAAGAGATATTTGCTGTGTTGTGGACTTGTGATGCAAATGGATAATGAATGCTGGATGGAGAAGCATTATGTATTGTTAGTGTAGGGGTACCTTTGAGAAGTGATGGTGAAGTTAGATCACATGATACTAAACCTCACAGATAAGCCGATATACTGTAAAGAATTCTCTTTGTAATCATCATTGTCCAATGTCTACTTTCCCATGCTTGCATGGGTCAGACAGTTTGTTGAGGCAGATTCTCTACTGCTGGATGCCCTTGTTGCCAACCATCATCTGTTTCTAAGTAAGATATTCCCCCATGACTAGGCATGTTTACATGGAGGATTGAAGATGAAGGACACCACTTGCATGATGGTGACATTTTTTTTACAACTATTTCTTAAAGTCAAGGTAAGGTGACAGACAGACACACACACATGCAAAAAAAACCCCAAAAATCTGGTGTCTTAGTCAAGGACACAACACACTACCAGTAATCAAACCCATGACCTTACAATCATGAGCCAAATACCCTAACCACTAAACCATGCACCTCCACCACATACATACATACATTATATATAAGATTGGCTTCTTTCAGTTTCTCTCAACCAAATCCACTCACAATGTCAGCCCAGGGCTATAGTTGAACACATTTGCCCAAGGTTCCATGTTGTGGGACTGAACCCAAGACCCTGTGGTTGGGAAGCAAACTTCTTATTACACAACCTCATTTGTGTTTTACAATTACAATGCTAACGTGTTTTAGAATTAGCATAGGGTGAAAATTTGAATAATTACCTATGGCTTCTTGATGAACAGTGCAAGATCAAGACTCTCCAACTCATGCCAGTCTTGATTAATGAAAGCAAAGCAAATGATGATAGTCCTGACTTAAGAAATAGTATCTTATTTCGGATTGCAATATATTAATTAACTACAACAGTTTGAAATCAGCTGTTGTGACTCTACACCAATATAAATTCACATTTAATTCTCTGCAGAGGAATGAATGACCGTTGTCTTGAATCATTAAAGAAGATTAAGGTTATAGTTCTCCTAGTTGCCGGTCAAGTGATATTTTCACTACATCAATATCAGTTTTTGCCTACATGCAGTCTCTCGCTCACACACACACACACACACACACACACACACACGCCTATTGTGGCATGAACTGGACAAGTCTGCTGTATTGTTTCTTTCTTTTGTTCTTGTCTTTTCCTTGCTGTATCTTTCATTTTAATAATCGTTAGTAGTTTTTACCTCTTTGTCTTTATGAACGTGTGTGTTTAGGTGCGATGTAGGTTTGCAACAAAAATATTTCTAAATGTTAATTTGTAGCTGTAAAGATTCATGATATCATCACCATAAGACAAGAATATTTGTGTGAGCATGCTAAGCTTGTGCTTTTAGAAGTATTAGTGAGTAGGAAGTGAGTGTCAGACAATTGTATGAGAAACATTTCAGTTTTTGTTTCATCGACATTATCTGTGAGTTAATGGCAGGCTTATGTTGTTCGTGGTTCATTTGTTCACAAGAAATCAATAAGAGGAATTTGCTGCTGTGCTCTATGCTGAGGAAAAAATTGGCTATTAATACCAAGTGATGTTAGCTATGTCAGTGCATTCCTTGTACATATAAAATTGTGCAATGAATAACAGATAGAAAAATTAATATTTCTCCACGTATCTTAGCAAAATACTATAATCTTTATTTTTCTAGTATTTAATAGCTTTTTTTTCTTTTCTGTACTCTCTCTCTCTCTCTCTTCTTAAGAAGCTATTTCCTCTCTTTTATTAGTAAATTGGATTGTTAGCTAATTTAGAGTTGTAAACTAGTCTTTTTTTAAATTTTCCTGAATTCATCCCCATCCCCTGTTATTTTGCATCCTCGTGTGTGTGCTTTTCTGTATTCAAACGGATTGAATAGATTGAATATAATTGCTTTTCTTCAACTGCTGAACCATTGTTAATTTAAACTTTGAAGTTAGCCAAAGCAACCTTATTGGCGTCTTACCGTTCTTTAGTCGAGATCTACACATTCTACATACTGTTTTTTGCCATTTCTTTTCATTCGTGTTGTATCACTCAGGTTTATTCTCTTTCATTGAAACACTTTACCTTTATTATATTTGTTTATCAAAATGTAGACATCCAGTTCAACTAAAAGCTATTACCTTGACAATTAACCACATTTCTATAGAGTTAATGTGATGGCAATCTGCAAACAAAGCAGGCAACATTGGTTGTAATGAGGATGGCAATGGTGTCGTTTGTAATTAAATGTTTATCATTAGCTTCCTTTTCATACATCTTAATTAGTTTATAGATTCTTTGCTTTCAGTTGATTTTATTTTTACCTCTTGCAATAATAGATCCTAACATAAGTATCTACTAATCCAAAACTAAAGCAGAGTGCCTTACCACATCTCTTTGAGGCAAAAAAAACCCCATCAGTTTTTAATGCAAATTATTTCTGTTTTATTAATTAGGCTGTGCACTGGATTAATATTTCAACTTGGTGTACTTCTTTCTAATATTACTTTCATTAGCATGCTCGTTAGATAGGTTCACTTTGCCACTGGCTTAATCAAAACAAAACCTGTAGTATTAATAAAAGCAGATATTTTCTGTTGCATATTTGTTTCGGTGTAGTTTAGAAACTGTAACATTTACTGGTTTAGATAAAGGAACAGAGAAAAATTCTGTGAATTTCAGTTTGTTGGCAGCTCTTTCTGCACACATTTTTCACCTCTTGAACATCTATTCCCTCTTCAAGAGAAAATGTTGGCAAAATATTGAATAAGGCAGCTATTTTAGTAAGCTTCTTATAAGTGACTTCTCTGGGGGTTGCTTATCTTCTGATACTGTTGCTATTCATGTCTTTTGATTCTGGTACCAACATTTCATTTGTATACTACTAAGAATACTGCTACTCTTGTTAAATGGCAATATTCTCACTATACTATTCAAAAGATTCGTCTTCATTGTTAAACAGAATCTGATTTAGTAGTCAAACATTCACCATGATCTGATAATTTTAGCATATCCTTTTTGAGTAAATTAGAGATAGAGGGACTTGCTTGCGGTGATGTGAGTTAGTGCATATCAAAATACCAGATAATTTCTCATTAGTATCAGCCACTGGATTATGGCCATGCTGGAGGTCTAACTTCAAAGGTTTTAGTTATATTAATCCCGGTACTTATTTATTTCAGTCTGGTATTTGCTTTATCTATCACTATTTGTTGAACAACTAAGCTCCAGGACAGAAAATGACAACATAATGTAGATAAAGCTAGTTTTTAGACTGGTGTAAAAACATGCACGCACATGCATGCATGCATGCACACACAGGATTTCTGCACAGTTTCTATTGACCAAAATCCACTCTTAAAGTACAAGTCAACTGGAAACCATGGCAGAAGACACTTGCCCAAGGGACCTCGTAACATGGTCATATATCTTCCATTATAGTAAACAGCATATATCAAGGTCTATTTTATATCCCACAAAAGCAGCATGAGCATAACTTACAAATGTTCTTTCTCATTCACCATGGACTGACCAGGCGTCTATTTTCTGATTATGATAGATATTTATAAATAGAAGAAGAAAAAAAGCTCAATAGCAGATACAAATAAACCAAGTTGTAAGTTTTGTAGGTTATGCAAATATGTGTACATGTTCTGATTTTTTGATACTGTGTGTGTATATATATATATATTTTATAATTTGTATATATTTATTTTATTATAAATGCAAAACAACACCACGGAGGAATTGTAAGCTCAAATAATAAACCACAATATGGCGAGGGTTTACTGTGTTTTAATTTTAAGCACTATTTTAGTGGCCATGAATGGTAGAAAAACACTCATGTTCCTGGTTGATTTTTTTTTTTTTTTTTAAATTAATATTTTACATAAATGATATTAGAAATTATCGGATGAAGTAGAAAATTGAATGATAAAAGAAATTCTTAATGAATTCCTTATTAAGTTTATATCATACCAGAAATTAGAGAGAAATGGACTTGATATCTTTTCACATGGATTTAACTCTGGGGTAGATAAATATTTGACATCAAATTAATATTACCTATTTCTAAGCCGATGCAAAATGCTTAGTGATATTTCATCTGTCAAATTCTGCAACGGTCAACTTTGCCCTTCATTTTTCCAGGGTTGATAAAATATGTACGAGTTAAACACCTGGGTAGATGTAATCACCTTACACCCTCCTCTGAACTTGCTTGCCTTGTGCCAAAATTTGAAATCAATATTACCTATTTTTGTAAAATAATTGCAAAAGTTTTCAAATAGTGAACTGTGAAAGTAATTATAAACAGAAAGCAATTATTTAGACTAATTTGCTCATTAGTTTTATGATATGGTATTTGTTATATAAATGTTTGGTATTACGATTAAACTCAGAGATATAATTATTTTCTTAAAATTTAATTTCTTTTACACATATAATTATTTTTAGTGTTCTACACTAGACATAGGTTGGAATTTAAAAAAATATTTTAAGAGCTAATTTTAACCCTTTATTACTCAGATTACTCTGTCAAATGTAATGTGGTTTTGAATTAATCATGCATTATCTCATAGCTTTAAGATTTCAACGATGTAATTGTTTACTTTTAGTAGGTACAGTAGGTGCGAGAGACCAGATCTGGCTAGTTTGAACAAAAAACAGGTTCGATATTTGGGTCAAATATGGCCAGTTTAAATGCTAATGGGTTAAGTCATAAAACATTTGTTTTCTCTTGAGACCAAGCTATAGAATATACTAATAAAAGCCTGGAACAAGACAGACCTTAACCAGAATGGGTTAAAAACAATTAATGGAAAGAAAAGAATAGAAAGCTACTCTAATGAAATTTAATTTAGATTGTAATGGAATATATTTTTGTGGTCCTTGCTATTTGCAATTCTGTCATAGGGCATGAAACTTCATTAACGATAATTCAAAGTTATTAAAACTCTAATTTGAAAATATATGGGTCGTTAACTTCTCATGAAAAACAAATTATGACAACCTTTTCTAATCTTAGGTTATGTTTATTCTTTTTCTTTTTCACAGCCTGTACAAGAACATACTGGAATAAATGTAAGTTGGGTTTTTGTTTTTTTTTAGGTTTTGATATAAATCGGGTTCTCAACCATTTTTCACCTATTTTTTACCCTTTGGTTACTATTCTACCTGGTGGACCCTCATAGCCATTCAGTGTTTATAAACTAGTTTTATAGATACATTTTTCAAAATTCTTAGAAAGGATCTACAGATGTTGGGACTCACAGAAGGGATAAAGGGACCTAGACTTCTGATGGTTGGGTGTCCTTGCATACAGGCTGTTCTCCTGCATCCCTCTCCAGCTGAGCTTTCCTAACCTTGCAAGCTCGTGGGTGCTGGTGCCACGTGAAAAGCACCCATCCTGATGTCACCTAAATGCACCCATGCCAGTGCTGTGTAAAAGGACTCAGTACATTGTAAAGTGGTTGGTGTTAGGACAGACATCCAGCTGTAGAAACCATGCCAAAACAGACATGGAACCTAGGAAGCTTTTCAGCTGGCCAGCTCCTGTCAAACCATCCGACCCATGCCAGTATCGAAAACAGATGTTAAATGATGATGATGATGAGTAGCTGAGGAACCAGAAATTATATATCATCTCACTCTTTCTCATTATCTGTCTTTTTTCTACAATTACTAGATATTCACTTCCCACTCACCCAGTTTGAAAGCATCCAAAAGTTTCATTCATTATCAACAAACATTTTGGATGATAGCATCCTCTAAATACACACAATGACCCAAAATTTTTGATTGATTCATTTTATTCTGTGCACATCAATAGAATTGTTTTTGAAAAGAAAACATTGAAAAGACTATCTCAGTTCTTATCCATAGATTTATACTTATATTCATTCACTTTGTCTTCTACTTCCTCTCACACTCTCTCTCTAACTACACACACACACACACACACACACATATATATATATATATATAATATATATATATATATATATATATATATATGTGTGTATATATTTATGTATGTATGTATGTATGTATAGCGTTTTTAATACTTTCATGAAGATTCTACAGTTCTATACGGCAACAAGTGATCACTGATGTTAATATCAGTTCATGTAAAAAAAAATTCATGGCATCCTATATCTGTTCATAAAATAAAAAATTCACTATAAAGTGACAACATTTGAACTGATGATGACAGAAGTAAAGTTGATGATGACAAAATTAAGGGGACAACTGATGATAACAAATCTGAGATTGGCATTGATGGCAAGATCAAAGTTAATAATATTGAGTGGAGAAACCCCGTAAAACAACATTAATTTCATATCTCTCTTTCCTACTTCTTAGTAGCTGCTGCTGCTGTCTCTTTTGCTGGATCTGTCATTCCTCAGCTTATGGTGTGTGTGGGTGTGTGTGTGTGTGTGTGTGTGTGCGGGTTTGATTGTGAGATGAAAAACAAAAAAGCCAGAAGTGGTTAAAACTGAATTGGCATATGGCTCGTGAGAGAAAACTTATTCTTAAGTATTTAGCATATTCTGTTGCAGTCGTACTAATTTAAGCTTAATTATAATTCCAAACCATCTAATACAAATTTTGTAGTTAAGCTACTTTTGAAAGATACTTAAGGAAGTCTTTTCAGATTTGGTTGTTAGGAACAATTTTTGACAGAGCCGTTGTTCGTGGGGTGATAAGAATTATTTGAATCGATTTTTAAGCCTTACTAGATTTATTGGCCTCAGAGGGATAAAAAGTAAAGGTGAGAATGGTAAGCAATTAGGCCGTCAACTATCTTCGTTATTTATCGGTATAATATTGGTTTCAAATTTTGGCTCAAGGCCAGCAATTTTCGGGGAGGAATTAAGTCACTGATATCAATCTCATTCCTCAACTGGTACTTATTTTATTGACCTTGAAAATATGATAGGCAAAGTCAACCTCTATGGAACTCAGAGCGTAAAGATGGATGAAATGCTGTTAAGCATTTTGCCTGGTGTGTTAATGTTTTTGCCATCTTGCTGCCTTAATTAACCACTTTAATATTAACAAATAAAACTTCTCCCAACTTTCTGCAATTTTAAAGCATTGATTTTCAATTTTGGCTAATTAATAATATTATCTCAATTTCATTTATGGTATCTGGTATATAAAGCATCATCAGCAGGGTGTTGATGTGGTTACTTAACCTGCTGGAAATATCAACCAAATCTTCATCTACTATTTTAGAAAAAAAAAAAAAGGACACAAAGAAAAAAAAAGACAAGATCATGAGGTAGGAAAGACAAAATTGTCAGTACTTAAACCCCTGTAATCTTAGGTCTGCTTGATCAGAAATGCCATAAATGGTAAACATGATACATTGGAATGGGAGGTGGTAGTGATTGAGGTAATAGAAATGGAGAGAGACAACATGATGTAGTTTTAAGCTTGTACTTGGTCTTTGAATTTCAAACGCTGTAGACATTTCAAGAAGTATATTTGACAAGAAATAACACAAAACCCCTATTGGTGCTCTCTCTCTCGTATATATATATAAGATCTGACTGGCCTGGTGCAGCTTTCGGGCTCCCCAGACCCCAGTTGAACCGTCCAACCCATGCTAGCATGGAAAGCGGACGTTAAATGATGATGATATATATATATATATATATATATAGAATGAAATTTGCTTAGAGAGTGCCAACCCAAGATGTTCAAAGCATTTTCATCCCCCACCAAAATTTTAGGAGGTAAGCTTGCACTCCCTGCACACCCCTGTTCTCAAGCTGATATATATATATATGTATGTATGTATGTATGTATCTATCTATCTATCTATCTATCTATATCAGAGACAATTATTCTTTTATAATATTTTTCTCCCTTCTGTTTATATCCCTTACACTTTACATTCTAACTCATATATATATATATAGTCTGATAAGGGCTAGCAGGCTGAAACTTCAAAATCACAGTTACTATGTAAAAGTTTAATATACTGCTTAGTATAATGGTACAGAACACTCAGCCAGACTCTGAGAGGTATGGGGTCCAGTTCACTATAGCCACCTGGTGGCAACTTTGGTAATGGTGGTGCCCCAGCATGGTTGCAGCTCTTGAGATGAAACTAGTAAAGAATATATATATATATATATATATATATATATACTCTTTACTTGTTTCGTTCGTTTGACTGTGGCCATGCTGGAGCACTGCCTTTAGTCGAGCAAATCGACCCTAGGTCTTATTCTTTGTTAGGCTTAGTACTTATTCTATCAGTCTCTTTTGCCAAACCGCTAAATATATACATATTGTTATGCAGATATTGAAACAAGAGTTTATAACATTGTTCAAGATTGTAGGGGACTATTTACTGTGGAAAATACTAACAAAAATAAGGAAAATACAAAATTAAATTAATTATTATTGATATATAAAATAAATGGTATAATTAAATATTAGAATTAAAATATATTAACAAGCTGTAGATCTAAAATAGAAAGAGTAAGCTGCATGTTAATTAAAATTGATTAAACCAAAAGATTAACTTTCTTGTTCAATCTTCTAGCACTTGATGGCACATCGTTACATCCATAGCATGATTCTAATGGTTCTAAACATACAATGGTAGTAAAAGTATTTATGAATGGTAAGTTGCAAGGGCAACCAGAAAACGTCATCGTACCTCTCCTCCACCTCATCGTTCCTCTCCTCCACCTCATCGTTCCTCTCCTCCACCTCATCGTACCTCTCCTCCATCTCACCGTACCTCTCCTCCACCTCATCGTACCTCTCCCCCACCTCATCGTACCTCTCCCCCACCTCATCGTACCTCTCCCCCACCTCATCGTACCTCTCCTCCACCTCATCGTACCTCTCCTCCACCTCATCGTACCTCTCCTCCACCTCATCCTGCCTTTGCTGGAAACATTGATCAGTAGTTGAAGGTGTTACTTTCATGATACCATACTAAATTACTTGCATACGTTTAAGTGAAATATAATTTGACTTTTCTCACTGAATAATTAAAGAATCAGTCCCTCTATGGAGATAGGTATTAGGTGTCGGGAATGGTGTTTAACCCTTCAGCATTCAGATTACTTGGTCAAATGTATTGCTTATCTATTCACATTGTTTTTAAATCTAACATTCGTTATCTTGTAGCTTCAAGATAATTATGATGTGATTGTTTAATTTTAGAATGTCATTGTACGGTAAATGTGAGAACCTGAATCTGTCTGGCCTGAACATAAAACCAGATATGTCCAGTTTAAATGCTAAAAATGTAAATGTAACATCTGTCTCAAATACAGAGTTAGGACTTGCTTGTTAAACTATGCCTTGTCTCTCCTTCTGTGTGGGTGTATTTTATCTTTTACCTGTTTCAGTTATTAGACTGCACTCATGCTGGGGCACCACCTTGAATTTTTATCTACTTAGATTTTGTAAAGCCTGGTTCTTATTCTATCAGTTGCATTTACTGGACCACTAAGATACGGGGACATAAATACATGAACACCAGTTGTCAAGTGGTTGTAATGGTGGGGGGCATAGACAGAAAGACACACACACATATGATGGGCTTCTTTCAGTTTCCGCCTGCCAAATCCACTCACAAGGCTTTGGTTGGCCCAAAGGCTATAGTAGAAAACACTTGCCCAAGGTTCCACACAGTGGAACTGAACCCAGAACCATGTGATTCGGAAGCAAGCTTCTTGTCACATGCACACGCGCACACACACACATATATATTCCCACTTGAATGTGAATGTTCTATTAGAACAAACTTTACTGCTTGTTACAGATGCCATGGGAGAAACCTTCATATGGGCTTTCGGTGCAAAATGCATGCTTGGTGGAGATTTATCTCCCTGCTAGTGATATAAACAGGAGTGCATTTTGCCTGAAAAACATATATGAGAGTTTCTCTCATGGTATCTACTAGGCGGTGAGCTGGCAGAAACGTTAGCACGCCAAGCGAAATGCGTAGTTGTATTTCGTCTGCCGTTACGTTCTGAGTTCAAATTCCGCCGAGGTCGACTTTGCCTTTCATCCTTTCAGGGTCGATTAAATAAGTACCAGTTATGCACTGGGGTCGGTATAATCGATTTAATCCGTGTGTCTGTCCTTGTTTGTCCCCTCTGTGTTTAGCCACTTGTGGGCAATAAAAAAACAGGTATTTTGTCTGCCGCTACATTGTGAGTTCAAATTCCGCCGAGGTTGACTTTGTCTTTCATCCTTTTGAGGTCGATTAAATAAGTACCAGTTATGCACTGGGGTCGATATAATCGACTTAATCCATTTGTCTGTCCTTGTTTGTCCCCTCTGTGTTTAAGCCCCTTGTGTATAGTAAAAAAATAGGTATCTACTACAGTGAAGTTTGTTCTAGCAAAACATCCACGTTTAATTGGGAATAAATATTATCTCTTGGTATTATACTACCTCTTTTGCTAATTTATATTTTTTAACAAGCTCACTGGCTAATTGCAATGTCAGTGCCTGTTCAGGCACTGATTTTCTATACATTGCTAGTCAAGAGATGAGTCGTTGCTATCTCCAGCAGACAAGCGTCCACCAACAATGAGACCAAGGAAGGTCGAAATCCCATGATCTGTTGGTCTCAGCGCTGGAGTTGGTGGTGACTCATCTCCCCACAAGCTTGCATTTTGAACCAAAAGCCTATGCGAGAGTTTCTCTTGTGGTATCTACTGCAGTAAAGTTTGTTCAAACAGAACAATAATATTACCTCTCAGCATTAACACTACCTCTGTTGCTAACATATATATATATATATATATATATATATATATATATATATATATACACACACACACACACAAACTGCTGATTAGTCAATAAATCCAA
Source organism: Octopus sinensis (assembly GCF_006345805.1). NCBI lineage: Eukaryota > Metazoa > Mollusca > Cephalopoda > Octopoda > Octopodidae > Octopus > Octopus sinensis. The sequence goes on from NC_043012.1 coordinate 32,829,730, forward strand.
AGACTGTAGCTCAATTAGAGCAAATACTACAGCAAAAAGATCGGTCGTTAGTTAAAAAGAGACTGAAGTTACTATTAGAGCTATTAAACTTTCTGGTTGTCTGCTTTCATATAAGTAAGGTATCCCAATTAATTTAAACTCTAATTTAAGTTTTAGTTTGAATGTGTTGACATGTGCTTTAAAAAAACTTCAATGTTTGTTGTTAGTTTCATTCTATTGGGTGATACAAGCAGTCTTTAAAGGTGTAGCTTCTAATTAAAGAAAGATGAGTTGAGATTCTTGTGGTATCTTGCTATGGATGCTTAAGCAGCAGTATGTATATGTTGAGCACATGGCATTTGAAATATCTTATGTGAGTGCATAAATGTTTCACTTTCTCTTTCAGATTGGACCGGTATCACATCCTGGCAATTTGATAGTTGCAGCGGTAGTCATCAATGATGTTCCCACACACTGTCGAAATATGCTTACAAAAGGCACGGCACAAGAAGAGGTGCATTAATATTCTATTACTTATTCGAGAATGTTTCCCTTCTGTGCATGCATGTGTGCGTGCGTGTGTTTTAAATCAACTCTAGAAGACATTTTTGAACTTTTAATTCCATCTTTGTATATACCATGTTGAAATCCACTTCATCTTAAATGCCACTCATAAACTATGCTCTTTCTACTTCAAATAGCTACATGTGAATCTGAGAAATCTTTATTATTAATAATTGTTAATTATCATTAAGATTTAATTGAAGAATCATTTGTGTGTTGAAGGGAATGTCTTACTGTATTTCAGCAGTTCAACTCCTGTTGAAGTCAACTTTGCCTTTCCTCTCTCCAGGGTTGATAAATTAAACCTTTAGCATTTAGATTTCTTCGTCAAATGTATTGCTTCTTTATTCCCATTGTATTGAATTAATCACACATTATCTTGTAGCCTTACTATTGTTTGTATTATTATTATTATTATTCAGCTCTATATTTAAGAGATGAGCATTTATGTACATTATTTACATTTGACTGATATTAGTCCTCATCTTGTTTATTGATAACACAATGTTTCGGCTGATATACCCTCCAGACACCTGATGAAAGCTGGAGGGTATATCAGCTGAAACATCTTAACAACAAACAAGATGGGGACACATATCCGTCAAATGTAAATAATGTAGTATTATTGTTATTATTATCATTATTTTTATTTTTGTCCCGAAAGTAATGCAAGATTGGGTAGAACATTATTCGCTGGGGCATAAGGCATTGAGATTGCATATCTTGGTTGAGTAACTCTTTCTCTCTATAAAGGGACTAAATATAGTTTCCTGAACAGGTGGAATTTGGAAGGCACCAAATCCAAGCTGTACAATGGATGGAGGACCATTCAGCAGCCAATTGTTTGATCTGTTGCCAAAAATGTGTGTAGTCATGCATTGTCATAGTGTATGTGGGTTGTTTTTAGATTCTTGATTGGTTTCTTTCTCCTAATGACTTGGCCCCTCTCTAAGTTTCAATCTACTGCTTCTTGTTCATGGTTTCAGCCATATTTCAGAAAATCAAGACGATCGATGTCTTTGTCATGAAAAAAAACAAGACACGGTCACCATGATTATTTGTGCCAATCACTGGCTCTTGATCTTCTTAGGACTTATTCTATGGACTGAGCCCTCTGGATTGTTTCTGTATCATAAAGAAATGACCATGTTTCATCCCCCTGTTATTAAATTGGGGTGGGGGAGTCTTCATTGGCCTCAAGTACTTCTAGCAGATTAAGTCAGACTTCTACTCTTCTTTTCTTCTTATCAGATATTAATTACTGAGATCCTCATTTTGCACACACCTTCCAGTACCTAAAATCTTCTATCTTGTGTAATGTATTGGGATCACAGTCAAGCTGTACAACAGGCTCACAAATTGTGATTTATCTGTCACCATGAATTAACTTGTCTACTCTCCAGTAAATCATGCCAGTGGTCACAATTGACAGTCTCCCACTACATGGTTTATCTTCAATGCAGGTTTTTCTCCTTCATCAAACTTTTCCATCCATATGTGCACATTGCTCTTGTCCAGTGGTGTCATCACCAATAAATATCTTGTAGCCTTCTGTGGATGTCAGACAACCTGTGCCCCACCTTTGTCAAGACTCAGTGAAGAGATGTTGTTTCTAAATAGAACCCGTTATTTACCAGAAGTGAAGAACTTGAAGAAGAGTTACTCTCCCATCGTGTGCAGTCGGTGTCTTCAGATTTACTTGTGTTGCTATTCTAAATTTTTCATTGTGACATTCTTAAAACATTGCAAGAACCATAATTTCAAAAATACTGTCTAAAACTGTTTTCTAAAAAGATCGGCCATTACCTTTGCACCAAACTGATGTATTTATTTATATGTAATCTTATATCTCTTTTTTTATATTTATATAGATATCAAAACTGAGTGGAGCTTCTGTTTCTACAAGAGGCAGATATATGAGTCCTGAAGATAAAATAAAATTTGCAGGGCAAGTAATCCTATAAAACTGTTTAAAAGTCATTTCAACACACACATACACTAGGAGAATGTTACTACAGTAATACCACTTGACTTTTCAAAAACCTGTATAACTTTTATTTATTTATTGATAATGTTTTATCAGTTGGTTGAAGTTAACAATGTCAGTAAGTTGCAAGATAGGAATAGTATGGGAGCGTGTGCTTTAACAATGCGTCACTGCATCACCAGGCTGATTACGTCTTTGCACCTCTCAGGCAACAACCCTCCAACCCAAGGGTCTGTTTTTGGGTAATTGTTGCTAGTGTTGTGGGCTTTACGAGGTTAAATTTCAAATCCTACCTTAACATTTTTTAGTCGCCTTTAAGACACACAGAGGAAACGTTGGATCTATTTTTTGATCTACCAATCCCCTCACAGCACATACACTGTAAGATACTTTAAATATAAATGTATTAACTCGTTAACATTCAGATTTCTCTGTTTTAAATGTAATTGCTTATTCATTCATTTTGTTTTGAATTAATCATGCATTATCTTTTAACTTTAAGATTTTGATAATGTAATTATTTATTTTTATAACATTGTAGGATAGTGTGAGAAGCTGGATCTGTCTGAGATACTACATTTCTGCCCATTAAAGTTTGAGTGTGTCGTTTTTAATGTGTGTGAGATAATTGCTTTCTCCCCCTCCCCCCACTTCTCTCTCTTTCTCCACCTTACAAATGATATTCAGGTGGACCCTAGATCACTTGCATACATTAAACCAGTGATTCTCAACCAGGGTCCATTTGGCCCATGGGGGTTCATATTCATTTTTTTTTGTTAAAATTTATCTGCAACAAATTGCTCTTGCTTCTGCAATACATCAAGTATTTTAATTTTTTTTTTTATACAGTTCCTAATAATATAAAAATATAATATAACATTATTATTTAAACATTAAATGGTTAGGAAAGTCCATTCAAGAACAATAGGAACCAAAGAGGTTCTGTAGATAAAAAATAGTTGAGAACTACTTCATTAGACTAAAGTTTTCCAAAAACAGCTTGGCAAATTAATATACTTTTTAATTTCTTCATCTTGGCCGTATTAAAATTTATGCTTTCCCATTAATAAACAACCAGCTAAATTAACTAGCACATTGACTTTCAGCTGCATATAGGAAGGAAACCTCAGTTTTCTTAACAATGACTTGTAAGCCAAAGTAGCAACAACATGGAATCATGGTTCTGATAACCCAATATGATTTCATCAATCTTGAAGGGCCTGCGAAGCCTCTTCTTCCAGACCAAACCTGCAAATTTTCCAGGTGTTTGTCTTCACTTGAAGGCAAGCTACATATGATTGCACTGTCTGAAGACATTTTCATTATCTGATTAAGAGCAAAGACCAAATAAAAACTGCAGTTGGGTACAGAGGAGAATGACAGCCAACACTTATTTTCTTGTGTAAAACTTTTCAGGTGTACTGTTACAAATAGATATCCAATTCATCAAATGAGTGTGTAATGGAGATATATACGAGACATTGTGGCCACTTGTATCATTACAGTAAAGATGATAACCACTCATTATATCACTAATTGATATAATAGCATACATGCATTCACTTGCACAAAGTTGCTAATTTCTCTATAAAATGATGATCTGATACTTTTTACTCTACTCAGAATCTACCTGTTGCCAGCGTCCCCACCACGGTGAGGAGGGGACACTGGCAATGGGCAGTGTCAGAGCTATGCCGTCGGAACTTCGGTACCTAGTAGGGCCACCCAAGGTGGATTGGTCTGACATCACAACCCAGCAGACGGGGCTCTAGTGAAAATCCTCGGAGTGTCTTTTCGGCAACCGGCGGCTCCTCGGTCGTTCTGTCCCTGCGTCTGCGGACAATCTGCGGCAAACAGGATGTCTCCACATGCGGGATTGTTGGGGACCGCTTGTGAAATCCACATATTCCCATGAAACTTCTTCCATGAGTAGAAGAAGCCGACTCAACCCGCCCAGGGTGAATGTCGCTACAAGTACAAGTAAGTACTCAGAATCTGAGTGAGCATTGATAAAGTTGTGTATTTAGCATCCTTGTTGATGTGATTTTGATTTTGTCTTAATTCTTAACCCATTTTGCTTCTATTTAACTTTAGCTATGGCTTAAAAGAAATATGCATATGATGTTCAGATCAATATCTCAGTCAAATATATTTTCATTGAATTTATATTCAGTTATGTCCCTTTGCATTCTGTGTTCAAACCCTGCCATGGTTGATATTTTTTTAACCTTTCATATTTCTGGGGTTCATATAATTGATTGAACCCCACCCCCACTCCCGTGAATTAGTGTATTCTTATGTTAGAAATCTAATTTAACTTTCTGGTCCTTCATGGTGGGTGTTGGGTGTTTAATTCATGGCTCATTTACTATACACTGGAAATAGATGTTTTTGCATCATACTAATCTGACTTTGCTTTGGAACTCGTGTGTTGGGTCATCAGTGATGATTCTTTGTATGCGAATGTATGTGTGTCATCATCTTCATCATCATTTAGCGTCCTCCTCCTTCCATACTGGCAAAGGTTGGATGGTTTGACAGGAATTGGCCAAGCTGAAGCCTGTTTTGGCATGGGGATTTTTTTTATGGCTGGATGCCCTTCCTAACACCAACCACTCCATAATATAGAAAAATCTGATTCTTCCATTTATAGCCACAGTGTTTATATAATTTTTTTTTTTTATTTCCCTTCTACAGACAAGCTAAAGAAAAACCATTGTACCTTTGTGTTCAAGGACCAACTCAGGAAACTGTTGACAGTAAGTTAATACATAGGTTCACTTTGTCTTTTATCAGTAAAACGTATTGAGGGGTCAGTCTCTCAGCATAGCCACAGTCCAATTAGGGAAACCAGTAACAGACTCTTTTACTTGTTTCAGACATTTGACTGCAACCATGCTGGAGCACCACCTTGAAGGGTTATAGTTCGACTCCAGAACATTTTCTTTAAGTCTAGTACTTTTCTATCAGCATCTATTGCTGAACTGCTAAGTTATAGATGTAAAACACTAATGCCAGTTATCAAGTGGTGGTGGGGGACAAACAGACACAAATCCAGATATATATATATGTATATGACGGGCTTCTTTCAGTTTCTGCCCACCAAATCCACTCACAAGACTATGGCTATAGTCAGCCCAAGGCTATAGTAGAAGACGCTCACTGAAGGTGCCATGCAGTAGGCCTGAACCTGAAACCATGGGATTGGGAAGTAAGCTTCTTATCATGCAGCCATGCCTGTGCCCTTAGAAGGGAAATATTTACAGGGGCTAAAGTTGTGGATAATATGAACACAAAATGAATTGACAAATAGCTGAATGAATAATGGACTCTGTTACTGGGTTGTATGTTATAAATTCAAGTTGTACGAATAGTGTATGTTAACCTCTGTGAAGGTACATTTTTTTAATGTAAATTAAATTATAATCTTCATGAAATGTCATTGTCCTACAACAAGAAGGTTTTAAATGACATTTTCACTTGAAGAGTGTAATTGGGGTGAGAGGGTAGCATGAAAGGGTGCAATAGAGGACACAGTGGTGTCTGTTGGTGAGGGAGAGAGAGACTGAGATGAACGTCAATAATGAGTGACTTAGAAGAGAAAAAAATAATAGTTAATAGTACAGAAGGGTGATGGTGGGGTGTATTGATTTGGAACTAACCTGATGCAGTCTCTTATCTAGGTATTATGATGTGGTAAGGGTGGAAAGAAGAGTGATAAAAATGGTGGCAGAAACGTTAGCACGCCGGGTGAAATGCTTAGCGGTATTTTGTCTGCTGCTACGTTCTGAGTTCAAATTCTGTCGAGGTTGACTTTGCCTTTCATCCTTTCGGGGTCAATTAAATAAGTACCAGTTACGCACTGGGGTCGATATAATTGACTTAATCCGTTAGTCTCTCCTTGTTTGTCCCCTCTGTGTGTAGCCCCTTGTGGGCAGTAAAGAAATAAGAGGTAATTAAATATGGACAACCATAAACATTCCTAGTTAGTGCAGGAATGTGGTACAGTAAATGTAAATGAGGATGAGTGATGAAGAAAGAACTATGGTGGGGGGGGGCACAGGGATGGATATTCTGTTCTATGCATGTTATAAAGTTTGTGCACATTTGTGATTTTTGTTTTTTATTTCAAGTTTTTTCTTCTTTATCTAGATGCAGTAAGCCGTATAAACGAAATTATAGCTAATGGTCTTCGACCAAAAGGTAGTAGGTTCTCTCCAATTGTGCGTCCCCCTTCAAATTTACCCCCTGGCGTACGTCCTCCACCAATCAACCAACCTCCTCCCACAATGATGTCTTTCCAGCCTCAACATCATCAGAGCGTAAGTAATCTATTGTTAACTTATTATGTTATTTGTTTATTATTGTTATTGCCTGTGGAGGGAACATGTAGCAGAGGTAGACCCAGGAAGACATAGGACGAAGTGGTGAAGCATGATCTTCGAACTTTGGGCCTCACAGAGGCAATGACTAGTGGCTAAGACCTTTGGCAATATGCTGTGCTTGAGAAAACCTGTCGAGCCAAGTGAAATCGTAGTTGTGGCCGATGCCAGTGTCATGTAACTGGCCTGTAAAAGGCACCCTTCAAGCATTGGGCTTCACAGAGGCAAAGTGGCATGTAAAAGAGCCCAGAGTGGTTGGCATTAGGAAGGGCATCCAACCATAGAAACCATGCCAAATCAGACAGGTGTCTTGTGCAGCCTTCCAGCCCTGGCCAAACCATCAAACTCATGCCGGCATGGACAACGAACACTAAATGATGATGATAAAAAGGTGCAATAACAAAGAGGCTAAAGCAGTGGTTCTCAACTGGGGTCCATATAAGATTTTGGTGTTAAAATCTATGTGCAAGAACTTGCTTATACTTCTACAGAACATTAAATTTTTTTTTTTAATAATTCCTGATATCTAATTATAAAGATGCAATGGGATTGTTTTTTTACATCAAATGGCTATGGAGGTCCAGTAGAATTAAAATAGGAATCAATGGGGTCCATAGGTAAAAAATGGTTAGAAACCACTAGGCTAAAAAAAAGTATTGAACTTTTAGATTAATGGTTCTGAGTTTGAATCTCTTTGTAGGTATTGTAAATTGCCTGGTGTCAAACTACGGGTGCCAATGACTTCATGCCTTCCTCATTATTAATAATTATTAACAATTAATTAATTACACCTTTATACTAAAATGAATTGAAAAGAATATACTTTTGTTTAGAGTGGTGTTATTTTTTTATTATTATACTTTTTGAATTATACTAAATTTCAGTTAACATTTGTTCAAGAGAAATTATTCATTGGACTAGAACATGCACCACCAACATTTGATGTGAAAACCAAAATTCTTGGTCCTGCTGTGAGTAGCATATATTATTGAAAACACCAGTTTCTTCTCTCTCTCTCTCTCTCATTTTCCCATAATTCCCTTATATCCTTATTGTCTTCAAATTATTGTAAATTTGTTTCATTTTACCATTTTGAATCCCATATTTTGGTTTGTAGTGTACTTTCTCTATTGCCAGGACACATAAATATTTTAGGAAGATTGTTGCTTGCATACAGACTAATATTACATGTTAGTTTGTATAAGTGCCAACTGTAGTAGTGTGTACATTATATGTGATAACTCCCACCATGATCTGTATATTCATCTGTGTTGCAGTTGGCAGGAAAGCTCAAATTTTATATTACATGAGTCTTTGTGACAATCCTTGTATACTCACCATATATACTTCATTTTAATATATTAATATGGATGTAGTCAGAACTCAGAAACTTGTTTAACCCTTTCGCTACCAATCCGGCTGAAACCGGCTCTGAGAACAAATGTCTTGTTTACATAAGTTTTGAACTAAAATCTTCCACCAAACCTTAGTCACAATTTATGTTTCTAAAACCAGCTGAATGATAACTAAGTTATTTTACTAAATTCTTTATTATATTTAAAGTAATTGAAAGAAACACAGAGCATCTCAAAATAAATACATTTAACGAAAGGGTTAAACTCTAAAATTTGAATTGAAATTTGTTTTCCTTACGTATTAAGATTGTTACTTCTACTGGAAATTTTTAAGAGTTTACTTCTCTTTCAACTTGGTTCTAGTTTCCATTTTGTAACCTTCTAATTTTGTTTGTTTTGATTAAAAGGGCTGCTTTTTGCAACACATTCAAAATGAAACTGGTGCAAAAGTAACACTAAGAGGAAAGGGATCAAATTTTATAGAATCTACATCAGGCCGTGAAGCTTTTGAGCCTATGCATATCCATCTCCAGTAAGTTCCATAATTATTTCTACTCTATTTTTTTGCTAATATCTTTATTTTCAGTGAAAATTGTTCTTTATATAGAGTGAAGTATTTTTGATACCAAGAACTAAATCAATATCCATTTTGCACATCATTAGCTATGTGTTTGAAGTAGACTACAATGAATTGGTATGTGCTATTGTTACCCTGGGGTTGGCATAAAATCTTAAACATTGAGGGAAATAGGAAATGAGAGATATAACATGTATAACATATTTAACTTTTCCATGAGAATTCATGATATTAGTCATGTAGAAAACGTCAGTTGGGATGAAAACTATTTTTCTCTCCCTGAAATCCTACATGTTCAATGACCTTTGTAAATGTTTATTTGAAATTTGGTTTTTAAGAGAGTAGATTGTTTCATTTATATATTTGACTAAATGCATGTTTTATTTTTCATTTTTTTTCTGTTTATTTAGACATGCAAATATTATGGGACTGCAACAGGCCAAACAGCTTGCAGAAAATCTCATACAAACGGTAAGTTTGCTTTCATAATCCCACACACAGCATACATTGACATTTTCCCATAATTCTTCCAATTATTACTCTTTGCTTCCTATTCTGTCCACAAAACTTTCTTGTACACTGAAATATCTATTTTTAAGAAAATTTTATCAAAAACTTTAATAAATAATCTACATATTTAAGAAAAAAAGTATTTTTTTCTTCCTCTCTTCTTGCTTCTCAGGACTCAAACTTTATAAATTTTTTTTCCTTTTTCTAACATTGACAATTTCTTGTGCATTTTATTTTTATTTTTTTATTTATTTAATTATTTATTTATTCTTTTGCCCTTTTCCAAATTTTAACAAAAATTTTTGTTCAACTTTCTAAGCCAGTTCTGTATGGTTAAAAAAGAAACTTAAGTCTCACTGGACAGCTAAATGTATTTTATTAATTAATCAAATAATATTTTTCCTTGTTTTATATACTTAGTTATGTTTCAGAATTCTTTTACATATGGCCACTTTGAACTAAGTTGTCTTTTTCTATGTTTATTATTTTTTATGTGTGTGTGTTTTTTCTGGGGCTTTTTAAAAATGTTCTCCTCTTGGAAAGCACTGTACGGACAAAGCTATTTTGGTCAAATTCTACTTCAAATGATTTATTCCCCATAACATTTTTTGTCTTATGGCATCATGTCTAAAAATAGAGGATTTACTTGCTGATGACTCCTTAAATACAAATCAGTTATCTGTTTTCCTTTCCCCTCCCCCTAACCTGTCTGCTGCAGATTTCATTGATCTAGATGGATTTCAATTGAAAATATATTAAATTTTTATTGGATTGATTTCTTAATACTTTGTGCTTCATTTTCAAAGCTGAATGTCTTGTGTTTAGATTGAAGCTTAAAAATTAGTTTAAAACCTTCTCCTTTAACAAATCTTTATTTTAGAGAACTAAAATAAATTTAATTTCTTTTTGAGTCTAATTTTACTAAACTGTTTGGTTACTTTAATGGTACATTCTTTCTTTTCCAAGAGTTATTAAGATATTGTTCTACCATTATTTCTGAGGTTTCAGTAGTCAGTAGCTGTGTAGTAAGATTATAGTTTTGTTGTCCCAAAGTTTTTAAATTCAAATCTTCCTATCACTGTCTATTCTTTGTACAAGTAACATTATGCTTGTGTTGTCAGCTTAGATGAAAAATTATCCCATTTGTAGTGAAGTTAGTGCAATTAAAAATGGCACTTAGTTATACATTTCTGGTGTCTGTTATAAATACCTTAATTTGATTTTTTGGTGTGTATGCTTTGAAAAGATGTAGGTAAAATACCTTCTTAAATGTATCTTTGAAATAACAAAATTAATGTGTCTGGTGTACAACATAATATATTTCAATTCATGATCTTGTAGTTTGTGATTTTTAACAGTACTATAACATGGAGTAGTGTAGACTTGACTATAGCCTGGTGGAGTGGTGTAGACATTTATACAGCCTGGTGGAGTTGTGTAGTCATTACTATAACCTGGTGGAGTGGTGTAGACATTCCTATAGCCTTGCGGAATGGTATAGTAGATATTATTATAGTATGGTTAGAGTAGTGTAGACATTATAATAGCCTGGTGGAGTGGTGTAGACTTAGTGCTTATTAAATACTTTGTAGTATCTTTCATTCTAAGTTGAGCTCCAACATGGATTGACTTTACATTTCATCTCTTCAGCATCAATAGTACCAAAGTTATTTGATTTTATTTTCTTTCAATAGTTCAGGGTCTCGTTTCAACAGATTAAAATCATTATTGTAATTAGTATAGAAAGTAGTGTGAAATGTTTTGATAGTTTACTTAAATGCAGTTTCAGTGTCTCTATGTTATCTTCAAGAAAAAGCAAACGTGTACGTGTGTGAAATACATTCAGGCTTATAAACAACCGTGTGTGTGTGTGTGTGTGTGTGTGTGCGCACACAAATTTCTTTCATAATATTAGGCCAGGGTTCAGTTATCTGTAGGCATTCTCCATGATGTTAAATTACACATCAAATTGTATAGAGAATTGGTTTTTACTTTCTTCTTCTGTTGAACCAGTCCACTGTCTATAAACTATCAAATTATTATGCATTGGTTGGATTGAAGAGGGGCTAGAATAGAATATTGTTCTTCTCATAATTTACTCATTGCATAGGTACTGATCTTTGTAAGTACATCAGTTTATTATATTTATGAGATAAGTTTGAATATTCTACCCAATTACTTCCAAAGTCTGCTGCACACCATCTTGCCAAAACTACATTTTTAAATTGCTAAAAAAATCCATCTGGATAAATTTGGCAATGCTATGAAAAAGAAAAAAAAAGAAAAGCAAAAAAAAAATACAATATGTATAACATAAATTCAAATTCCAGTTCAGTAGAATGCTTCTTATGAGAAATGAGTAGAATCTTTCGTTAAATACAAGACATTTTGCCATTTCCTCATTCTGAGAATTCTGCAGTAGTCTTTTTGTTTTTGTTTTTTTTTTTCTGTTTGTTTTTTTTTTTTAAATCTCTTTTTGCAAATATTGCATCATTGATTCTTTCACATAATTCTGGGGTTTCAAACTATGTTATCTTGTTTCTGTAGTTAAGTTGAAATCTTTAATCTTAAGAATGTTTCTTAAACGCAACATATCCTGTACCTCTGATCTCTGTTTTACCAACTCTGTCATTGTTTCTCATTATTAATATATAGCTTGCTATTTTTATTACCATTACATCAGGGTAGCAGTAAAAATTATTGCTCTGGTTGAGAATAATTATCCATTTTATAGTTAATTAATCTTATTACAACTTTAAGTATGTCTTCAAAGGTGTTTTTCTACAGTAAATGCATTGCATTCAATCATAATGAACCAATGTTATTGTCCTCTTCAAGTTTTGAATATTAAAGCAAAATCGATATAAAAATAACAAAAAAACAAAACTAATATCTTTTTAATTATTTTAATAAATCTCAAGTTCTATTCAATCAAATTCTCTTTATATGTATATATATATATATATGTGTGTGTGTATATATATATAGAAATATATGTGTGTATGTATATATATATATATATGTATAAATATATACTAATGTTTTTCCTTTTCTTTCAAGTTTTTGACAGGATTTGAATTTAAACTTTCTATCCAAGGAAAGTTTTCTAACTACTACCTGATTTAATTCCCTTTATTATTTATTATTTTGATTTGACTATTTTGCCATTAATTAATCTATATATTTCAAATGTACTTAGTGGTTTGAAACATAGCTCCATGCTGTAAACTAATGTCAAGTGGCAATTATCGTTAACATTAACCAGAATTTTTTTTCCTACTTTTCCAACTCTCATGCTACAAATAACTGTTGTGATTTAAACTTCCAGGCCAGTTTGGTGCTGTTTATGTGGTCAATGAATTTAACAGCAGAGCTAGATCTAGGCTTTTACTCTATTTTGAAACATGCTGGTTCAAATGTTTCTTGAACTGATAAGATATTCTGTTTTTATTATATCCAGAAAACAACTGCTGATATTATTTTATCTTCCTTTTTTTAATCAACATAATATATTTGATAGAGGTTTTAAGAAATATTTCAACATGCTACATAAGTTAGCTGCCAATAGAATTGCCATGGGAGTATAATGGTTTCAATTTGAAGACCTCTGCATGGTGAAATATAATAGTTTAAAAAAATATTTGAATAATTTTCTTTCTTTCTATATCTGTGTGTATGTGTGTGTGTGTGTGAGTAAAGTTAGTTGCTTAGTTTCTTGAAGATCTTATTTCCTCATAATTCGAAAGGGCGAATAAAATGAACTACTAAAATTTTGTGTGGTTTTCTTAATATAATAGTTTTGCCTTAAATTTCATGTAACTATTTTTGGTCTGTTTGGAAGGTTATATAAATGGATGAGACTAATGTTTAAATACTGATGCTTCAGTATAGTATTTATGATAGGATTACCTATTAATGTTGATGTAATTGATTAAAAATTTAGGACACTTTTGTGGGGGCTTTAAGAATTTTAACCTGGGCTCCAGTTATTAAAAATTTACTTTTTTTAATCTTTTAATTTTTGTTAAATCTTCAATCCTCAGTAGGGTTGTTTTGATATTTTAATTCAGTATCATTACATTTTTTTATATCAACATTTTATAATGTTATTTTTTGGTTTAAATGTTCTTTGTTGAAATGTTTTTTTTTATTGCATACAAAATTAATTATTCTATAATGTATGTGTGTACCTTAAATAATCTTATATTTGGTGTTTTTTCTAAGTTAGATGTCAATGATCTTTTTTTTTTTATACTTTTATCAAAATAACATTTGTCTGTATCTTCCAACATAGTATCTGGGCTAACATTGAAATAGAATCCTTGAGTTTCTTAAAGACCTTTTGTTTAGATCAGAATATTTACCAAACAGTCCTTCGGACACACTCAGTTTTCCTGTGTGATTTAATTTAGATTCTTCTGTGACATTAATTTACCTTCAGTTTAGTTTGTGAGCAAAGCACCCACCTGCCTCATTGGGAAATCATTAATTTAAAATTTCTCAACTACAGAACATTTACAATCTGTGTTAAATATTAAACCTTTTCCAACAGGATTGCTAGTGTTCTGACTTGGTTTGCCAATTATTATTTTTGCTTACCATACAGTTTTAGAGGTCAGAAGATTAGCTTGAAATTTGTTCTTTGGGCATGTGTTTTGTACTCACAAGAAAAAAGTACAAACAACTAAATGCAAATATATGCTAAAAGATTTTTCTAATTTAGCAGAAACAGTAGTTGTAATTAGTTATTCATTGCATTATAATTAAGATATTTACTGTTAATGGATATGTAAATTATGAAATATAACTTTGCTTAGGTAAGAGGTCTATATGCATAAAAATATTGTTATTAAACTACTAAATAATCAGATGACATTTAAAACTTATATATTTATTGTTAAAATCCAAATAATTTGCCAATATTTCCACCTTGATTATTTCAATTTCTGATGCACAAGTTGTAAGAAAATTTACCAATTTAATATATTATATTTCTTAATTGAGTCTGAAAATTTATTAGCACTCAATCTGATAACTTTATATAAGATTTCTAAAACATCTGATTTGAGCTACTGCTCTTTCATACAAAAACAGAAAAAAGAAATGTTAAAATTATTTTAAAAGGAACACTTTCCTTGGAGTAAACATTTCCAAACATAATATTGGTTCCTAAAATCTATCAGGGTTTTGTTAATGCTTTGATCTGTTCATGAATTGTTCTGTGTCACTGGAATAATTAGCTAAACAAGAGGAAGAGCTAAAACATTGTTTGGCAATTTCTCACATATATATAGCTATTATTAATTTCAATCTATATTACTGTTAGTATTATTTATTATTATTATTATTAATTGATGTAGTAGTAGTAGTATTATGATGTTATTTCTCCCGCTACTTAACTGCTAATGATTCAGGCACAACTTGAGGGATCAGGTGTTGTTGTCATCCATCAAAACGGGCTGCAAGATAACCAGTCCGATGCATTATTTTGTTCTAGGTTCAGCAAGACTACGCCCAGTTTCAGCAGGCCCTGGCTGCCATACCCGCATCCATGAGTCCTGGGACAGCCACCTTGTTGGCTGGCTTACAGCAGCAGAGTAAGTTTTTCTTCTAGCTCGTAGTACAGCATTTTTGTATCCATGTCACTCAATTTGACCTTTCTTCCCTGTTCTTTGCAGCATTACTCTTGTCTCCACCTGCCTGCCCTGCAATTTAAGCTATATTTTTTTTTTACATTAAAATTTGGCTGATAAATTGCTGATAGTTCAGAAAACAATATATGTCGATATATTTGTATGTGGGTATCTCTGTATGTAGTCTTTTTTTTTTTTTCTCTCTGGGTAATAAAAAGAAAAATGCATACATATATGCACACACAAATTTATATTTCTAGATACACATACACAATACACAAGTATATCTACGCACAGATTGTGTGTATAGTCTACATGTATTTATTGTGTGTATATTACATGGACAGTATATATGTGTATTTGTGTGTGTATGTTGTATAAATGTATGCATGCACACACCTATCGTGTGTAAATGATTACATTATCACTTTGTGTATCTATGTATTTGTGTTCATATATGTGTATACATGTGTGTGTATGTATGTGTATATATATTATAATGTAATATATATATATATATATTATATATATATATATATATATATTATATATGCATATGTGTATGTGTATATATATATATATTATATATGCATATGTATATATGCATATGCATATATATATATATACACACATGTATATATATGCATATATATATATACACATGTATGTATATATATATACACATGTATATATTTGCATATATATATGCATATATATATATATATATATATATATATATATATATATATACATGTATATATACATGTATATATATACATGTATATATATACATGTATATATATACATGTATATATATACATGTATATATATATGCATATATATATATGTATATATATGCATATATATACATGCATATATATACATGCATATATATACATGTATATATATGCATGTATATATATGCATGTATATATATGCATATATATATATATACATGTATATATATGCATGTATATATATGCATATATATATATATATACATGTATATACATGCATATATATATACACATGCATATATATGTATATACGCATGCATAAATATATATGTATATATATACACACATAGTTATTTAGATATGTATACATACATCAACATATGTGTGTGTATGTATGTGTGTGTGTATACATATGTATATACATGCATAATTGTGTATGTATGTGTGTGTATGGGTTTTTCCATATGTCTGTGTGTGTTTAACATATTTACAATCATCTTATGATCTCTATAGTATACTAATTGATTCTTTCTCTCGCTCTTTCTGTACATTCAGATGGGGGGATATTTGGGGGACATACAGCCAGAAGTATAATTTATGCACAAATTTTTATTATTCCCAAAATTATCAATCTATCTTCCTTTCCTGTGTTTTAAAATGTTCCTACTTTTTGTGTGCTTTTTTTCATTTTTGTTTATTATTATTATTATTACTTTTTCTAAAGCAAACAAAACATTAGTTTAAAATCATTGTTTGTGCCAAGCAATATATTTTTTTTTTCTTCACAGGTACTAATAAGCTTTTGTTTCTAGTTTGCAGAATTGTTCTTGAATTCAACATAGCATATGTCTGAAATATTCTTCTGCAATCTCCATCCCTTATATTTTGTTCCAAAATAATTTCTCAGCTAAAGTTGTGCAACAAAGTTTGATAGATTTTAATATTTACCTGATGTCTTCCAAATTTGCCAGAATTGTTTTCCAACATTCTGCAATCGGTTGTTTATTCTTTGAAATAACGACTGAGTGTATATCACCGTTCTTTATAAACTCTTCTACTATTACCACTGTAGATTTGAAATCTTGAAAACTTTGTCTTTATTGCCGTAAATTATTAAATAACTGAAATGAATGCTAAGATATTGTACTTGTTTGAACTTTGAGAAATCACAGAAGTTCAATGAATAAATAACACAATATATTCTATCATAATTGATAGAATTCTTTAGCATTCTCTAGTCATCAAATTGTTAAATGTACTACACTTTGTACATATACTGTATATAACATACACACATCAATTTAGGCATGTTCAAAATGGAATATTTAAAGTCTCAAACCTTTATCGCTTGCTTTTTTTCTTTGTTTAATGCCCAGTTAGTTAAAATATTTGTTAATATTTAGATTAAAATTAGCAAGTCTTAATTTTTAAATATTATTTCCCAATTCTGGTAGTCTATTTTTTTCCCCTTTTCTCTCATTACACTGTTTAATGTATATTCTGTTGTGTCTGGGGAGAGTCATTTCAAAAACGAAATACTGTACAATGTAGTTATTAATTTATCTCGCTTTCTGTTAATTTCTTCAATTCTAGCACGTATTTTAACCAACTCTGCTTCTATAAAATAAGTCTATTTCAAATTTACCACATTTTAGCCAGAAACTGTTCCAAGCATGTACTAAATAAAGTAGATAATTTTTATGGTTGGTAAATTATTATTTAATTACTATTTAACTCTGCATTTAGCTTAGATAGCTTTTTAAAAATATTCTCAATTTTGTTTGATTAAAGACTATTACTATGTAATTTACATATTAAATATAAAATAGACTTATACGATTGTTGAAATGTGAATTATTATTATAGATCTTGAAATAAAATTAAAGCAGCTAGAGACATGATGATTAGGATAAGTAATAGGAATTAATGATAGCAATCGTTATTGATTATATTTGTATATATATTTGTTTTGTACTGTTCAATATAATTATTTATATTTCAACTAAACTCAAATCTAATGCTGTTAATGAAGATGTTCTTATTCTCAATGTAAATCTAAACTGAAAGCTAAACAAACTGGAAATGTTTCACTTTTTTAACAGTTTATGTAATCTACAATCTTTGATTATATTTTACAAAATTCAAAGATAAGTAGATATTTGAAAATTAGTATTTCCACTAAGTGTTTCCATTTGTATTTGTGACGAGATAGTTTTTGATAAGTGTTTCAGTTAGAGATATAATTGAAGAAAAATGAAATTGTTGATGTTTAAAAATGACCAGAAACAAATTTTTTTAATACTTAGAATTACTGATTTTATAATCAAAACCTGGTCATTTAAAGCAGTAAAAAAAATGTATATAAAAGTCTACTTTTAATAAATATCATCTTCATTATTTAGTATTAAATTAAATGAACCCTGTGGGCTCTGAATTCATATACCATTATCTCAGTAATAAATAAAATAAGTACTAATTATTCAAATTTATATTATTATACTTAGTACCAATATTTGAGATCAGTATTAAGGAATTAATTATCACCCTATACATAGTTTTATTAAGTTATACTTTGATAAATTTAAATGTATTTAGATATGACAATATAAAACCAATTCAAAGAGCTAGCTTGTGTAACTAAGAATTTGTTAATATTGTCTTTGTAGGCTTTGCATAAATGTTTGTGAAGTTTTTTTTTACACTTGGCATGTTATATAAAGGAAATGTCTCTCCTCCCCCACTCCTTTTATTGATGCTATATGGATGACTGAAAATAATCTCTGCTTTTTTACTCAAGTCTACTTTAAGTACGACGATTTGTCTTTTCAGTAAGTCAAATTGTCAAATTCTACATATAACTTCCACTAATAAAATCCTTGGAATCATTTAGAACTTTGACAGCTTTGTAATATATTTACCTGAAGATAATATTGATGGTTTTAGATTTGGGCAGATTGGACAGATCTATCAGAGTCCATTACTAGTTGTGCTTGTTCTTACAGTATGGCTCGTATTTGTAATATTATTTATGGATTAAAAGCCTTCTGCCACAGGTATAGATTACCAACTATCTGGTAACACATATCTACAGCTGCACATATTATATGCACCTAACACATATGGAAAATTGTATAACGAAGCTTCTTTGTGTAAAAGAAAAAAAAATTGAAAAAATATGTGTTCCAGATTAAATTGGAATATACTACTCCTTTGTACACATAACGATTCTTTGAAAATGTCTATTCTGAGACATTTTTTTGAAATAGCATATGAAAATTGATTTGAGACTCTAAATACCATTTGAGTGTTTACTCTTTAGAATATTTAGTGTTATATTCTGTTAATTTCTCTTAATGTTGTTCAATTTTGCTTGTGTGTATTTGTGGTGAAATGGGATGTTTATGTGTTACTTTGCTAGGATTTAATATTGTTCATATTTTGCAGCATCCCTTTTGGTTTCAAAAAGTTTACTTCAGAATTTTTATGGCTAATTTTTTTTTTCTTTTTTCTTTTAATTTTTAGTCAACTTGTGACTATTTACTATTTACTAACCCAGTAACAGTTTTAACAATTGATTGGATATTATCAATTTTAAAAAAATTTTATTTTATTATTGCTTGTTTCTCTCTTTCTCTTTACCTTTCCCTCTCTCTTTCTCTCTTTCTCACTTTGCTGCATCTTGAATAATTTATATCCCAGCTTAGATATAGGGTCAACAAGAGATTCTTGACTCACTTGGACCTACTACTACTGACCACTAACTGCTCATTGTTATAATTCAAACATTTTTTTTAAACTTCCACAAAACTGCTTTAAATGATGTATCTTTTTCCTTCCTGTTTGCTTAAGTTAATGTTTCATTGCCTGTCAGTATATATGTTTCTTTTGTTATTTATTATTTTTTTTTGTACATTTGGCAGACATTGTTTAAAATTATTTGATTCTGTATTGTTGAGATATTGTGGTGTGTAAACATTGTGTTTGTTGTTTGTGCAACAATCTCCCTTGTAGTATTGATAGACCTCCTCCTCCTGTAAGGGACGGGGAATACATGGGTAGTGGTGAATGCAAAAATAAACACAAAAGGATCATATTAAGCTGATGTAAATGATTTTCCAGCAGTCATATGTGCCGTATTCACAACTGACTGGATGATATTCTACACCAAAACATCATTATATAGTGTTATTGGATATCTTTAGATACGTAATTTGATATAATGTAAAAAAAGATAAGGTTATTAATAATGTTCATCTCTTGAGGTTGCTATGTTCTAGGTTTTATTTCAAACATTTTCAATCATAAATTGAAGTATAGCAATCATCAACATCTGTTTATTAATTATTTATGTATGATAGAGTAATCATGTATAATGAGATATACAGCACCTGCTTATTAGCTGTTTATGTACGGTAGAATAGCATAACTGCTCTGACATAATTGAGTTACTATTGATTTTATGTATTATTTCATATTTCATGCTCATTTGCTTGAAAATAATCCAATATTTTGTTATTAATGAAATAACAGCTTTATTTATTATTTTATAAATTATTATATGTGTGAGAGGTGGAGTTGTTGTCATCAAATTCATTTTTTATGGGTCGATAACCAGTTTGCAGAATAATTTAAAATTTCTATACATGCTTGAGTGTGTCTTCTGATTTTGATTGTTTTGTTATGCTGATATAGAAAAACATACCAAATCCATAATCCTTAATCAAATTCTCTATTTTGGGGATCCAATTGTTAACATCCATTGATTTTCCATATTGGTATTACATTTTGAAGAGTTTCTCCTCAAATCCAACAATGGTCTCTACATTTAAAGAACCCTTACCTCAATGTCCTTTTTTGCGTTTTGTTTTTCTTGCTCTCGATTTTAAATAATTCTATATATGTCATCTTTAAATTCATAAAATTGTATTTAATGTGCAAAAAGAAAAACCAGAAATTACATTTTTC
>NC_043012.1:32855418-32917918 GCF_006345805.1 Octopus sinensis
CAACAGCGGATATATTGCAAGCCTGCCTAGAAGACATTTAGATTTACCTCTGCACGTGCAGCCAGGATATATTTGAGTCATTGGTTGTTTATTGATACAGGCCTTTCCGTTAGGAGGCCAAGAACATGTAATTTTAATAGTGTGCCTATTAAATCTCTTTCTGTATCTATAGCTGCTAGGGATGGGAATATGTAATAAGTGTAAGAATCTTCTACCTATATTTGTCTGAATAGTTAGGAGGAAAGGCAATATGAACCATAAAATTTTACACAACCTATTCTTACGACCAGATAGTTAAGGAGTTGGAGGGTCATAAAATATTAAAATCAGTAAAGCCACTATCTTTTAGAGCCTTATTTTAATATGGGAAGCGTTTTCAAATATTTTTTTAGATGAAGAAATATTTGAAAAGCTTGATTCCTAACCATATGGTCTAGCACCTTGAGCAAGTGTCTTCTACTATAGCCTCAGGCCAACCAAAGTCTTGTGAGTGAATTTGGTTGAAGGAAATTGTGTGTGTGTACGCACACAGTTTGATATTATATACACAGTCATCCATTTTGAAAGCTAACTAGAGGGAATATGACATCAAACTATATGACTTGGGTGGTGGGATGAAGATCATGGTAAATGTAAGGAGAGTGACACTTTTAAGAATGTGGGGTGTCAATAGGAATTTGCTTGGGGGAGAGGTGAGGGGTAGAGGGAAAGAGAAAAAGAATGTTTGTAAAACCTTTGAACAAATGTGTTGTCTATGAATATATAAATATATATTAAATGCATGTGTGTGTGTCTACTTCCTTGTCTTGACACTGTACATTAATTATCACTGCATACAGGCTGTGTCATTTCTGGACAACCTTCCATGAAAACATGTCCACACTTGGGAAAACATTACCTTGCTTAGAAACAGACATGGGTTGGTAACAAGAAGAGCATCCATCTTGTAGAAAATGTTTTTCGAGTAATTTTCATCTGACCCATGCAAGTATGGAATGGTAGGCATTCAAATGATGATGATGATGAATACATTTTTTTTTTACAAATATCTTCATCAACAAATGAGAAATTATTCATTGCACTATGACTAACACAATATAATAGTAATTCTGCAGAATTGTTTGGGCCTTCCTAGTTCCACTGTCCATCATAGTCTGGATGGCATGCAGTATGAACAGCAGAGCAGTGGACCAACTGTCCTGTAAAATCCATTAAAGTTATTGTTTTGTGTTTTTTAAATTTATATTTGCAGTGCTTGGGTTGGGGATGGCGGTGAAGAATATAGTGGAGGGGTGGATGATCATTGTAGTGGTAAGCGGGGAGAGAGACATTCATTAAAATGTTCACTTGGTCTCATTTGACCTTGGTTGTTAGCTGGTTAGGAATTAATACTAAAATGGACTTTTTTGAATCCCTTTGTAATACATTGTATTTTGTATTTACATATTATAGATGATGTCTGACTTGAACGAAACCAAACTTATTGCTTTACTTGCAGTTTAATGAAATATATCTCCTCTAGAATAGTTATGGCCACTTTTTATACCAGGAGTATCAAATTTGGCATAGCAGGATGGATTGAAGCATAAACTAAATGTCATGGGTCAGATAGGGGTAGTTTCTAGTATTACTAAAATCCTTATTCATGATGTAGGCCAAAATAAATGGATAAAAGGGTCAATATTATAAACTTTATTAATAAAGGAAACAAATGAGGTCTAGCTAAATATGTGTACATATATATGTAATTATATATATACACATATGCAGATACATATATACACACATGCATGGGTGTTCATACTTATATATATTATTATTTTTTTTTTTTGGTTTGAAAGCCACAAAGCTGGATCCTGTTTGAAGGTTTAATGTGATCACTGCATACTTAATTCACTTGTTTCCAGGGGACCTTCTAGTAGCTTTGTATGTATTCTGCTCATGGTTAGCTTCCTATTTTTATATTTATATATATATATATATATATGATGATGATATGAGTGTATATACGTGTGTGTATGTATATACATAGGAATATGAGTGTATGCATGTGTATATATATGTGTATGTGTGTGTATGTATATATATATATATATATATAGTGTGTATGTGTGTATATGTATATACATATATATATATATATATATATAGTGTGTGTGTGTGTATATATATAATATACATTCATATATATTTATATATAAATATAACATCTGCTGGTCATTATATTGTTACCATTTGTTGTCTCATTCCTGATTAAAGCATGCAGTTTTAACTTCAGCCACTCAGAAATTTAGCCTGCGGTGAGGGCAGCAGGAAACTGACCATGAAGCTTTTTTTATCTATTTATTTATATATTTTATTTATTCCACTAACATTTATTTAACTCTTTTCATATATTGACAATGCTTATCTCTCTTTTTCTCTCTCTCTCTCTCTTTCTGTCTCCCCTCCCCCCACTCTCTCTATGATAGTTGTATCATCTGGTTATTGCAACAGTGTGAAAGAAGTAAGATCAATTGTGACTGAGTGATATCATTGTTGGGAATGTCCGTTTGGCTACAGATTTGTTCTAAGTTCATAATAGCAATTTCTCAGACAAAAATATGTATATATTTGTCCTTTTAATTGGTTCCTGCAAGAATTTCAGACTAGTGCAGTGACTGATGTTTCATCTCTACATTTTGAAATCTCAATGTCTGTAGTTGTAACCTTGTCATAAATACTCATATGTACCCAGAGATCCTTAACTTCAGAAAAGATTGGTTTTTGTTATACAACTTATCCATATCTTCCAGATGTCTGTCTTAGTCACATATTTGTAGAAAGGTTCCAAACTGTTCACTAAACTTTATATAGTGCTAGTGCATGCATATACAGCTGCATGCATGCGCACATACACGCGAGTACTGTCCAAATCTCTGACCAATCACATACAGCTAGCTGGCATTCAATTGGCGCATCAAGTTTCACGCTTTTTGATTGGGTTTTGGATAGAAAATTCACAAAAAAAAACTTCTATTGATTTTTTAATGGCTTTGCGGGGTGACTGGGGAAATGTAAAGATATGCACGACCACCCTTGGACGGTTTTGAATGACCATAGAAAGTGCGAGCCCTCTAACTGAAAAATTGTGGATTTGTATAAAGGACACACACACACACGCAGACATTTTGCTGTTTATATATATAGAGATTACATTGACAGCAGGTATTTTGAATTTGCTAATACACTTGAAATAGTATGGCTATTCATTATACAATGATAGTGGTGGCAGTGGAAGCAGCGGTGGTTTTCTCTGATTACAGATAGTGTATAAACTCTGATAGTATAAGTTTTGTGTGTTCAAATTTATGTTGTAATATTCTGCACTCCTTGTACCATCACCCTCAGTATGTATGACATTGATTTACAGGTGTATAATGATGGGTTTTAAGTCAAGCAATCTTAATTTATCGGAAATTCATGCAGAGGATTGTGTGTCTCTTTCTTCTTTCTCATACACACACACACATATGTGAAGGTGCAAGGCTCAGTGGTTAGAGTGTTAGGCTCACAGTCATGAGGTAGTGAATTGGATTCCCAGACTGGGTTGCGTGTTGTGTTCTTGAGCAAGACATTTTATTTCACATTGCTCCAGTTCACTCAGCTGTAGAAATGAGTTGCAACATCATCACTGGTGCCAAGCTGCATCGGCCCCTTTGCCTTTCCCTTGGATAACACTGGTGGTGTGGAGAGGGGAGGCCGGTATACATGGGCGACTACTGGTCTTCCATAAACAACCTTGCCTGGAATTGTGCTTCAGAGGGTAACTTTCTAGGTGCAATCCCATGGTCATTCATAACCGAAGGGGATCTTTACCATATACCCATTATACATATATCATCATCATTTAACATACATTTTCCCTGCTAGCATGGTTTCTATGGCTGGATGCCCTTCTTAATGTCAACCACTTTACGGAGTGCACTGGGTGCCTTTACGGAGTGCACTGGGTGCCTTTACGTGGCACCAACACCCATGAGGTGCAAGATTAGGAACACTCAGCTAAAGAGGCATGTAGGGGACATGCATGTATGCAAGAACAACCATGATTTTACATGTCTCCTCAAATCCAGCAAACCACCAAGAGTTTTGGTCCCCTGTCATCCCTCTGTGAGGTCCATTATCTGGAGATATTCTCTTATCACTTCATCCCACATCATATATAATGATGATGATGATGATAATATATATATATATATATACACATACGCACGCGCATAAACACACACATGGTACATGGAAACTGAAAGAAGCCCATTGTGTGTGTATGTGTATTATTGTTTCCTTGTGATAGTTGTAAATGAATATCATCATAATGCAAGTGGTGCTCTTTATTTTTCAATCTTCCATTAAAAATTGTTGTCATGAGGAAAATGATGTTGATCTTCTAGGATTTCTCCACTCATCATCAATGTAAGAAGCACCATTGGCTCAGTTGACCTCTTCTGTTACCTCCTGCTGCAGTCCCATGACTTCACCATATCCCTGGCAGGGTAGCTGAACAGGTGCTAATCTTTGCCAAGGGGCAACCAGTAACTCTTCTGGGGCACGGTCGTCATTCTGTGAAGTATTCAAAATACCTGCATACCTAAGTCATATCTATCTGCCTATGTGTGTGTGTGTAAGTATGTATATATATATATAATATATATATATATATATATATATATATATTTATATATTTATAAAAATGGTAAGACAACAAAAGAATGAAAGAGACCTTGATATTATGTAAATAGAGGAATTTATCTGTAAATGTAATATGTGACAATTATTTGGTAGCTATGATAAAACTCTTCAGTTATCCGGCCATCGGAAAAAATGCATTTTTTCCGATGGCCGGATAACTGAAGAGATGGTGGCGTGGATTTCCACCTCGGCATCCGAAACTCGGAGTTTTATCATGGCTACTAAATAATTGTCACATATTACATTTACAGAATATATATATATATTTATTTATTTATATAAAAGCAAATAAATAAATAACAAACAATGGATAATTGTCAGTTCATTACAGCTGTTTCTAATGCATTTTTTAATAGATGAGTGATTACATTACATCATAGCAAAAAACTGTTTTCGTCTGGTGATACATAGAATTTCACACAATAGAAGAACAGTCCATGAACACAGTGGGAACACACCTAGACTCCAGCTCAAGCTGGCCTGGAATGAGAGAATGAACATAGGGCTACAATGACCATTAAAAGGGCTAGAGAGACATTAAGAGTTTAGTTAGCGGGTAGAAATAACAGAAGGTTTATAGCACCATGTTATTTATTTATCTGCTTATAATACACCAAAAGGTTTGACATCTTGGAGTATACCAAACACAGTGTGTGCTTTGGATCAGCTGCTAGGTGTTGAGAGGCAGTTGGATGGAACTTACACTAACCTCCTTATGAGAGCTCAAAATCTCTCGTGGAAGTGTCATCCAACCAATGTACAAATATATGGGAAACTACTTTTTGTGAAAGGTAGAAGAGTCCAGTTTGCTGGACATTGTTGTAGAGCTGAAAACGAGGTAATTTCTACTCTTCTCCTCTGGAAGCCATCTGCTCGTGATACCAGAGGGCACACACTCTCCTACCCTGATGTAATCTCCAGGCATCCAGCAACAGGACCTCCGTAATGCTATGATGGACCGTGAAGTCTGGTGTAGCATAGTAAATTCCATTGTCTTGACCACGGTCGAATAATGATGATGAATACTCATATGGATTATATTTTCTGTATACATAACCTGAATATTTCACTGGATGCACTTTAGTATCCAGTGTATTTATTCGACTAAAGGTGGTGTTTATAAGGTAATTTGACCCAACCTGGTGCCTATCATTTAAGTACAGGATTCTCTCCTGAATCCTTAATATTGTGTTTGTTTGTGTGTATAGATGAGATCTAGATATTCTCCATATAGAATACTTATAGTGCTCAAGGATTCAAACTTGAGTGGGCATAAAAGCAAATTAGACAGATCAATATATAATGTAAATACATGAAATACAAAATATGTATATATATATATATATATATTTATATTTGAGGATAATATCGATATTTAAGTATCAATATTATCAAGTGGCCAGCATGGAAAAAATACCGTACAAAGGTAATAATTTTTAACAATTAAAAGTGAGGGTGTCTGAGAGACACCCAGACACCCTCATTTTTAATTGTTATATATATATATATATATATATATATATATATAATATATATATATATATATATATATATATATATAAAGGTCTAATTCTTGCAGAGTACAAATGATATAGAAAATTAAAGGAGTGGAAGAAAGGCACTACAAATGCAACAGAGACACTCATACCCACTTCCGTAGTTGGCATGGGATTTATGTTTGGTTCCCTAATGAGTTATCAATTTAGGATTTATTGAAAACACTCAATCAGTCCACTGCACTAAGTTCTGAGCTGTTGCCATTTTAAATATGGTTAAATTCCTGATATTGTCGTCAGTTCCAATGCATGAACCTAAGTTAGCATCAATCTTAACCAATTTTGATGTGGTGAGTCATTCTCGCTTTTCATTCTTGAAGGGTTTTCTGAGGGTTTATTTTTTTTTTTTTTTAACTTTGCTGTATTCGCTTTAAAACTTTTTATTTTGTAGGTTCTGCTATAAACATATTTTTATGGTCATGGTAAATTGAACTTTTATTTATTTATTTTTGTCTATTGTGTAATTGGTATTTAACTTCTTCCTCTTTGATATCAGACATAACAATTAACTTGTAAATTTTAATTTCATAGGCATCAATCAGTTTGTGTATTGATTTTTCTTTTTACATTAGTTTGTTTTTGTTTTTTTTTTTCTCTTTCTTTAGCCTCGGCCAACCCTAATTGCGGTCCCGGTGGGATGATGGCCCAGCAGCAGAGTATTCCACAGCTTAGTGTCTCACAACAGCCTCAGTATTCACAGATTCCAGGTCCAGGTGAGGCAAAATTCCTTTTTTTTTTTTTTTACTCATGCAGTTTTTATATTTAATTATGAGGGCTAATAAGGGTGTTGTATCTCATTAATGAAAGCATACTGGTTTGTAATATTTTAGTTTCACTTAAATGTAATATGGTCTTATTATTGTTCACCACTAGAGCACTAAACTGTCTGTTTAATGGGATCCAGTTCATTATCCTCATCATTTAACATCCATTTTCCATGCTGGCATGGGTTAGTTGACTTGACTAGAACTGGCAAGCAGGGGGCCTGCACTGGGTTCCTTTTCTGATTTGGCCATAGTTTCTATGGCCAGATGCCTTTCCTTACTCCAACCAGTTTACAGAGTGAGCTTGGTGCTTTCTACATGGCACCAGCACGGTTGCTTTTATGTGGCACCAGCATGGGTGATATGTTGTAGTAATGGTACCGGAGCTTTTTATGTGACACCAGCACTAGTTTAACTTTACTATTTATCTTTTTAGGGTTGAAAAAACTATGTGCTACTAATATATCCAGTTTGATTTAAATGACTATACCTCTCCTGAACTATATACACTATAGTTCTATATACAGAACTGTAGTATGCATAGGTCTATTCATACTATAGGAGTATAGTATGTATCTATAGAACAACAGCTGTGTGGGTTGCAGGGAGTTGTTTACAGCTATCAGTTACAGTTAGTGGGTTACTATGACCTGCTTACAGCTAATGGATTACATTGAGTTGTTTGGACAACTTCCTGCATGCAATAATCTTTGCTTAGTTAGAGTTGGGCCTGGATTAATGAAACTAACTAAAAATCCCAAAGATGATATCTTGTTAACGGTTGTAGAATTTTGGAATACAAATATTCTGTTTGTATTCCAAGATCCACTAAATATGTTTAAAAAATACCATTTAAAAGACTGGAATTGTTTGTAGTGAGCTGTTGAAGCTGAATAGTTTGGATACTGAGAATGCAGGTTTTAAACTCAACCAAAGCAATTTCTTCATATTGTCTTTTTACATATTTATATTTTTAAAAATATGTGAATTTTTTGTGTAATGAGATAAAAAAAACCAAGGCTGTATAGATATTAGAGCATTTATAGACAGAAGGTCTTACAGCTGTTTCTAGGATATTAATTAATAATAACATCCCTTCATCGGAGACGGTGTGAGAGGAAAAGTTAAGTCATAGTTAGTTTCAATGTGATACAAATAGAGAGTGAGGTGGAGGAAAGAAAATAGATGTATGGTTATTGAGTTCGTAAATCCGTTTTATAGGCATAATGGTATATACACATTAAACTTTACAGCAATATCTAAAAAAAAATCCGACATTAAGATTAATAACAAACTTTCCTTAATTTCTAGGCATGCAGACTGTGACGTCCTTGCCACCAACCTTTCAGCAAGTTCTGCCAACGTCGTCTGTTGTACTCTCGGCCAATTCTCTTCCTGCGAGTCTGACCAGTATGCCACCACCAACATTGGTGTCCCAAGCTTCTGCTCAAGGTTTGATTCCTTTTTGAATACTTCAGCTGCAATAACGTTCATCTGAAGTTGTAGAATAATAAGTCTTTCTCTTCTTATTCCATTGTATACTTGTTTAAAAGGGAAAGAAAATGCCGGCAGGTTTCTTAAGTTTATGAGTCCTATATATTGTTGTTAAAATATTATCAACCCAAAACAACTGACAAGGCTCTCTCGAGTGTTTTCCTCCATCGTGCTGTAGCTTATACTTTTATTATTAAGCTTTTCTTATACTTCGTAGTCTACTGTTATCATCATCATTTTTTACTTCTACTTTTTCCATGCTGGCATGGGTTAGATGAGACTCATGGTAACTGTAGTCTTAGGTCAAATGTCCTTTCTGTTGCTAATCCTTGTTTGTTTTTTTAAGTAAGATGTTTTCATTTCACCAATCTTCATATATAAAACCAATGAGCTAGGGGACATATTGTTGGAGGAGGTGTAAACAAATGTCACCATCTTTCTCAGATTGTATCATTGTTAAAACACACTAAAATAAACATCTACACACACACACACATACACTGGGCTTCCATACAATTTCTATTTATAAATTTCACTCCTAAGGTTATAATACAAGACACTTGCCCAAGGTTCCAATAGAATTGAACTTGAAACCTTGATTGCAAAATGAGCTTCATAAACACACAGCTATATCTGCAACTTATAATTTGATTTAGTACTACTACTAATATCACCACTATCATCATCATCATCGTCTTAACATCTACTTTTCCATGGGTCAGACAGAATTTATTTCAGCAGATTATAAAATGAGTAAAGAGCAGCAGTTAATATGGACATGGATAGACGGACGGACGGACACACACATGCATTTATCTCTTTAGTTTATCACATTAATTCATTTATAAGTCAGTTTCTTTGCATTGCTGATAAGTTTGCTAAATTTCTCCAGATTAACAGTATTCTGTTTCAAATATTCAAGTAAATAAACCATTTGGCAGTTATCAATATATAATATCGTAACCGTACCTTTTTTTTTTTTAAACTTTTCCTACTCCTGCCACCTCCAACAAACACAAACAACTGATATTCTAGGTTGGATATTCATTCATTGCAAGTTATCTAATCTTATAGCATTTAAGCCAGTCATATCTGGTCCAAATATTCTACCTATTTTATATTCAAAGTGGCCAGATCCAGCCTCTTACACCTACCTTATAATGTCATTCTAAAATGCCAGAGCGGCTATCTGGCCTCCGTGCTGGTGGCACGTAAAAGACACCATTCGAGCGTGATTGTTACCAGCATCGCCTTACTGGCACCTGTGCTGGTGGCATGTGTAAAAGATTCGAGCGAGGTCATTGCCAGTACCACCTGACTGGCACGTAAAAGCACCCACTACACTCTCAGAGTGGTTGGTGTTAGGAAGGGCATCCAACTGTAGAAACTCTGCCAGATCAAGATTGAAGCCTGGTGCAGCCATCTGGTTCGCCAGCCCTCAATCATTCGTCCAACCCATGCTAGCATGGAAAGCGGACGTTAAACGATGGTGATGATGCATCTTTGAAATCTTGAAACTACAAAATAATGCATGGTTAATTCAAAATAATGCAAATTAATAAGCTTTGTTACATTTGGTAGAATAAGCTGAATGTCAAAGGTTTAAATCTAATTGTTATAGTTGACAGGATCTAATGTATACGGCACTGTTATATTGGATCAACACCAGAGGTTCATGTCTCGCTGCTAGTGTTATAGCAACTAAAATTTTAAATGTCATCATGCATATTTTGCTTTACTATTTCTTTGTGATTATTTTGTAAGTGCAATATTAGCAAAATAGATATTGTATAGTGTGTGTTAGTGTGCTTAATGTAATCTGTGAATGCTTACCTGATTGTAATGCATCTGTTCACTAACAAGATATTAACATAAAGATATTTTGGTTGCTGATGATGCAAATGCAAAACTACAGAATTGAAATTTACTCAGTTTTCTGCTGTTATTGTGTTAGGTTTTTGAACTTAGATTTAGTTGTGGAAATATTCAACTTGACACTTCTTAGCCTTAACAAAACAATCACTTCATATTCAATTAAGCCAGCTTTAGAAACAACCTTCCAGTTCATAGTTTGATTAGGAAAAATCTAGCTGTGCTGTGAAAGAAAATCCAACCTGCCTGACAATGCCATTATTTCTATGATAGAAACTGCATGTTTTAAAACAATAATCTAAATTAAAACCTTCCATTCTCATATTAATTTATGTTCCAAAAGAGTGGGTCTGTCTCTGCAGTATATATTGCAACTCTAACATATTATTTTTTGATACCTCATTCTGTGAACTGCAGAACAGTGCTTATTTTAATCTGCAAACATTTCACTTTCTCTGTGCAGGTATGGCCAGCTCAGCTAATGCAGGTGGTTTAGTAATTCCTGTTTCCTATTCCACATCACTAACACCTATGCCTATGGTCACAAGTCTCTCAACATCTCCACTTCTCTCGGTTGGCGCTGGTAAGCATTCTAAATTGTCTTTGTTATTGTAGACCA
The DNA here is from genome assembly GCF_006345805.1 of Octopus sinensis. Classification (NCBI taxonomy): domain Eukaryota; kingdom Metazoa; phylum Mollusca; class Cephalopoda; order Octopoda; family Octopodidae; genus Octopus; species Octopus sinensis. The sequence goes on from NC_043012.1 coordinate 32,866,455, forward strand.
AAATTTGAAGCATATTTCTTTCACTCATTTTGGTGTTTGTTTGTTTGGTTTTTGTTTTTACTTTTATTGTATATGTTAAAATATATAACAGATATGTTACTTTCCATCTTATGTTCAGTTTGACTCATGCAAATACACAAATAATGTTCTGAAAAGTAATATAATTAAGTATTGGGAGTGATCACATCAAAACCAATACAGGATATTGTCTAATACATTTAGGCATTTCAAGGTATATGTTTTGTGAATAATTGTTGTTGCTTAGATCCAATCAAGAAAAGTGGAGTATGGATTAGTGAATCAAATATAAAGAGATTACACCAAAAGACAAAAAAATATTTTTAACCATAGTAATTGTAGGATTGTAATTTCAGAAACTGATAAATAACTTATCAGTTTTAGATGTTATCTGAAATATTCACTGTAACAGATGGCTGAATACCATTTTGGTATGGTGAATTGAGGGCAATGTAAGGCTAGAAAAACTTGAAACTATTGCAGTAATTAGAAGTAAAATGTTGCTGATAAAGAATAATTTCAAACTTGCATACCCGGTACCTCTAAAGACAAAAGTGATAAACCTTGACGATCCAATTAATATGTTGGAGGATATTTTCATAATTGTTATTTCCATATTGTTTTAGGTCCTCCACCGGCTGCTCCTGCGGGTCAAATGGATGCCAGTGGAAGTTTATTACCAAACGCTTCCCTTCCGCCACCTCTTTTACAAGTCTCAACAGCTCCTGGTATGAGTCAATATGCAACCACTACAAACGATCCGTTTTTAGGTATTGTCTATTTTTAAATTCATATTAACAAATAACGCAAAACATTTTATGATAGATTTCTTGAAATAACATAAGAATATCACTAAAAAGAACTTTCTCATTGTTATGCAGGTATTACTGATATATATCAAATTTCTCCTTTATATACTGACATTTTGTTATAGTTTTCTATATGTATATATATATGTATGTGTATATATATATATATATATATTATGTTATACATTGCATTTCCTTTGTGTTTTTCTCATTGTTAGGCAATGCTAATTTAGGTAATCCCCAACCTGCCCAAGTGATAGTTGGCCAGCAGACAGTCACCCCTCTTGGTATGTCATTAAGTGGTGGAAACCCTCAGATGGCCCCCCAATATGGTTCTCCTGTTCCTAATTCAATAGCACCTCCAATGAATGCACTACAACCTGGAGTGCAATTTGTTTCTCAGCAACAGCTCCCGCCAGCTGGACAACCACCACCACCCTACTATGGACAGGTGAGTTTTTCAATTCTAGTTAATTTTACTTGTATTTGCTAATATTTTCGCCATCATTATAATCATCATCTTGGCTTAGGTACAACTGTATCTAAAGCCTCCAGTTATGAGTGTTTCTTTCAAAGATGTATGGTGTATTTGTTCTTTGTTGACGTGTGTTGTAAATATTATGTGTGTATGATGGTCTAAAATATGTTACTAGCTATACTCCCTTTTCTTTTACTTGTTTCAGTCATTTCTGAGGCAGTGCTGGGACACCGCCTTGAAGAATTCCCTTAAGTCAAATGTATTGACTCCAGTACTTGTTTTTTTACAGCCTGGCACTTATTCTATTGGTCTCTTTTGCTGAAACACTAAGTTACAGGGACATAAACATACCAGTACCAGTTTTCATGTGGTGATGGTGGGGACACATAGACAAAAAGATGCACTCTCTCACACACACATACATATATACACACACACACACACACAATTGGATTCTTTGAGTTTCTGTTTACCAAATCCACTCACAAAAATTTGGTCGGCCTAAAGTTATAATAGAAGGTACCATGCCGTGGGACTGAACCCCAAATCATGTGGTTTGGGAAGCAAGCTTCTTGCCACACAGCCACGACTGCACCTGTTATGAGGAATATTTGAAATAAAATGTAAAACCAGTGATGGGCTGAAAACGTATTTGGGGAGGTGTGTCATACACCATATCACCACTCATCTCAATATTTTGGCATCTTTTTTCTAAGGACCAAACTCTTGCCCACCACGCTTTCCTCCCTCCCTCTCTCCCTCCACCCTCTAGAGCACATTTTCACCCAGTATTTATTCTTCGGTCCCACCCCCTACTGAATTGGCAATTATTTTTCACATTTTAGGAGTGAATAAGTTAAGTGTTAGTATTATATCAGTAATATTGCCTCTCACAATAATAATGACTAAGATGATGATGATGATATTGAGAGACAATGGCTCAGCAGAATGTTGCTAAACATAGTATTCTCTGATCATGAATTTGGGTTTGGCACAAAGTTGTTCTTTTTTTATGTAATTAAAAAATTATTTTTCTTCTTTATGTGCTATTTTGCACAAGAATAGAATTATTTCGGTTAAATATCAGAAATGAGATTTAACTAAAATAATTCAGTTATGTCCAGTTTCTCTTGCTGTCACTTCAGAAATGTATTGCTTATATGGTGATTCTGTGTAATGTTGGTGTGTGTGTTTTTTCTGTTTCAGTTTTCTGGTAGTGCTGCTAGTCTGCCGATGAGTCTTCCTGCAGCTGCCACGTACACTGTTGCTCCAACGACATACGCCATTACAACAACAGGTTATGCCTATAATGTCGGGCCACCGAAAGACGATTCTGTTCAACCTCCACCTCCACCACCTCATCATGCACCTCCTTCACAGTCACCCGTCCCGCCACAGCAGCCTCCAAAGCGGAGATTTACTGAAGAGAAACCTGAAGATAAAATACCAGAGAATTTGTTGGGCTATCAGGTTTGTGTGTAGTTTGTTACTGATAATAGTGAGAAAGAGAATTATTATTCTTATTATTGGAATGGCCCATGTGGGAGACAGATTGACTCTGTCTTTGACTAATAATTCAGGGTTTTGTGTAGCCAACATTCATAAAAGTTAACATTAACTTTCATTAACCCACACACACCACCACCGCCATCCCAACATTGGTAATGTTATAATAATAAAACTGTAATGAACCTTGTGCCTCCATACAGACAATAGTTCATTGTAGAAGGAATTGTTCCACTCCAGAGACACATGAAATGCTTACAGAAGTATTTGAAATGTTTTCCCTGAACTTGGCTGTTATTCATCTCATGCTTTCAGCTATTTCATCAGTTCTGTCTATCCATTAGTCAATTATAATCTTCACTAAAACATTGGCCTTATCATTATCATCATTTAACGTCTGTTGTTCATGCTGGCATGGGTTGAATGGTGATCAGGGCTGGTAAGCTGAGGGACTGCACTAGACTCCAGTCTGATTGGTTATGGTTTCTACAGCTGGATGCCCTTCCTAATGCCAGGTATACTTATTCAAAAGAAATCACCATGCTATTCAAGAAGCCTAAAATGGCACTGCCTTATGCTTATTTAAGAAATCAACAATACTGTTGTCAAAGATTATTAATGTAAGAAATATTTATTTTTGGATAAAAGAATTAGTAGGGTACTGGTCAAAAATATTTTGTATTTAGTTACTTCACTAAATGCCTTTCATCCTTCCAGGGTTGATGAAGTAAACAACAATCATATACTGAAATAATGTTTGACTTTATGACAATTTAATAGATCATTATTATTATTTTTAAAACAGCAAGCTGACAAAACCATTAGCACATGGGGCAAAATGCTTTGCAGCTTTTCCTCTGTCTACTTTCTGAGTTCAAGTTAGGCAAAAGTTGATTTCGCCTTTCATCCTCTTGGGGTCAATAAAATACATACCAGTTGAATACTGGGGTTGATCTAATCGACTTACCCCTTCCCTCAAATTGCTGGCCTTGTGCCAAAATTTGAAACCAATATTATTGTTATTGTTTGAAATACAGAATCAGAATGTCACTCAGAATGCTTTGCTGTTTAAATCTCTCACTTTGGCTTCTGGGTTCAAAGCTTGGAGTTGCTTTTCACTAATCTGTGGTTGATTCAATCAACTCTTCTCTCTCTTCTATATTCCTATGTTAGAAATCCTTATTATTATTTATTACCTACATGTAGCATTCTTCCCTTGAAATATAAATCTTGTTATAAATGTCATGTAGAGTTCCTCCTATCCAGTTTATACTAGAAATGCTGTTGTACAAGATGCATTATTTTTATTCTTAAATGTAACAAACAATTGCATCTAATGTGACTGTATTCCAGGTGTGATACCAGGTGTATGAAACATTAGATTCATTTTTTTTTCCCCCCCTAACAAAAAAAAAAAGTGTTTGCCTTATGCTATGGTGCATCTTCTACATCAGCAAATTCAGTATATCAGTTTTCACATAATGTTCGTATATTTTACAAGTTCCTCACCATCAACTCTTCATTATTGTTTATTATAGGCTGTCATTGTTATTAATTTGCAATTTATTCACCACCTGTTTTCATACGCTGCTTCATTATTGTTGTTGTTGTTAGCATGGTCCTCCTCAGTTGGCCAATATGATTGCTTCTGGTCCTCCACCACCTGTAGTAGGAAGCCATCACCAGTCACCTGTGACACAGTCTTTTACCCAGCCTTTAGTTGCAGTCACTCAGACATCTCAGGTTTATGAAGAATTCAGGTAACTTTGCTAATCTGTTCTTCAAATTTCATTTGGATTTTTTATTTCTTTTTTTGTTTATTATCAGTTTGAAATTTTATCCATCATCGTCATCATCATTGCCATTGCTATTATATCTGGTGGAAATGGCTGAAACTATTTAAACAGCAGACTAGAAATACTTCTCAATATCTAGTTTCATCCCTCAGAGTTTGATTCTTGCTGTGGCTAGCAATCATTTTTCAATTATATTCTGGCTCAATAAAATAAGTACCAGTGATATACTGGACTCACTTTCAATTGATCATACTCTTTCTTCTAGAAAAAGTTGCCTTTTGCTTAGCCAAAGGAAATGATTTGCCATATATATCATATTACAGACTTACAAATTTTAATTACAATCGTTTTTTTTGTACTGATTATTTTTTAATTTATTTGTCTTCCATTTTTGGTGATTGTTTTTTTTTTTTCTTTGTCATTATAAATATTAAAAACTTTTCGTTGCTAAAATTCTTCATTTTACAATGACTATTCAACTTTATCTAATAAGCAGTAAGTGACTAAGTTTTAAAACAAATATTGACTGCTGTTCTAATTTTTTTTAATCTGTATCACTTAGATTTTGATTGTACCTTTAGACCTATTTGGGGCTTGTCATATCAATTCTGATTCATTTTAAAAGCAACTTCCAAATTGCTTGCATGCCCAGTCTGAGGATATATCAATTTGAACAGAAAAAGTGTAATATTTTCATTGTGGCTTCTCTAAAACAGAAATGTGGTTACTAAGTCATTTTTAATCAATATTTGTTAGTGTATATTTGATACCATTCATCTAAAACCACCTTTCTCTCTTTTCCTAGAAATCAAGGGTTTGCAAACCCCCCTCCTGTGAACCAACCGGCATTTGTCACCCCACCTCCTCCACCACCCCCATCTCATAGTCCATCCCCAGAGAGGTCTGAAGTAGATAAGCACTTGATGCCTCCTCCTCCACCTCCCGGTGAGAGTTTTGTTGGTTTTATGAAGCCAAAAAAAAAAGCCAAAGAAAATTGTTAACTACTATATGAATAAATAACAACAAACTGTGTGAGGGACGCAAAGGGTGTAGCAGTTTGATAGCTTAGGTGCTGTTTGTAATCCTTCTTCTTGGTACATCTCTAACGTCTAAGTCTAGCAAATCTATTCTACATTCACACCTGCACGTGCACACACAATACACACTTGCAGTCATAAAACTTTTGATATCCACAGAAAACGACAGCCTCATAAGCCAAACTTATTTTTAGGCTGCATGGACCCTTTAACATTATACAAAAAAATTCCAACTTGTGATCTTAAACTATCACCTTCATCATCATTTTAGCATCCACTTTTCCATGCTTGCTTGGGTTAGACAGAATTTGTTGAGGTGGATTTTCTATGGCTGGATGCACTTCCTGCCACCAACCTTCATCTGTTTCTAAGCAACGTAACATTTCCCATTGCCTAATGTATTTTCGAAGGAAGATTTGAAATAAACGCTGATTGTTTACAACTATCATCTGATTTCAAAACAAAAGGAGCCTTTGTAATGAATATTAATTTGCACATTCAATCTAAATTGGATGTATTGTTTAAAACACCTTAGAGTGTAGTAAACATCACAAGAAATCACCTTGTGTGCATGACAAACTGCTAAGAAGTACAGACTAATATATTAGCTAATGAAATTTTTATTAGCACAGGCAAATGTGGATCATCAGTAATAGCTAACCAAGTGCCAAATGCCGGACTAACTGATGATATAGCATGATACTGGCCAAACAGCCAGTGATGTTGCAAGTGGCTATTGGACTTTTTGGTCCAAAGAAATTGTATCTTAAATTGTAAGAGGGTCATTACCTCGGTACATGTATTTTTTATAAAAAAAAACAATGTTTTTGAGAAGCAGAGGGTCTGTGGGCGCCTTCTTGCCTTCTCCCATCTTTATATTTTTTATTATAATCATCCGCCTCATTAATGTCTATGTCCAGCCCGCAAGCTACTCTTTGTAATGCCCTTATGGCAAATCTTTATGAAATAAAGTAGCTATTGGACTGTGAATAAATTAGCTGGTAGTGACAGAAATAGCTTTTGTAATGACTATTAATTAGCACATCCAACCTAAATTGGATTATGTTGTTTAGAATGCCTAAGACTGTAGTAAGCATTTTGAGAAATCATCTCATGTAGATGACAAATACTAAAAAGGCTGCTTCTGTCTCTAATAGTTCATTCATTCACAGCCCACCAGCTTTTTGCAGTGTCACTGGTTGTTTGGTCACTATTATGCTAAATCATCCTGTCTGGCTAGCTGCTACTGATGATCCGTAGTTTACAAGGAAATCACGTAATGTTGTAGTGTCATCCACCAGTGCTGATTAAAATTTCATCACCCACTATAGCAGTCTGTGCTTTTTAGCATTTGTCATGGACACAGGATGATTTCTTGAGACATTAAGTTGTTCTAAACAATACATCTAATATCAATATATATATATATGATATAGTGTATATTTAAACACATAAGGAATTCACTTATAGGGATTCTACATGCTAGAAAGAACAGCTAGGTTCTATAACCACAAAAATTAGGGATAAAATTCAGTTTTTGTGGTTATAGAACCTAGCTGTTCTTTCTAGCATGTAGAATCCCTATAAGTGAATTCCGTATGTGTTTAAATATACACTATATCGTATGACTAATATATAGTCTTTTTGACTAATTTTTTTACACGTTAGACCACTGGAAATGTAAATTTTGATTAATTTCCATTTCCCTTTGATATGATTATATATTGATATGTGCGAATGCATGAAACTCTCAGACCTTGAATCACACTAATACTTCTGCTAAATATTAATAAAAAATATCATCATTTAACGCCTACTCTTCATTCTGGCATCTGTTAGACAGTTTGACTGGAGCTGATAAGCCAGAGAACTGCACCAGGTTTCAGTCTGATCTGACATGGTTTCTGCAGCTGGATGCCCATACATACATACATATGCATGCACACACACACACACTTTCTCTCTCAATATCACAATCATTATCGACCTAACTCCATTCACCATATTTTACATTACATTTATACTTATATACTTGTATGCTTATACCTAAAATCATCTCCTCCGTATTAGCCACTACTCCCTTAATTTCCCATTCCCTGTTACTCCCTTTCTGGCTTTTGGTTTTTAATATTGAGTAATGACAACGATGGGGAGGGTTGTAACTGAAATTTATTAAACATTCTGTCCGTGTTATCTTAGCTAACTGTATAATGTTTTTGGCCTTCTACACAAATGAGATAATAGATTAGAAAAATTAGAAAGTGGTGAATGTTTCAAAACAGATTATATATATGTATATGTATGTATGTGTGTATGTATATATATATGTTTGTGTGTGTGTATATATATATATCCATATATATGGATGTGTGTGTATATGCATATACATGCATACACACACACATATATCCGTACATACATATATATGTATGTACGCGTGTGTGTGTATGCATGTATATGTACGTATGTATATGCATATATATTTATATATTACATATACATATATATGTGCATATGTATAATATATGCATATATATATATATGTGTGTGTGTGCATATACATATATGTGTGTGTGTGTGTTATATATGTATATTATATGCATATATATGTGCATGAATGTGTGTATGTATATATATGTGTATGTATATATATATATACATATATATAATATGGGTGTCATTGTTTATACATACATATATATTTATACATCTGTATATTTCTGTATCTATATACTTTAAATTAATAATTTTCTTTGTGCTTTTATTTTCATGCAAATTACGTAATCTGAAATTCTAGTGATTTTTGTATTGGATATGTAATATTTTAATTCTAAACTTACTATTCTAATCCTTACTTTGAGATTTATATATATGTATGTATACACATATATATGCATCTCAAAGTATCAGAATCTTCTTTGTAATTTTCTTCATTCATTTCATTAAGCTGATAATTCATCTATTATTTCTCTGGCATTCTCTACATAATTGTTTAATATGAAGATATCCAAACTTCTGTTAGTGATTAATTTTTTCACAAATAATTATTGTAACTTTTCAGGAAGCAAACGTACGGCGCAGCATCAAGGAGGTACTGAGACACAGGAACAACGTAAAAAAATCAAAGGCGCTCTTGGCAGTGTAGCCGGTAATATTTTTTATAATTACAGTTTGTTTATTAGATCCAAAGCTAGGTGACTAAAATGTAAAATTACCTGTAGGAAAGTTTTAAATGTAAAGACTTTTATGAAGCATTGTGTTGCTAACTTCTGCTTCTATATTACAGTTGAATGTGAGAGAGATTAATTGACATAAAATAGTTGTTTCAGCAATTCCTACAGTATAACCCATGTGTAAAAGGGTAAAAGAAATAATATTTCATTTTTGTAATTGGTTTGCAAGATTCATGTGTGGAAACGGACTCTGTTGTGTCTTACGAGAGTCATTATACCAATATTAATAACACACACACACACTGCTTCGATTCCACTCCGTTATTATTAGTCAGTTGGTTAAGTATCAATCCAACTAAACAAGCGCTTGTTTGACTTGTCAGTTAAACAGTTAGTTGTTTGCTTTGATTTTTATTCATCAAAATTCTTTCATTTCCACTTTTCTCTATTTGTTTTCATTCTCTGAAATTCTAAGCTAAAATGTTACAAAATCAAAATATGGCTTCTTAAATTATTGGTATATGAAGCCTCAGTGAGGGGATTTTACAGTAAGGAGGGCCTGTCGTAGATGAGGTCGTAAAGATTTTTGCAAACATAACTGATTGATTGATTAACTGAATGATTAATCAAACCATTGATTAGTTTCTTAGTTAAATAGTTATCCAAATAACAAATAATAAAGAAGTGAAATTGAACCAGTGTGTGTATTTATTATTGATGTAATGACCCTCCCAAGATGCACAAGTTGACATTAGGGACCTTGCAAACCAAATACAAAAACAAAATATATATCTGTTCCCTTAAATGGTATACTTGTATTCAGCAGATACATATTCGTTTGTCATGCTGTCTCCTCATCTTAGTTACATAATAAATGTTTTTTCATACACAAATAGCTGTTAGGCTTATTCAGTTTTAGTTCTTATAGATTTTTTCATTAACTTTTACCCTTTGAAAAGATTTTTCAGTAAGTTTTTAAAATTCCCATTTTCTAAATCTTTTCTGCCGTATGTTGATTTGGAAAATACTGTGAATATAGTTGGATTGATGTAATCAAGATTAGGCTAAGAAAGTTTATGATTCATAAAAGACAAGAGAATTTCGTAGAACTTTGTCAGTATGAAATAGTTGAGGATTATCTTGTCCACCTTTGCCTTAAACTTGTTTGTATTTTATTTATATTGACAGTATATGGATCTGATGATGAAGAAGATGATTCTAGTTCTCCAAGTCGACAACAACAGCAACAGAGGACTGTCCCTTACAGCCAGTCAAGTTCTACAAATGCTGCCTATGTTCACCAAGGGCAGCCCAGTCCCCCACCTCCATCTTTGCCTGCCAACCATTATGATCAATACTTGCCAGGGCAAGTATCAACATCATCCCAACAGCAACAGCCATTGCAGCATGGACAGTATTCTCCTCCGGACCCTAACAATGGAACACCTTATCAACCATGCTCTAGTCCAACAAACTTTGCTAGTAAACAGTCCACAACACAACCACAACAGAACAACCATAGGAACTCATATGAACAAATTTTGTCTACACAAGCTTCTCAGTTTGGTGTACCGCGACCACTCAGCCAGTCAACTTTTGCTACATCTACAACTGGGTTGCAAACATCTCCAGCCTATATCCCTCAGCAACAACCACAGCAACAACAACAGCAGCAGCAACAGCAACCCCAACCCCCTCAATTTAATGGACACACTTCAGCTGTCGCTGCTAATCAAGGCTACCTTCAACAGTTTGCTAACCAACCACCCCCTTCACAGCAGTTTTCAGGACAACCAAGCAACCAAGCTCCTCCATTCCAACCACCTCCACCACCTGGCATGTCTTATTGGATGTCTCCTGCCTGAACAGTGGTTTTTTTGTTGGGTTTTTTTTTTCCAAATTTATTATTTTTTTTTTATTGTATCAATTTGCTGTCTGTGACTGTTTTCACTTTGTTGTTGATGAACAAAATATATCGTTGTTCCTTTCTCTCCCGCTTTATTCTTCTCGTGACTGTAAGAAAACAATTCAGATAGGGGAGAAACTGTCCAGAAAAGGGACAAAAACTTTATTTTGTCAATCATCAAAATAGCATTACCTTTGTCATCACTGGTCTCAATGTTTTCTCCTCCATTTCACTTCATCCTATATATATATAGCAGTGTATGTCGAGTACATTTTGTGAATCAAGCATTGCAGGGCTAGCAACTTTCAATAATCTTACTGGGTTATTTTTGTCCCTCTTCCTCTCACATATATGTGCACACTTAACATATATGCACATACTTATTACACTCAAAACATTGTCATAGACATTATACATATAATGACAGATAATTCGTGATTTTTTTTTTCTTTTTCTCCCCTCCCCCCCTTCCCGTGTTAAGACAGGTATTTTTATTTTCATTTTTACCTTTAACTCTCCAAAAGCTTCTAAAATTTGAAGATTTATTTATACAGCTATTATTAAATCATTAGCAAATACAGAGTAACATGATTTATCTATTGTTGATTTGAATTGCATTATTTGTCCTCTTTCAATATGTTATGACAAGCCAAGATTCAGTGATACATTTATTGTTTTCATTTACTTTTAATCAATTATTTTGTTTTCTTACTATTTTATTCATAGTAAGTTGGGCTGTGTTTTACAAGTCTTCAACAATTTATGGCACCAATTGTATTTTAGTTACCTTAAAACAGTGTTTACAGTCATTAACTTTAATTGCATATTTAATTAAGGAGACAAAGGTTGCTTTCGGGATTCAATCTTAGAACTGGAAACATTGATTTGGGGCTGTCATAATAAAATCCTTTTCTTCCCCATTATTACTTTTTGGGGGAACTCCATAGAGTTGCAATTCAAACCTTAAAGTTTGCCTTAGTTCTGGCGAAATAAATCACTTTTTCACTCTCTGCTAATATGGACTTTTCCTGGTTTTAAAATGATAGAATTATATTGAGTGTTTGTGAATAATTTTCTTGTGTACCTATAAGAGTGATTTTTTAAAAAATAACAACTTAGATTCTTCCTGTGATAAATGCAAGCCAGTTGAATTACATTAATTTCAAAAGGTTCACATTCTTTATATACTTGATATTTCATCCATTCAGGGGGTGGGATTTTGGATTTGTGATTCTAATTGAAAATTCAGAATATTTTGATTAAATTGATTCAATTTATTTCTTCTTCTCATGTACGAGTTCCTCTGTTAAATGTAATGAAAATGTTGCTTAATCATTTTAGCCTTAGTATTTTAAACTTTTCAAGACCACAGTTGCTTGGAGACCCCTGCAATGAAAGCACATACAAAAATAGATATTGTTGTGGCTATTTTCAAATTACTTTTATTCTAAATGAACATTTTAGTGGCACCAGCCATTCTGGTCTTGAAATAGTTTAACAATGGCAAAAATTATTAGATGAGAGGGGGAAAGTCTTCCATATAACTCTATATTTGTTTTGTTTTGTTTTTTCTTTACAGTTATTTTTAGCCAATGCATAGTTAGAAATTCTTGTCTTATTAATATTATATCAGATCCCTCTCTACAAAATGTGAAGGATTGTGAGACAAAGAAAGGGTCATATTTAATACTTTTGCATTTGCAACAGAAGAAAAATGTATGCATTGCTTTTTAATTAAATTATTTTCAAATTTATTTGTGCCTTCAACTTGCTGCTTAGATTTAAATCATTCATGTTTTAAACTGAGAATGATTAAATTTTTCGTTATTAAGGTTTTTTTTTTTTTCATCAATGTAGACTTAATTCTTCTGCAAACTGAATTTATAATTGTTTCCTAGAAATATTATTACTTTATGTAATGACTAGATTCATGATCTTACATATAATAAGAATTCTTTATTGTAGATTGATTTCACTCTATAATCAGTTTGTTTCATCTTACATTCTTGAAAGTCTCCCTTTTATTGTAGAAACATAGAACCATTTTTTTTATATATAACTGATCTATTTTATCTGTAATGATTGATTACATTCACTTGGCACATACAAATATTTATTTATTTAAATTCCTGCACATTTTCTTTTTCCAATATTATTCAAAATATTTTTCTTAGAAAAAAATAAAACATGAAAAAAACTTTATATATATATATATGTACGTATGTATATATATATATATTAACCTTATTAATATGTGGTGTTCTGTGTCTGGGAATGGGGAATTGTAACGAAATATATATTTTTAAATGCTGTCTACCAGCAGTGATTAATTTTAGAACTTGGACTTGAGAAACCAACATTTTCTTAACTAATTTCACTGGTTCAACTACATCTCCCTATCTCTTCATTTCCAATTGCACATGCTTCTGTAATTCCTGTTTTGTGTTTTCCTGTGTTGGATAATGTCAGATTGTCATTATTGGAGATAACACCTTACAACTAGCTTGTTGCCAGAACAATCTCTCAGAACACACAAACTTTCCTATAATTTAGTGTTTTGTGGGGTGTGCAGCAGAGGAGTACAGTTTTTGTGATTCTTTTTAAAAACCTCTCTCTCTAATTATTTTGATGAATAGTTTGAACAAGCTCTTTTTCAAATTGTCCCTCCACCTGCTTGGTTTTTTTTTTCTCATTTCCATCCTTTGAAAGCAAAAGCTGTACAATCAGTAACTTTGCTGTTTGAAATGATGCCTTAAACTAGGATGTCTCTATAAGAAGTATTTATCCGCTGATCTTCCTCCCTAACCTGCTACACTCCCTATTTCTTAAAATGTATGCATTGTCTGCACTACATATCATGGTGCTCATTATTTACTGAGAATTCCTGTAAATATATTATAAATACAAATTATTTTTCTCCATTTCAGAGGATTGATGATTCATAGAGCTGTTTATAATAATAATAATAATAATAATAATAATTCATGTGTGTGCCTGTTTGTTAGTTGATATTTGCTAACTAAATAAAAGTGATTTGGTCTCTTTGAAGAGGACTGAATTGAGACTTTGTCAGTGATAGCTTTCAAGATTCTCTCTCTTTCTCTCTCTCTTTTCCCCATCCTCAACAGATAATGGGGGATAAAAAAAAGCCTTTTCTATTAATGTATTTCTTGTAATTTTACCCCCCTATATAGTATTTTAATGATTAGAAGGGAGTTGAATTTTCTGAATGCAGAAAGATTGAAAAGAGAAAGAGAGAATAAACTGAATGAAGGCACAAAAGAGAAGTGATGAGGTTCATTACTTTCCCTTACAATGTGCAGCAATATAATAACGATGATAATAATAATTAATAATAATAGCTCTGATACTTGACAAAGTCTCAATGGTACTACAAGTACCAAGACAAATGGTTCCAGTCCTGCAGAGAACAAAACTTGGGACACAGTTTGTGATCTCTCTCCTGCCCTTTTCTTGGTTATATTGAAGTGGGCTATATTGTGAAAATTGTAAAACATTCTCTTTCATATTTGTATATATTTGCTGGTGTTTAGAATTTGTCATATTTGTGTCCTTCACATCCTTAAATAAATTGTTATATTGCTACTATATTGTCTTCATTTAATTATTGTTGTTTATTTCACATACGTCTGTACACTTTATCGCCTTTTTTTTCTAGAAGGATAATAATTGAATCAGCTGAGGAGTGTTAAAGGTAAAAATTTTATTGGAATCCTGAAAAGGGTTTTGTCTCCAGCAGAACGTATGTTCAGAAGAAAATGAGGCAAAACGAAATTCTTTAAGATGGTCTACAATTACTAACCATTAGGTTATCATATTTGGTCAGTCCAAATAATTTAGTTTACCAAACAAACTCATTATATTTAAAAACAAAGGTGGGAGCATGAGAAGACACTAATTAAGAAAATATTTTATTAATATACAAATAGGCATAGACATGGCTGTGTGGTAAGAAGCTTGCTTCTCAACCACATGGTTCTGGGATCAGTCTTATTGCATGGCACCTGGGTCAAGTGTCTTCCGGTATAGTCTTGGGCCAACCAAAGCCTTGTGAGTGAGTTTGGTGGACAGAAGCTGAAAGAAGCCAATCATATATATGTACATATGTACATATATATATATATACATATATATATGTGCCTGTGTCTTTCCCCCACCACCACTTGACAACCAGTGTTGGTGTGTTTACGTCCCTGTAACTTAGCGGTTCAGCAAAAGACACTGATAGAATAAGTACCAGGCTTAGAAAATACAAAAAAAATCAAGTACTTGGATTCTTCAAGGCATGGCTGTAGTCTAACGACTGAAACAAGTAAATGATTAAAGATATTCAAATGTGCACGTTATCATTTGTGTATCTCATCATTCCGGCAGGATTCTCTTCTTCTCTCCTCCCCCCCCCGCCACTCCTTACTCTACAAATTATATTCCCTAGGAGAGTATTGAACTTCAGTGCTACAAGCAAACAAAAGCACAGTTTAGTTGCTTACAGCAATGAGTTGTTGCTATGTTGTCATATCCGTTTGTAGTTTGATAGACTAGGCTATGAAGTTCACTGATCTTAGCCGCTAATACTAACACACAGTAACAGAATAGGAACTGGTAACCTTTTCGTTAGTAATGTTCCAACTTAAACATCTATAAAGAATAATGAACTTGTTGTATACAGTGCTGAGATGCACTGCAACTCATCAAAAAAAAGTAATCAAAACTGCATGAAGAGTACGTAGTGAATGGTGAATAAGTCTTTAAAAAAAGAAGTGGAGGTGAGCGGTGTTGGGAAATATCAAGAAGCATGGAAGTTTTGAAAGTTGTCTTTCTATCTCTGTCCTTCACCACCACCCCATATGCATTTTACGCTAGCCCCGGAAATAACGGTCTCACTTCTCGATTCAAATTCTGGCTGTCAACTTTGTTCGGAAAATGAATTCCAGCTAAGCAATCTTTTTAACTTAATTCAGCCCATATTTACCAGAAATATTTCTATGCAATTGATTGATCTTTAGTTTCCCCTGTTTTATCTCTATTTATGTTATGACTTTTCGACTATTACTCTGTTTATTTCAGCCTCGCCTCGTGTTATATATTATGTATAATTCATTAGTTCTTCTCAAATATATTGTTGTCTCTCTCATGTCCTGTGTTAAATATATATATAATCCTATACATCGGCCCCCTAATTTTATCGATTAGCCCCACTGGCGCTCACACATGGCTGCTAGTTTTCGCAGGGGCACCCGCCCTCCCACCCCCTCCACCGTTACAGGAAGTCCTAAATTTTCTCATGTACACTTCAAAGTCTTACGCCGCCCCCACCGCTACAGGAAGTCCTAAATTTTCTCATCCTTGTTGTCTCCCATGTACACTTCAAAGTCTTACGCCACCCCCACCTCCTTCCATAAAAGGTAGTGGTCATTCATTGCAAGATATGTTTAGTGTAGCGTACGCGGTTTGAACTTGAGTTTTATTGTTTGTCTATGAATCCTGTCAAACACGAGTTTTCTTTTCAGGTTCATGATGCTACTAGGGCCAATACCTCCCACTCCCTCAGGGTTGGCACCCTCAACGTTGGCACACTGAAAGGCAGATCTGGAGAGATCGTTGAATTGCTTGAACGGAGGTGTGTTGATATATGCTGTATTCAAGAAGTGAGGTGGAGAGGAGGTTCTGCTAGGTTCCTCACAGGTAAAGGACAGAGGTACAAGATTTTCTGGGCTGGGAATACTGACGGGGTCGGGGGTGTGGGTATACTTATGGCCGAAAAATGGGTAGATAAGGTAATCGAGGTAGTCAGAGTATGTGACAGAATACTGAAGATTAGATTAGTGCTCCATCATAGTTTAGCAACTATTATATCGGTCTATGCCCCTCAGCCAGGGCTACCCGATGGACAGAAAGACCGTTTCTATGACACCCTACTGCAGACCACCTCATTGATGAATGACAGGGACCTTCTCTTTGTGGTTGGTGACTTCAATGGGCATGTTGGACGATATGCTGGGGGCTTCCATGGAGGCTATGGTTATGGTTCCCGCAACGAGGAGGGAACCAGGCTGCTGGAGTTCTGTGATGCGAATAGTCTTATGGTTTGCAACACTAACTTCAGGAAACCGACAAGCCACTTGGTCACCTACCGATCGGGCCGGCATACTGGCCAAATCGACTACATCCTTGCCAGAAAAAGGGAAAGATGGCTGCTTATAAATGCCAAAACCTTCCCAGGCGAAGAATGTACCCCACAACATAGACTGGTAGTTAGTGACTTTAGGATCAGGACTAAGAGGACGACTAGAAGTCGACCAACATGGAGAAGAAGGGTCTGGAAGCTTAAAGACCCTGCAAATGGACAGATTCAGAGACATGTTACTTGAAGCCTTTGATGAAATAGAAGGGGGTATAGCTACACATGGGGTAGAAGATAACTGGACGCTTCTAAGGGACAACCTGCTGAAAGCCGCTGACCAGATCTGTGGCTAGTGCAAAGTCCCCTCAAGACCCAAAATAACGTGGTGGTGGAACAATATTGTTGACAGGGCTATTAGACAAAAGAAACAGGCTTGGAAGCAGGGAAGTGTATCAGACTGCCAGAAGGGAAGCTAGGAGGCAGGTGTATTTAGCCAGAGGGGAAGCAGATAAGAAAAAATTTGCCAATGTTCTGCGCCGTGAGGATGAAAGACTTGAGGTATTTCGTGTTACAAGACAGTGTGTGAGAGAGAATCGTGATGTGGTAGGAGAGAAATGTGTTCGCAAGGATGACGGTTCACTTGCGCTAAATGAGGATGCAAAGAGAGAGGTTTGGAGACGCCACTATGAAAGGTTGCTGAATGAGGAAAATGAATGGGATAAAGAGAGTCTGCCGAATGTCGACCCAACAGAGGGACCAGCAATCCGAGTTGACAGTTCCTTAGTAGTTAAGGCAATTACAAGCATGAAAACAAGGAAAGCCCCTGGCCCATCAGGAATTACTGCAGAGATGCTCAAAATATCTGGTAGTGCTGGCTATAGCCTAGTCACCCATATAGTTAACCAGGTGATACACGAAGGAGTCATACCCAATTACTGGTGTAGCAGCATAATAGTCAACTGCTACAAAGGTAAAGGTGACGCTCTAGATACAAATTACTGGGGTATCAAACTGCTGGATCAGGTAATGAAGGTCACGGAGAGGGTTATAGCCCAACTAATTAGAGAGAGAGTTAGCTTAGATGAGATGCAGTTTGGGTTCATGCCAGGGAAAAGTACAACTGATGCTATATTCCTGGTAAGGCAGCTGCAGGAGAAATATCTAGCCAAAGATAAGCCCCTGTACCTGGCTTTTGTTGATATGGAGAAAGCCTTCGACAGGGTCCCCCGATCCCTTATCTGGTGGTCAATGAGGAAACTAGGGATAGATGAATGGTTAGTGAGAGCTGTGCGAGCCATGTACAGAGACGCTGCTAGTAAGGTGAGGGTTGGCAACGAGTACAGTGAAGAATTCCGGGTAGAGGTTGGGGTCCACCAAGGTTCAGTCCTCAGTCTCCTCCTATTTATCATAGTCCTCCAGGCAATAACGGAGGAATTCAAGACAGGATGCCCCTGGGAGCTCCTCTATGTTGATGACCTTGCTCTAATTGCTGAGTCACTATCAGAACTGGAGGAGAAGTTTCAGGTGTGGAAACAAGGATTAGAATCGAAGGGCCTTAGAATCAACCTAGCCAAAACCAAAGTCCTAATAAGTAGGAAGGTAGACCAATCACAAACGACTTCAGGTAGATGGCCCTGCTCGATTTGCAAAAAAGGCGTAGGTAGAAACTCTATAAGGTGCACCAAGTGTAAGCTATGGACACATAAGAGGTGTAGCAATGTCAAAGGAAGGCTAACTAGGAAAATAGTTTTTATCTGTGGCAGATGCTCAGGAGTAATAAACACTGAAAATGTGAAGAGACCAACTTCTACCACGTTCCAGGGAGAAAAACTAGAAGTAGTTGATAGCTTCCGCTACCTAGGTGACCAAGTCAGTAGCGAGGGTGGGTGTGCTGAAAGTGTAACTGCTAGAGTAAGAATAGCCTGGGCAAAGTTTAGAGAGCTCTTACCCCTGCTGGTGACAAAAGGCCTCTCGCTCAGAGTAAAAGGCAGACTGTATGATGCATGTGTACGTACAGCCATGTTACATGGCAGTGAAACATGGACTGTGACTGCTGAGGATATGCATAAGCTCGCAAGAAATGAAGCCAGTATGCTCCGATGGATGTGTAATGTCAGTGTTCATACTCGACAGAGTGTAAGTACCTTGAGAGAAAAGTTGGACCTAAGAAGCATCAGTTGTGGTGTGCAAGAGAGACGTTTGCGCTGGGATGGTCATGTGGCGAGAATGGATGAAGATAGTTGTATGAAAAAGTGCCACACCCTAGCAGTTGAGGGAACCTGTGGAAGAGGTAGACCCAGGAAAACCTGGGACGAGGTGGTGAAGCACGACCTTCGAACTTTAGGTCTCACCAAGGAAATGACTAGAGACCGAGACCTATGAAAGTATGCTGTGCGTGAGAAGACCCGGCAAGACTAGTGAGAACATAACCTGTGGCCTACATACCTTTCCTTCTTGGGACACAAAACTCCACTTGTGAAGACCCGTTGAGGCAAGTGAAAATCAAAATCAAACCAAATCAAATCCAATATAAGAAAGCAGAACCAAAATCAAAGTCGATCAACATCAATGGAAATTGCAGCTGTGGTACCAGTGCCGTGACAAGTAAGCGAACCATCCGATCGTGGCCATTGCCAGCGCCGCCCTGACTGGCCTCCGTGCCGGTGGCACATAAAAGCACCATCCGTTCGTGTCCGTTGCCAACCTCGCCTGGCCCCTGTGCCGGTGGCACATAGCACCATCCATTTGTGGCCGTTGCCAGCCTCGCCTGGCCCCCGTGCCGGTGACACGTAAAAAGCACCCACTACACTCACGGAGTGGTTGGCATTAGGAAGGGCATCCAACTGTAGAAACACTGCCAGATCAGACTGGGCCTGATGCAGCCTTCTGGCTTCACAGACCAACCCATGCTAGCATGGAAAGCGGACGCTAAATGATGATGATGATGATGATGATGATGATGATAGTGTCCTGACAGCTAACAACTGATGCTGGTAGTTTATTCCATACTACAGCGATTCGGAGCATGAAAAAGTGTTTCCAAAGGTCATGAATACTCTGTTGTTTTTCGATTTTGTAAGCATGTCCACAAGTGTTAGACATATGGAATTCAAAATGGTGCACAAGGTTGTTAGAAAGATGATAAGAGTCTTGTGGGTGTCTACTTAGTTGCCAGATGTTGGAGCTTTGATGTGTCCATGCCCAGAGAAGCAAGATGTTCAGAGTTCAGTAGATGCCTGACAGCAGATATTCTGAGCTGGTTCTGAAAAGTTTCCAGGAAACTGACATGCCAGACAAGACAGGGGTCTCCAGTGCAACCATCATTGTGATTTCCTCTCTGTATACTTACATAACAGTTCCAGTTTAGCTCCTACTTGAAGTTTGAAACCTTTCCGAAAGCATAAATCTGTTAAAATCTTGAAGTAGCTTTAGTAAAACTTAGCTGCTACTGTCTACATCAAATTTTTAGCTGAATATCCATCTGCATACTAAAATTCAAACTGCTTCTTTGTGTGCTCTTTGTTTTCAGACCTAAACTACACATTGTCAGGGTAAAATATTTGACTTGTAGACATTAGTCTTTGAGCAAGAAATAAATTTCAAGGGAATCTGATCCTAACAAACTTCAAAATATAAGAATTTTGTTCGTTATTCTAACATGTCTCTTTTTCTGAATGACAAAATGAAAAGAACATGCTGCCATTGTGTATACATACATGCATACATTTGTGTGTGTGTGTGTATATATATATATCATCATCATCGTTTAACGTCTGTTTTCCATGTTAGCATGGGTTGGACGGTTCAACCGGGGTCTGGGAAGCCAGGAGGTTGCACCAGGCCCAGTCTGATCTGGCAGTGTTTCTGGATGCCCTTCCTAACGCCAACTACTCCATGAGTGTAGTGGGTGTTTTTTACATGCCACCGGCACAGGTATCACAACTACAATTTCCATTTGATATTTATTTTGATGTTGATGTACTTGACTCAATAAGTCTCCTCAAGCACAGCAGGTCACCCTACGATCCAAGGTTAGCACAGCAGGTCGTTCTGCAATCCAAGGTACTTTGGATGGGCTGGGGCTATGCGAAACTGGTGCAGGAAGCAGCCATGAACTCACATTATTTGTCGGGAAAAGTACTAAATTGCTTAAAAGTTTTTGTCATCATTGGTATTCAGTGGAATACCAATGATTCCATTGAATACCTATAACAGAACTCTTAAATCCTACTGACTTCACAGGCAGTGCCAGAAATGGGGACTAGCAACATTTATACATTCCTGTATGACATTAGTAACATTAGAAATGAGAAATAGCTGTAATTATTTAGCTAATAACTTAGTTATTTAGTTAGTAATGTAAAATTAGGTCATAGATTCAAGTTACTACGAACTTAACTTCACAGCATGCATCAGAGTGAAACAGTCGATGATACAATACAAAAATACTTTAGTTGTAACAGCAGTGGCAAATAATAGCTAGAATATTGATTCGATAAGAAGAGGAGTAGAAGCAATAATGGAAATGTTGCTTTAGAATGAGAAGTGGGGTGTTTATAGACAGCAGATAAAATGAAAGAAACAATATCACAGCTTTTCTGTTTGCTGGAACAATTTAATGCAAATGGCCTGGAACTAAACTTGTTTCATATTTTTCTTTCATGTTTTATCGTTCATTTCCATCCATCTAACCATCTGACACTTCCTTCAATTGCTAATAAATAGACAGGCACATTTATTTGTGTGTGTGTGTGTGTGTGTGTGTAAGCCACATATACATGTCTTTATATAAATTCACTCGATTTGAAAATTTGGTGATAATTTCACGCAACATGATATTTAACCCTTTTGAAGCATTCCTACAGGCAAACGTTATATGACTATAACACGATGCAACTTTTCCTGCTATTAATCAATGAATGGACTACTTCAAGATCATAGTAGTTATAACTTGTATAAACCAATACTAACAGCAGGTCACCTCTTATCGATACATTAATGCTTTAAAATCCATCACCGTTAGCAGCCTTGCTAGTACTACACAGAAGTATTAAGAACGGTTTACACATAAAAGCCGATCAGATTTCGATTGGTGAGTCGGGGGCTTCAGAAAACTGACTTGAATGGAAAATTGAACAGTTTGTAGTTCAATAAAAAACAGAAAAAGTCTCTTCTATGCAATTATTCAATGTGTTAGAAATAGTAGCCAAATCTCCCTCAAATAACAACATCCTAGCATCTTGGAAAAGGGAGGACACACTAATAAACACACAAAGTAGTTATAGACATGAAAAAAACTGATTATTTTGTCATGGCTGGGATGTCTGATGGAGAGATCTGCTGGATCAGAGCTAAACAAAAGCAAAAACATAAGAGAAATCCAGTCGACAGCTTTTGACTGCACAACACACATTTCATTTGTTGATAAAGTGCAGTGAAGTAAGCAGATATGACGTATTGTGGATTAAAGGGTGGGAAGTTGTGGAAGAGGGAGACCAAGGAAGACACAGAATGCAGTATTGCTGAACCTTACAAAGGAGATGACAGGACTAAGATGTGTGGCACCTTATTGAATTCAAGAAAACCTGCCAAACACAACAGAATTGAGATTCTAAAACCAAGGTGCCATGTAAAAAAGCACTGGTGCTGGTGCCATGTAAAAAGCCGCATAAAAAGCACCCAGTACACTCTGTAAAGTGGTTGGCATTAGGAAGGGCCATGCAGCCATAGAAACCAAGCTGAAACAGACTATGGAACTTGGTGCAGCCTCCCACCTTGCAAGTTCCTCTCAAGTCTTCCAACTCATGCCAGCATGGAAAATGGATGTTAAATAATAATAATGATGATGGTGATGGTGGTGGTGATGATGATGATGAGGAGGAGGAGGAGGAGGCCGAGGATTGATGTGTTAGGCGTATTTGTGCTGTTGTATTTGACAGTAATGAGCTGAGCAATCATGAGATAAAAATGAACAGAGAGAATATCTCTTCAGAAGAATATTTCCTTTCACAAGAAATTTCAATTAGAAACAAGCTCTTTTAACCAACCATAAATAGTCAACTGTTTCTACACTCTTAATTTATAAAGGGGGCAAAGCAAAAAATGCTACAAAAGTTATTTGTGGAATGACATAATTTTGGAGGTGTTTTTGTCCATCACTGCAGGCATGGCTGTGTAGTAAGAAATTTGCTGGACAGAAACTGAAAGAGACCTGTATGTATTTACATTATTTACATTTGACCAATATTTGTCCTCATCTTATTTGTTGTTAACACAACGTTTCAGCTGATATACCTTCCGGCCTTCATCAGGTGTCTTGGAGAAATTTCAAACCTGGGTCCTCATTCCTAAGGTATTTTTCAATGTTGTTCTTATTATTATTCAAGTCACTGCCTGGAATCAAATTCAGAATCTTGGGGTTAGTAGCCCATGCTCTTAATCACTACGTCGTATGCCCATGGGCCCATGACAGTGATTAAGAGTGCAGGCTACTAACCCCAAGATTCCAAGTTTGATTCCAGACAGTGACCTGAATAATGATGATGATGAGAAGAAGAAGAAGAGCAGCAGCAGCAACAACAACAACAACATCGAAAAATACCTTAGGAATGAGAACCCAGGTTCGAAATTTTTCCAAGACACCTGATAAAGGCAGGAGGGTATATTAGTGAAATGTTGTGTTAACAACAAACAAGATGGGGACAAATATCCGTCAAATGTAAATATAGAACTGTATTACCTGTATGTATGTATGTATGTGTTTGTATATATATATATGTGTGTGCATGTGTATATACATATGTATGTATGTATAGGTATGTATGTATGTATACATTTCCATCCTTGTGTGTGTGTGTGTTCATATGTATTTTCATTAACACCATTTCACCATCTCCAATGATACCAGCGGATGACATGAACATCCTTCATATCACAAACCAAGAACACAGCCTAAAGCCCTCACTGCCATCCAAGACCATCACCACCATAGTGCCATAACAAATAATCACACACACAGGGGTTGCTCTGGTTTTATGCCAATTTCACTTACACTGATTGTTAATGCCAGTTTGAAACCTGCCCAAGTTGTTCATATTAATCACAGACACAATTTTGATCAATCAACTCAAACTGCCTTGATTTTACAACAATCAAGAAGAATGCAAAAAAAAGCCAATATTGCAAACTGCCAAAATAAATGCAATACAATTTATACATTCTTGTGGTAATTTAGATGAATAAATGAAGGAGCTATTAACTTTATTAAGGGTGTGAGATTTGAACCAGTAAAATATTTCATTTGTGATAAGGCAAAATCTATTTTGGATGCAGTCTATTTTAAGGGAGACAAATGGCAGAGATGGAACATTTTAATATGGTTAGGGCTGGTTTTCAGGTAATAAGAGTTATTCTAAGTGTTGTTATGTTTTAAAGAACTTGTTTGGCAGCAAGTGCAGGTATCAAAGAAGATGAAGCATTTCCTGCAGAATTCCAAGTCATTGTGGCGTTAGGAAGAGCATCCAGCTGTAGAAACACTGCCAGATCAGACTGGGCCCAGTCGAACCGTCCAACCCATGCTAGCATGGTATAGTGTAGTGTAGATGTATAGTGTAGTGAATATCATAAAGATATTACATTGTGGATGAGATAGATAAAGCCATTTGAAAAATAAAGCTTTCAATAGCATTTATTGCCATTGAAGAAAACTCTGCATTAAG
This sequence comes from Octopus sinensis, assembly GCF_006345805.1. Taxonomy (NCBI): domain Eukaryota; kingdom Metazoa; phylum Mollusca; class Cephalopoda; order Octopoda; family Octopodidae; genus Octopus; species Octopus sinensis. The sequence goes on from NC_043012.1 coordinate 32,891,041, forward strand.
ATTTAAACTTCTAAGGACAGACTTATACTCCTATTTAGGAGTAATGTTTTAGGAGCTCTAAATTTGAAGCTGATGGTGGTCTAGCACTCCCAAACATCTTGAGTATTGTAAAGATTAAATAGTGGGCCATACATCACCATAGGAACAAAAGCCTATTGTAAAATATACGTGTGTGTGTATGTGTGTGAGAGAGAGAGTTTGTGTGACTTTTGTGAACCCTTCACTTGATGTCATATAATGGTTGTAAGCAAACACCACCATCATACAAGCAATTATTCACTTCCAGTCTTCCATGAAATTGGGCCAAGGAAAATATGTGAGAGTAGAAAGTAGGTTCTATAAATTTCAGAAATCGTCTTGTGATGTTTGATGCCACGTCATGCTGTGTGGAGGGTTATACCACAAAATGTTTCTATGTCTACATATATTTGCATAAGTTTGGTTATATAGATTATTATGTTCTTAAAATGTTATCAATATAGGAGTGGGTGTGACTGTGTGGTTAAGAAATTTGCTTTTCAGCCACATGGCTTTGGATTCACTCCCACTACGTGGCACATTGGGCAAGTATCTTGTACTGTACGTTTGGCCTTGTTAGTAGATTTGGAGGTGCAAATTGAAAGTCGCCTGTGTGTGTGCATGTGTGTTTGTCCTGCACCACTGCTTCACAATCGGTGTTGGTTTATTTACATCTCCTTTATATAGCGGTTCAGTAAAGAGAGACTGACGGAATAGAACTGGGTCGATTTATTCGATGAAACTCTTCAAGCCAGTGCCCCAGCATGGGCTGCAATGCAATGACTGGAACAAAAGACAAAAGAAGTATTGACAGGCATACATATTCACACAAGCATCCGCGCGTACACGTATAAAAACACACACACACGCAATTTGTGACAAGACGCATGACCCTCCTACTTGCCTAACTCAACTGGAAAATTAAGACAACCTTACATTACGGTTGATTGTAAAGCATGAGCAAAGTTGACAGCAATAAATAACAGTGATGAAAGTAGTTGCGATGACTGCTGAAGTCACAGAAGATGGTGGGGAAGTGAACGTTGCTGTTGTCATAGTCGTAGCAGACGAAGAAGTAGCAACAACAGCAGTTGCAGTGAGAAACTGATAAAAGGCAATAATTGAAGTCAACAAGAATATATTCTTTTCTTTATCCAGCTCGTGTTTAAAGCTATTGATAAAAGGAAAGCAGCAACGGCTTGCTTTTGATATCTTCTTCTCGACATTGTTGAAGTCATTCCTTCAAATCAATTGTTCTGGTAAGGAAAGCAAATCACTGCATTAGTTTTTATGTAATTCTTTGTGCTTAGATCAAACGATTTTCGTGTGGATTTCGTTGTGAAAGTTGATAACATAATAAAGACGCAGTAAAAGAGGGGAAAGCAGTAAACTCAACAGAAAGGAACAAAGATGTTAAAAGGATAGTAGGAGAAAAAAAGAAACTTTGTATGTAAGACTCAAGTTTTCTAAGTGGAAAATGGGATATCGAGAGACGAAAAATATGGAAAATCAAGTATTGGTGATTACAGGGGTTAGAGCGATATAAAGATTTTGTACAAATAAATCGGAAAAAAAGTGACAGAAAACGAAGAAATAAATGAAAGGGAAGAAGGCTAAATGAAAAGAAGTAGGAAGAAGAAAGAGATGAATGAAAATGTGAGAAGACGAATATGAAAAGGAACAGAAATCTCAATGTCTTTTACTCAACTAGAAATTAAAAAAAAAAATTTAATCACAGTCCTGAACAATGCCAGCCATTGATTTAGATTCGTTATCAAACATTTTCGGTCTTTAAATAAATACAGGAATCCCTCCTGTTAAAGAAGCGATGCATTCCTGAAGATCTTGCCGTAATATAAAATATTAAACTGCGAAATTTACTTTTCTATTGATTTTCGTGTTACGAGGTCAGATGATACATTCCGACAGACATTTTTTTTCTGGGGTTTTTTTTTTCGGAAAAAAAATAAAACCAAAAATGCAGAAGGCATATTTTTATACACGAAAATAATTTCTAAACAGACAGAGGTGCACGCATGGATGTGTGGTTAATAAAAGCGCTTTCCTTTCACAAAGTTTCAGGTTCTGTTCCACTGTGCTTCACCTTCAGGTGCTATAGCCCTGGGCCGACCAAAGCTTTGTGAATAGATTTGATAGTGGGAAACTGAAAAGAATCAGCTCAAGTGTGTGTACAGTGGCTCAGGAACAAAATTTGCTTCAGAGGTGCAAATGTTTTTACGAAAAAATTGAATTTTTTTCAATGTTAATATTAATACAAATACAAGTATAATAATAATTTTTATTATTATGAGGGCCAGCTGAAATGTTCATAGGCTGAGCAAGACACTCTCATGGAATGTGACCAAAATGAAGTTCATTTTTTAACATAATTCCTCTTCACACACACTTCCATCAGTGCTTGGATTGCATTGAAGCTATCCTGTTGGTCAAAAACATCATGAGTAGCAGATAAGACGTCATCATCAGGGCCAAGTGTTTTTTCATGTTGGGAAACAGATGGAGTTCAAAGCCAGTCACGCACAGCAACCATGGAAACCAAGGACTTGTGTGCTGAAAGCATTGTCCTAATGAAGCAAGACCTTCACCAGTTTTTCTGGCCGTTTGGTCTTGATAGCCTTTCGTAACTGCCTTAGAAAGTTGGCATAGAACTCTTCCTTGATGGTGTGGTCATTTTGAAGATAGTCAATAAACACAATGCCTTTTGCATTCCAGAAAACTGATGTCATGACCTTCCCTGCAGATGAAACGATCTTTCCTTCTTTAGATGAAGAGGAGTGTTTCTGCTGAATGGATTGCCTCTTTGTTTCTGGTTCAAAACGATGAAGCCAACACACATCCTAAGTTACGAAACGTTCAAGGAAATAAGCTGGATCTGCTTCAAACAATGTCGGATATTCCCGTAATATGATCAACCTGGTGCACTTTTGATCAAGTGTCAGAAGACGTGACACCCAGCAAGTAGAAACCTTTATCATGCTAAGTTCATTGTGCAGAATATTCTCCACTCTCTCACGGGATATGCTAATTACATTGACTAATTGCTTTGAAGTCAATCGCTTGTCATCCATCACCATGTGGTGAACACGATCAATGTTTTCCTCGGCAGTTGCAGCTGCAAGATGTCCAGACCATGGATCTTCTCAAGACTCTCTCTTCTTCTACTAAATCCAGCTGCCCACTTTTGCACTGTTGATAAAGCTGGAGCGTCATCCTCTAATGTATCAGCCATATCAGTATGAATGTCCTTAAGAGCTAAACCCTTTTCCTGCATGTATCTGATTACGACACGATGCCAAATTTTGTCGATTTTTAAGAGAAGTTGCTAACAGTTACATTTGACGTTTCTCTGAATAATCAGATGCCAGTTTACTTGGAAAGAAATAATGCAGTTATTAATAAGAAGTCTTGAAATTACTGCAAACAAGATTCCTCAGCTCTCACATCTCTCCTTCATTATCAGGCTGTAAACTTTTCAATCTACTCTCATACATATGTAAAATACTTCAAATTTTTCCAAAACATTTTGTACGCTTGATCATTTTGACAATGAAACTTTCCATGAATATGTGTAAAGTGTTTTTCTTGCACAAGTTTTTATGCACATGCCTTATGGCACAGTGTGTTAGGCAGTGCTGCATCATTGTAGTATGGAACCAGGTCTTCAAATGGCGAAGTGCATTGAACGTTCTCACGATTGGTGCAAAGACAGGATAAGCTGCAAGCGAGAGAATGTTCAGCGCACTTCGCAGTTTGACGACCTAGCTCCATACCACAATGACACAGCACTGTCTAACACACTGTGCCATAATGCATGTGCATAAAAGCTTGTGCAAATGAAAATTCGTTGCACATCCTAATGGAAAGTTTCATTGCGAAAACGAAGGTAGAAATTTTTTTTAAATAATTTGAATCGCTTTTCCATACGTACGAGACAGAATAAGCTGCATTAGCATCAACACTTGTTAGAACGAATAACAGCATCAGAAGCTCTCCGTTTTTCAAAAATATCATTCAGTTGTTTGGGCAAAGCTTCTTTTCCCGTCCACAGGCAAATAAGGAGTTTGGTTTGTGATGACAGTGAGGGTTAAGTAAAATGAAAAAGGCAGGTATGTATTTGCAAGTGCAAACGTCCCACAGCTGACTGCCTATAACTGCAAATCCTCTCGCTCAGAGCATATGCACATTCCTTCTTGCTGAAAGTGGTGATTCAGGAGTGGCTGTGTGGTAAGTAGCTTGCTAACCAACCACATGGTTCCGGGTTCAGTCCCACTGCATGGCATCTTGGGCAAGTGTCTTCTGCTATAGCCCCGGGCCGACCAATGCCTTGTGAGTGGATTTGGTAGACGGAAACTGAAAGAAGCCTGTCGTATATATGTATATATATATATATATATATATATATATATATATATATATATATATATATATATATATATATGTGTGTGTGTTTGTGTGTCTGTGTTTGTCCCCCTAGCATTGCTTGACAACCGATGCTGGTGTGTTTACGTCCCCGTTACTTAGCGATTCGGCAAAAGGGACCGATAGAATAAGTACTGGGCTTACAAAGAATAAGTCCCGGGGTCGAATTGCTCTACTAAAGGCGGTGCTCCAGTATGGCCGCAGTCAAATGACTGAAACAAGTAAAAGAAAAAATGAGTTCATTTTCGACAACATCAATGATGTTGAAAAATTGCCGATACCAGTCATCGGTGACAGAGCGAGCACCTTCTTCAGTAGTTGTTGTATGTCTCAAGTACAGTGGTGTATTCTTGGAACAAAGTGTTAGGCGTTTTCACAAAGTCAGCAGAGGATATTTCGCTGAAATAGTTTTCAAAAACATTCTCGCTTCTCATTTTTGAAAGAGTGTTCTTATATCGACCCCAGTGCGTAACTGGTACTTAATTTATCGACGCCAAAAGGATGAAAGGCAAAGTCGACCTCTGCGGAATTTGAACTCAGAACGTAACAGCAGACGAAATACCTATTTCTATTTCTTTACTACCCACAAGGGGCTAAACACAGAGGAGACAAACAAGGACAGACAGACGGATTAAGTCGATTATATCGACACCAGTGTGTAACTGGTACTAAATTTATCGACGCCGAAAGGATGGAGTCGGCGTCCATAGAATTAGGGTCGTAACTCTAACGCAGTGGTTCCCAAAGTGACTCCCCAGGAGGGGAGAAAGACTCGGCAGAGCATTGAAAAGTGGGGTGATAATGGGGTGGCTGAAATGAGGTAATGGATATAAAAATTTTAAAAAATAATGGGTTGATTGGGTTAACTTTTATTTGTGAAATACAGTTGTTTTGATATTTGCTGCAGAAAGTTGTGTAGGTTTGTGGTTGTGGGATCGAAAAGATCCTTGGGAACCACTGCTCTAACGACTTGCTAATGCCTACTTTCGATTCAGGGGCTGCTGCAAAACTTTTATGAAATTGGAAAAATATGAAAGAAAAATTACAAAAAGGGAAGAAAGATCTTTTCCTAATCAAATGTTTATTCATTCAATTTAGTCAAAATTGTTTTGACTGACTTTATAAAAACGAAATGAAAAAATGGAGAAAATGGGGTGATTCTAACTTGTATTATAAATATAAATTAGCATTCCGTGGTCAAACGAGTATCAAGTTTAAGTTCCCAATTACAAAGGAGAATCTTTATTATGATCAAAGACGACCTTACAAAGATGGGTACATAACAGGACAAACAAGAACAAAAAATGTTTACACGAGTTCGCATGAATATCGTTTTAAAAATTTGCTAAAAAATATATTGTGCAATCATTAATTATCCTTTAAGCTAGAACATTTTTTTAAAGAATAAAACATAGAACGAAAACAAATAAAAGTTAAAAAGATCGAAACCAGCAGCCTAAAAGGCCCAGCAACTATCAAATGATTAAGCTGGGTTACTAGCACCCACCTTTCTCGTCACATCCTTCCATCGTTTCTCATATTCTCTCGGTGGCAGGGTCTTCCTCTCCAACCACATCTTGCTCTTCAGATGGCATCTGAAGACAGCAAACCGGGGCCACAGACGAAGGACCCTCTCACAGAACCTTCCATTCTCGTCCTCGTTCCCAATTTCGAAGGTAGTGATTTTTAAAAAAAATTGTAATTAAGGTTTTTGCTAAAAATGATGCATTATGGGAACAACATTAGTGAATAATCTAAACCCGTACCTCAAACCCGACTTCCAAAACGACGTGGTACCGTCCCGTTTTTATCAAAGATAATAATGGCTGAAATGAAGCTGGCTTGGCATGCAATAACTGTTGACTGTTCATATAAATAGAACTGATTAATTTTCTTTATTCTTGCGTTAAGTTACAATTACGCAGTGATGCAGTAAAATGATTGATACTACTTGAAAACAGTGGTCCCGGTGCGCGCACTCGCGTACTCGCGCTAGCTAGTCATGACTAGTCGATCCTTACTTTGTGTTTTTGTTATTTACTTTGTTTTAAAAATATTTACTTTGTGTTTTTGTGTTTCATTTACTTTGTTTAACAAAAATTATTTACTTTGTGTAAAAAATTATTTATTTTGTGTTTTATTTACTTTGCTAGGTAGTCGTTGTAGGATCGACTAATCACGACTAGCTAGCGCGGATGCGCGAGTGCGTGTACCGGGACCACTGTTCGCTAGTAGTACCAAAATGATTTATACAACCCAGCAAATGAGCAGAAGATTTTCCAGCATTCTTTTTCCTGCAATCAAAAACTTAAGTTAGCTCATCACTTTGTGCCACAGCTATTTGTTATGATAGAGCAAGCGCGATCTTAGATGAAATATCGGATCTCCCGACATATTCATTATACTCTGATGTGCAAATAATTTAAATGCGATTTAAATTGAGGCTGTAAGCTTTTATACTTGAACCAAGATGGTTTTTTTTTTTGTGTGGAATGACTCTTGAAAGTGTCTCATGTTTTATCTGCTATCTTAACTTGTTTCAGTCATTAGACTGCAGCCATCCTGGGGCACCACCATGTAGAATTTTCAGTCGAATGAATCAACCCAATACTTTTTTTTAAGCAGGAACTTATTCTATTGTTCTCCTTTTGCTGAACCGCTAAGTTTCTGGGACATAAACACACCAGTATCAGTTGTCAAGAGAAGGCGGACACACACACACACACACACACAAACACACACACAGCAGGTTTCCTTCAGTTTCTGTTTACCAAATTCACTCACAAGGTTTTGGTCGGCCTGAGGCTATAGTAGAAGATACTTGCCCAAAGTGTCACGCAGTGGGACTGAACCCCTAACCACGTAGTTCAGAAGTAAGCTCCTTAATGCACAGCCACGCCTGCACCTATATCTTTTTATTATTATTTTTTTTTTATCTGACATCTTACTTTATCATTAAGTACTAAAACAAACAAGAACGTTTTCCACACAGACTGTAAAGAAAATTTGTGATACTAGATGAATACCCAGAAAGTCAGCAACTGAGACAGTCTTGCATGGCTTACCAGTAGCAGAAATTGCTCTACAAAAATTCTAGATGGTGAAGTAATGGAAACAGTGCCTTGGAATTCTTAGTTGTTTTTTTTAAATTCTGAAATAAAGTGTTGGACAGTGCTTTCAGTTTATCCATATTTTTACAGAAAAATAGTCTAGATGTAGCCATAGTTGCTCATTTGATTTGGTGTTTTGAAAAATATGGAAAAAAATGGAAAATAAATAGAATCTCAATTCAGATTAAGAATGAAACCATTGAAATGGCTCAAAGATGTTAAACTAATATGAAATAGATCTTTTCGCTTTGACCGACAGATTTTTAAAATAATTTCTTTGTAACTAAAAAATGTTAAACTTCGTATACTGCATACAGAACATAAAAAACAAAGATTCCATGATGGAATTGCAGAGGATGAAAGAATATTTGACGTCTAAAAAATGTCATTGTTGAATCTTAATTATATAAACTTATATTCTGTTATAAATAGTCCGGGAGATTTGAATATTTTAAAATTTAGCTTCCAAATTTAGTTAGATAAAAAGCATGTTGATAACCCAGACATACGTCGTCCTTCATATTGAGCTGGTCAGTTGGTCGGCTGCATGAATGATAATTGAAGCAAACTTATTGCCAGACATAGAGTATTTGGTGTTGGCTATTTACAATGAACAATATTAATAACTGTTGACTGGGAGAGAGGAAAACTGCTTTGAAATTATAGAAAGCTATTGTATAATATGCGGTCGGTCCAAAATAAAATCCAGTCACCTGCGCAATGTCCATGACGACGGAGATCCGTTGGCTGTTTGCACTCATCAAACGGTTTTAATAGAGGGAAGAGGTTTTATTCTAGAACAATCGAGAAGACTGGTCGTTGTTTACTCATGGGTTCAGGAATTGACTTCAGTCAAGTTTTGTGTTGAAGAACTGCGGATGGGCCATTGCACGGCTGTTCATTATAACAGCTATGTTAGGGAAGTATGGGCGGAGGACCTGCTCTGTCGTCCAGTTAAGGTTGTTGCTCCTGGGAAGATTGATCAGAAGTTTCTTATTTTGAGAAAGATTTCGTTTGTAATGTGCTGTTTATTGAATAAAATGCATATTGAATGCTTTAAACAACAAAATACGTGTTGTTCACTTGATTTTTTTTTGTCATCGAGGTGATTGTGAGGTGTGCTAAAAATAACAGCTAAATAGGCTTTAAATCATGCAACCCTACACTTATTTTCGGTAAAATTACAGCGTAACATGTTACTCTGTAATTTTACCTTGTTTTCTTTCTTTTGGTATACATTATTCGCAAACATTTTCTGAAAATTCCAAAAACTAAAAGTTATAAGTCGTGCGTAATTCATTTGTTTTCGGTTCCATATAAAAACACAAGAGATGGATCGGACAAGTACTATTTTCAGGATGTTGACAAAATGTGCAGTCAAAAACAACCGGACTAAAATACCTTAAAGATGGCCTGGGCCTAAAAACGTTCAGCCACACCCAAACAATAAACTATGCAGACCTGAAGATGACATCAATATCAACATGAAGTGCAGCTTTTACTCGGACTTGTGATCGCTACAACAAATCACACTTCGAAAGCCATGCATTTGCATTCCAAGAGCAAAAGATTGTTACAAAAATAAATAAATAATAAGAAATTAAAAAAAAGACAGTGGATCCCCAAAATGCAACCAAAAATGCCGATTATGTTAGGTTTTTGTGATTAGTATGTTCAAATATGTCATCACTTGGTGATGCAACATGGCGTTGTCGTTAAAACGACATACAATGCCATAAAAAAGTGTTTTGAGATATGTAGTGTGATGGAGGAAAAGGACAACAGAAAAAGAAGTAAACGGGAGAAAGAAATACAAAAGGCCTTACCTGTTGACCTTGGCGAAACCAGCGGTCACTCTCACGAATTAAACACATCTTCTGTCTCTGCTCGAACTGAGCCCACGTGCTTCCTGCCCACGCATGTCGTCTGCCTGTCTCTCCGGTCCCTGCAAGCCTTACTTCCGTCCACCTCATCTGCAATCCCCTCCACCAACACCACATAGCTCCATCACAGCCCATAACACTACTAACACCACATTAGGTTTTTGTGGAAGATATCACACCTGTGATTAGCATGTTCAAATATGTCATCATTTCGTGATGCAACATGGCGTTGTCGTTAAAACGACATACAATGCTATAAAAAAAGTGTTTTGAGATAAATCTAGAGAATACACCCTAATATTGAATATATAAATAAACATGAAGATGAAGAATATTAGTGGAACATCCCCATCAAATCTTCCTCCAAATGCAAACATAACAGGGACGGATATCGTTGATTGGAAAAGACAAGAAAATAAATGTACGAGATGCATTCCAGAAATTTTGGAGAAGCAGTTATGACTGTCTGCCAAGTTTTGCTTTTCTTGATTGAAACATTACTTTGAGCACACATTACTAAACACTGCTTGTCACAACCGACTAATTTGCAGAATGCAGTCGGGACATAAAAGACAATATGGAAGATCGTTGTGCAATAAAATTTTTTGACTGGGCAAAAACACTACAGATACTTATGAAATGCTCCAGAATGCTTATGGATTAACTCGTAAGAGCCGAATACAAGGCGCCAGGCACAGCAAGTCCACCAGGAAGTTCATGATGATCCCATTTTTTGACAGCAAGGGAATCATTTACGTCCGCTGGGTTGCCTACGGCCAGACGTTCGATAAAGAGTACTTTGTGGAGGTTTTGAGAGAATTCGTCACAAAAAGCCAGACATGCACCAATCCATGATTGCATCCTTGTAACCAAACTACTTCACAGAAGTGGGCATCAAAACTGTTCCTTACCCTCCTTACAGTCCTGACCTTGTTCCCTGTGACGTATGTTTATTCCCCCAAATTAAAGAAGAAAATGGAAGATGTGACCAAGGTCCTCGACATTTTCACTTTGGAGGACTCCCATAGGGAACCTTCACGAAGTGGTTGGAGTACTACAAGTGCATTCAAGTCAGAGAAGCCAACTTTGAAGGAGATTAGAGCTTTCTACTTCTTTGAAACTAATAAATATATCTCCTGAAGAAAGTTTCAAAACTTCTGTTGTGCATCTTGCATGTACTGTCATCGTCCCCAGCTGCCCTGTTGATGTGAATGTCTCTTTGAAAATCAAAGAGAAAGAGGATAGCTATGGACAACCTCTACATGTTCAGCTTCTATATTCAGATTATATATTCACATTTATAAATCGTAATTGGTGCACATTCACTATTCTTATATCAACCATTTTAACCTAAGCCGTTTTTACATGTAATATTTTTACCTTCTGTTGTGTCTGGGGAGTCATTTTCTTTTTGTGCCTCATAATTTAACACACACACCGGTAAAATTTCCACTTATTTCTTATTTTTACTTTCCTAAAATTTTCGTTGCGTCTTGCAACCTTTTCAAAAGATTTGGGGGTTGCCAAGGTTGTTGACTCCGCAGTTACAGACACTCTGCGTCGGTAACTTAGCTTCGATTCCTTGTTGAAATCATTTTATTTATCAAAAACCTCAAGGTTTGTCTTACACACACACATCTCCCCCTCTCTGTCTCTTATCTATCTGTCTATCTATCTATCGATCGATCGGTTGATCTATCGATCGATCGATCTCTCTATCAGTCTCTGATCTTACTAGCTATACTGCATAATTATAGTTGTCTTTAGACAGTGCGCAGTACAGTGTGAAAAGCTATTAAAGGCCAGTACTCGACTAAGAAACAATCGTATATGTAAAAGTCTCCCCACTCCGCCCAGGCTAGTTGGAGATCGGTAATGAATGTTGATTTGACAATAACATTATTAGGACATACGACCTGTATGTATGTTAAGTAGGTAGTATTAGAAGGTGGTGCTCAACATGGCCACAGTCGCATGATTGAAACAAGTAAAAGAGTTATGAGGGGTTTTATGTTGTGCGTAATTCATTTGTTTACGATTTCATATAAAACACAAGTGCTATTTTCAGGATGTTGACAAAACGTGAAGTCACGTACAAAATGACAGCTTCCAAATCCTGTTTCCTGGCTGGGTGAAAATGATTAAACTTTAAACCTTTATAACATTTTAACTCCAGCAATTCAGCATGGAAAACTCCATAATTCTACCAAATTTTAAAATTCCCGATAAACTTTTGATTTTGATCTTGGCAGCCAAATAGAAAAGTCTTGACGCAATATAATGAAAAGGCATTTAATGACGAGTAACTGTAAATAGTTAGGATGTCATCCACTTAATTAAAGAGGGTGACTTTAATGGTTGGAGATACGAAAACAACTTACTTTAGGTTAAGTCACTTTTATAATCTAGAAGGAGAGGTCCAAAAGCAAACTCATTATATAGACAAGCGTTATGTTTGAGTAAACAGTTTTCCATCATTAAATGACCTTTTCTTTTTGCATCAAGATTTTGTCAGACGTTTTCTGTATGATCACGCATTATACTTTTCAAATTAAAACTAGTTGTACAATAAACTGGATTTAAGCTGAATAGAATTTATACAGTTTTTAATGCCGAAAATATATATCCATTTATAGAAGTTATTTTTAAAGTAGTTTTTCAACACGTTTTCTCTTTCATTAGTTGCAAAGTTTTTGGTTGCTTAATCCAGTGGATAAGTTCTGCAATACTGACAATATAAACATCAGACATGTTAACCAATTTAGAGATAAAGTTTTTCAAACCTTCCAAGTTGTGCTTCTGTGAGGGATTGAACCAGTCGTGTCGCAGATGGACTCCAAAGGGAATTTTCTTTTGGTAATGAACTGCTAAATTTTTCAGAAGAAATTCCAGAGTATCTTTTGTAGTACTTGGATTAAATAAACAGCCGTCAGCAAAGACGCAAGTGTAATTATATTTGTCTAATAGTGGTATTACTGGAACTTCCCAAAATCCGTAAAAATTGCCAGTTGGACATTTCCCAATGAGACATTCTCTTCCCCAGCCAAAATCAAGAGTGAAAGGCCACCTATAATAACTTTGTTTGTAAATCAACGTCGAATCATAAATAAAATGCTCTTTTTGCAAAATCTTCATTTGATCATTGCCCAAAGGAAATATACTTGGAGAACGCCAACCAGTTATATTAACAGCTGGGATACCAGCACCACGAGTCATTTTAAACTTTTGACTTTGAATATCTAAAGCTAACATACTTTTGTTTGAGTAGAACGAAGTACTATTTCCCTGAAGACCAATATCCATATCAGCTTCGTATAATTTTCTGACGAGGTCATAACGAGTGCCTGCATCCGAAACAAAGTAAGTAGCTTTTATGGGACATCTGAGGTTTAGATGCGATAGATTAAACAAAGAGATCATACTGTAAAAGAATTGATTAGTAATGGGTCCGTTGAAAGTGAAATACACAAACTGAGGAATATCGTCCATCTTAGCTATACCTACATTAGTATTCATGCAACGACAATAAGGCAATAAGCAATTATTTCCCTGCTGGCATGTCTTAAACGTATTGTTATTCATATGTTTGCTTTTAATGGATATTCTCTTTGAATATCTAGAGCTAAATTCCTGATTTCCAACACCAGCTCTAGCCTGGAAGTTACTTTTAAATGGTTGACCAGTTTCGTTAGCAATAACTGATGTTTTCCATACATCATCAGCTTGCTCAGATGCTTTTAGTACCTTCTTGTCTAAAGCAAAGCTTGTATTCCTTCTTATATATGGTGAGTTGATATCGATGTTGTTGTTTCCACTGCTGTTGTTATTAATACTTCGACTAGTCATTAAAGAACCCAAGCTAGATGATTGGTTAACTGTTAAGATGTTTAAACGGTTTCTTTTTGCGTTATTGTATCTCATTAGGTTGTTCTGGGACGTTCGTCCTTGCAAATGTCTTGTTGGTGTATTATTTTGAGGAATTTTAAAGAAAATTTCTGATTTATCCATTGATACGACTGTTCCATTCTTGTACATACCTAGTTTTTCTTGGAAATCTTTTGGTTGGTTAATGTGATATCTTGGGAAATAACTTCCAGAATATAGTCTAGAATGGTCAACATTTTTTGTTTGTTGTTTCTGATTATATATTTTCTTTTTCTTGTTTTCTTTGCCATTTTGCAGGGAGGCCTCGGTATTCATCTGTTTTAAGTGTTCTTTGTCTACTGATTCTTTGATGTAGCTAGAAAATTGAGATTGGTCATTCTGATTCCAGCCATTAGTTAAGTTAAAATTTCTAGCAACCCACTCACGGTTCTTCGTCGTAACATGTTCAGTTACTGGCATTGATTTCTTTCTTGATTCTGCCCCGGTGTTAAGAGACTTTATTTCTTCTTTTGCTCTTCTTTCTTTATAATCTGTTAGCTTGTTTCGAGACATCCATAAGTTGTCGGAAATTGAATCACTTGCGATATTATATGAGAACTTATCACTGTCTTCTAATACTGATATATTATATAATCGATTTTCCTTCGCAATATATCTCTCCTCCAAATGTGGCTTGAATTGCTTTTGTAATAGCCTCTCCTTTTTGTGAATATCATTATATTTGTACTGCGGCAAGAAATTTTTGATAAAGTCATTCGAAGAATCGCATTGCCAAGATTTCAATGAATTAATCTCAGAGTTTTTAACAGGATTTTTAACCCATTCCAGCATTTGCTTGATCGTGATGATGTGAACATCTGGTTTTTTCAAAAGTTCTCGAATAAATCGATCCATTGCTTTCAAACGGTATGGATCATCGGGGTAATTATAGAAAAACCAAGCTGCATGCATATGTACACCCATTGGAGCCCTATTACCATTGTAATAGTCCAAAAAATTGTTCCATAAATATCTATAAGCTTCTTCGTAGGTCGTCGGTGGAAAAGTACAACCATCAGTGTATACACAGTCATAGAGTGTGTTTTTATCTGTCACAGACACCACAGGTACCTCCCAAAAGCCAGGATGTTGCATCTGAGGACAGTTTGGGATTTGACAACGAAATGGCCAGCCATAATCCAGCGTGAAGGGATATATTGCTTTTCTCTGTCTTTTAGAATAAGTTAGAGTCGCATCATAAATATACCCACCTTCTTTGAGGATTTCAACCTGTTTGTCTCCGAAAGGTTTAAGGAAAGGACTTCTCCACCCGATAATCTCGTCTTTAGGAACATTTCCGAAACGCACCAAGTTGTCTTTTTGTCCAAGTATTTCCTTTCTAACTTGAACAAGATTTATATCACTTCTGTGGTTTACACTATGAGAAGCTATTTCCATTCCTTGTTTATAAAATTCATTCACGAGGCGATAGTCCGTGTAATTGTGAGAAACAAATAGAGTGAACTTGATTCGACATCCATTCGGATTCTTCCTCTCGGCCGAAAACAATTTCCTGTACATTTTCGTTGTTTGAAGGGTTACGGCGTCGTCGAATGTGAAGTAAACAATTTGGGGGAAATCTGTTATATTTGCTCCATTCGTAGGTAGAGAATCTTTACAACAGACGCATTTTGGTGGGTAACAAGTGGAGTTCTGTTGACATACCCGACATACTCTCAGCGTACTGGTTTTAATTATTATGATATACACGAGGAAAATATGAAGACTAATTCGCAAATATATGTACATGGTTTATCTTCTTGTAAAGCACCTTCCTTCGAAACGTTCGTGTTAAAGTGTGGTGGAAATAACTGCTTATATTTAATTCCTCTGAATTAAATATAAGCTGAGCGAAATTTCTGGACTGGACTGAATTCCACAACAGATTTGTTATAACCTTATCTCTCTCCTGTAAATCTATAGATATAAAATAAAAGACGGGGAAATCGTAAAAATGACCCGCCCAGACAATTTGTTAGCTTAAATGACAATTAAAACTTTGATGTGAATTAACTGACACAACGATGACGTTAACTTCAAACACCCCAGCTGTAATTCATTTTATTTGGTGACTTTTTTACTCTTCTTATAGATAAAAATAATAGAAGCAGTGAAATTCTTAGCATAATAAATTGTTACCTCGCGGCAGTTGCAGACCAACTACAAAAATGTCCAAAACGAATTAATCATTATTTTTTTTATTGCTGTAGTTTTGTTATCTGTGTTTTCTCTTTTGTTCTGATTTTTCTTCGGGCAGGTGCTTACGATGTCGTTTAATGTAAGCTGAAGATTGCTTAGTTGATAAGAACTTGATCTGCTAGTTTTGTGGCGTATTTCTAGCAAATATTCCCAACGGGGGAAGTCTCTAAGTATTAAATAGATATCGTAGGCAGCTACGAAACATTGCTGTTAATAACTCAGTCTATACACAATTAACGAGAACTTCAAGTCTTGTTTTTGTCATACGAAATGCTATAAAATACAGTTGTTTTTACTCAGCACACCTTCTTATCCACGAGTCTAATTGGGGATCTCTGCGTCTTTCTCTCCACAAACACAAACCATCTTACAAACAATAACTCTGAGCACCTTTTCAAGCTCCACCCGTGGACATGTTTACAAAGTCAGAAAACAGCACAGCTCCCATGACTTTAGGAAACATTTTTTCATGCTGAGAGTTGCTGAAGCATGGAACAAACTGCCGGCATCAGTTGTTAGTTGTCGGAGCACTGCATCCTTCAAAACTTCCATGCTTCCTGGGATTTGCCAACACTACACCTGATTTTCTCCCCTCCATACACACACAAGCATGTATCTGACTCATACACTGTTCGCTTTCCAGATATTTGTACATTACTGCATATACTCTATACGCACTTTTGACAAGTTGTGGTGCACCTGAGCACTGTATACAATAATTTCATTATTATATATATGATTAAAATATGCGTGTGTGTGTTTGTGTGCGTGCATGCGTGTGTGTGTATGTGTATACATATATACATACATACATACATGTACAATGGGAGAGATGACGCTAATAAAGGCATAGAATAGATAATCACCAGATTAGTGTTCAAACTAGATCGAATTCTTAAAATCCAGCGTGGGAGGAATAGAGCAGCAGAACAAGAGTTGACAAGAAGAAATGCATGGGTCGAGCGAATAATAGTAAAATAAAAGAACGGCAAACAGTAATATACGGCATCAAATCATTTACAAAGATCTTACATAAACATAAATATAATAAAGAAGAAAAAAAAGTCCTTTACAGCTGTTTCAAAAATTCGGTGACTAGTTGATGCAATAATGTATATTATGCAAAGAGGTGTACACAATGATGCATCAAAACATAGAGAAAAGGCAAAAATTAATATTAACACATAAGAATGAAACGTTAATCAATTCAAGCTGCAAGCGATACTCAATGTACCTTTTCATCAGATGGAAGGTATGCAAAGAAAAATCAAGCAGTCATACAATATACAAGAAGGCACTACAGTAATAAAAGACGGCGGAAGAGGGGAATAGAGAAGTAATACAGCGCTGAGGTGAAGGCTCAGAAGTAAGAGGCAAAATCAGAGAAGAAAGGAAGAAAAATCAAAGTGAATAAAAGACCGTTCAGCTGAAAATGTGGAGACAAAATCAGATATATGGAGTAGAGACGAGAGATAAAAGAAGATCTATTGAAGGAGAAAGGATTAGGGAAGAAGCTAACTAGAGATCCCTTGCTATGCAAATGTCAGCCCTAGCTTCTCGTGGCTTATATACTTTATAAACATCCGAGTGTGCAGAACATACAAGAATCGGAAGAGAAATTTTAAAATAAAGTAGAAAGTTAGTAAAGAGACAAAAAGTATGGACAAAATGGAGAGAAGATAACGTTGGAAAATATAAGGAGGGACAGTAAATATATCTTTCTATAGCTATAAACATACGGTTAAGAACTTTGAAGTTCCATTAGAGTAAAAGCTATGCTAAGATCGAACTACGCTCGGATGATTTCACTGAAGAGAAAAAGATAAAAGGCATGGAGGGGGTGATTATATTAAAGTGCAGGTAGATAGTTATCTAAGATGATTGGAGTATGTACACAGATAGTACAAAAGTAAATAATCTAAAGAAATGGTGGCAAGAATCGTATTATGCCGTCTGTTAAGTAGAAGATCACTTCTCTTGTAATATTTAAATTGCATGGGGAGCAAACCCCTTGGTACAGTCATACAGCTTTAATGATAGGCCGAGTAATCACTAGTGTAGCTAGGAGAGGGAGGGCGATGAAGGCAGTCTACCCCGGGCGGCACTTTTAAAGGGGTACCACTTTTGGGTCTACTGTAGGCAATATGCGTTTTTTGTGGGGTCCGGGTGCGACAAACAGAAGGGTCGCCCCGGGTGGCGCACACTCTAGCTACAATTTGAAATTAGTATTCATATTAATTAACGATACAAATGCAGCTCAACATTTTATGATTATTGATAGCCCCCATTATTATTAACGAAAATACTTCTGTCATTACAATTAAAATTGTTCGGAACATTATCACCATTTATTTTCTGTAACAATTACTGCTGCTACTGCCGTTGCTGTCTTCTTCTTCCAATCAGGACTCACGCCATTAGCCTCAAAGAATAATCCCTAATTCGAGCTTACTCTAAGCTACTAAGAATGCGTGTGGAAACTTTAAGATCCACCCACCACACGCGATGGACTGGCGGTTGCATGGGTGCGAAAGCTACGTTGTTATCTTCATTCCGTAAACGGTGGTTTTTAACGGGTGGAGAGCTGAACCATCCTGGGGTACAGAGGATTCGCAACCTAGACTAGGGTCTGAAAGTTTTACCACATCATAGTGGGTTACACCATGGTTTCTCTGCTTTGTGGCAGAAGTAGGAAGAAAGAGTGAGAGAGTACAGCGGGGTTCACCCCAGCCCCGCCAGAGCCTCGTGGAGCTTAGATGTTTTTGCTCAATAAACATTCACAATGCCCGGTCTGGGAATCGAAACCGCGTTCTTATGACCGCGAGTCCGCTGCCCTAACCACTGGGCCATTGCACCTCCACTTGCTGTTGCTGTTGTTACTACTACTACTACTACTACTACTACTACTACTACTACTACTAGTTGTAGTTGTAGTAGTAGTAGTGTATTGGGTGCCGGATTTTCAAACTCCATCGAAGTTCTCTTTCTCCAGGATGTTTCTAACCGTGTTGGAGTTCTGAGAGCAGCTGATTTTCAAAGAGAGCATAATTTATTTATTTATTTGCTTACTTCATGCTCTTGCTTGGCGAGGGTCATCCCAGGTTAGTGGTCCCAGAGACGTCATCGTGTGTAGAGCCGACTGGGTCCACCAGTGCTCTCCATCGCTGTCGGTGTCCGTGCCAGCTCTTCCTTCCGCATCGTCATGACGTTAAGCCTCTGGGGATCTTCCCCAATCACGTCCAACCATTTGGTGCTTGGCTTGCTATGAAGCCTCTTCCAGCTCGTAGCTGCTACGTCGAATGTGAGTAACGCCCTGGTAGGATGATCTAGCAAGAGACGGAGGACATGTCCGTACCAATGCATGAAACGGGTAGCTATGAGGTGGGAGGCTACGGGCTGATGCGCACGTACACACATTTCTTTGTTGGAAACGTGATGGTACCATCTGATGTTTTCGATGGTTCTCAAGGTTCTGCTATCCGAACCGTCAATCCTCTTTGCCAGGGTCTTCGAGAAGGGCCACATTTCTGCTCCATATAGGAGAATGGAGAGGGTCGATGCGTAATAGATGCGGTGCTTCGTCTTCCGGGAGATAGAGCAGTGACGCCGACCATATTTTTGCCCTTTGTCTCATCATTGAAAGATCTCGGGAGTTTCGCAAACATCGCCGCTTTTGACATGGTCTTGTGCTCTCACATAACATTATCTGACTGGTTAGGTTTTAACTTCATGACTGTTGTAATTTTAAAGCTCCACCAATATTCTTTCGACCCTTCGGTTTCAATAGAGTCAAGTTTGTCTGTTGGTGTTTCTTTTTTTTTTTTTCTTCTTCTTTTCTTATCCAGACTATTCTGGCACTGCGGAAGACATTCTCACACAGTTGGCAATAATGTGGTTGATGCCTTCAGTTTTGGTTTTGTACAGCCTACATTTGTTTTCTGCTTTTTACATTGCAAATATTTGGTTGGGGTCTTTTGTTCTTGAATTATATGGAGGTCGCAGTGAAAGTGGGATGTCATCAACTTATCGGTCCTCCATGCCAGGTTTTTGATATTATCTATTCATTCTATGGCTTATATCTTTTGTGCCAAGTACCGATACACTGTCTTCTCAGCGAACTGGCTCATTTTTTATTATTATTTTCATAAATAGAGTTTAACAAGGTTCCTTAGGGAGAGACCTATATCTGCTCTGATCTGATGCCTCTCCTCAAATATGTATTGTGTGTGTGTGTGTGTGTGGTGTGTGTGTGTGTGTGTGTGTGTGTATGTATATATGTTTCGATGGTTCCCAAGGTTATGCTATCTAAACCGCGTGTGTATGTATGATGTATGTATGCAGGTAGGTATGTACGTACGTGTGTGTATGTGTGCGTGCACGCGTGTTGATGCGTGTATACAGTCACACTCAGAGTATGTATACACACACACACACGCACACATACAGTATCGTATTTTCTCTCTCTCTCTCCCGTACACTTTCCCTAGATTACACCATTTTACCGTTATCTGTCCGTAATATTCTATTACATTTACATTACTGATAATGGGTGAAGAAACATTTGTTTTCTGGCGATATAAAGACTAAAAATCAACTTAGCTTAATCTCATGATTTCGTTCTTCGCCACCGACACCACGTTTCACTGATTATTTCCTCTGCTTTCTTTTTTTCTTTATCCATTTATACTGGATTGATATAAAAACAGCCATTATAACCGAGAGATGTATTATAATATAAGCAAAATATTTCCTTACTTATCTCTTATCATCACCGACATTTTTTACTCTTTTCTTATTTTATCTGTGCATCGCGGATAGAATAACAAAATAGCTGTCTCGAAGACCAGATAGAGATATCCGCTGTCACTTCATTTCACAGGATTCCATCAGCTGAATTTGACGGATCAGAAAAGGCAATTTCGGGCACCATCTAACGCCAGAGATTTATGATGGAGAGGCGGCGAGCTGGCAGAATAGTTTAGTACGCCAGGCAAGAGGCGTACTAACTATTCAAATTCCGCCGAGGTCGACTTTGTCTTTCATCCTTCAGGGTCGATAAAATAAGTACCAGTTTATCACTGAGGTCAATATAATTTATTTATCCCTCCCTCAAAATTGCTGGCTATGTGCTAAAAATTGAATCCAATATATATATTTCTTTACTACTCACAGGGGGCTAAACACAGAAGGGACAAACAAGGACAGACATAGGTATTAAGTCGATTACATCGACCCCAGTGCATAACTGGTACTTAATTTATCGACCCCAAAAGGATGAAAGGCAAAGTCGACCTCGGCGAAATTTGAACCCAGAATGTACGCATTTCGCCCGGCGTGCTAACGGTTCTGCCAGCTCACCGCCTTAATCCAATATATAAGGAAGTGCGAAGACTGCATACGACTTTAATAAATCAGAAATATATCAGTACTGAGAAATAAATTTTATCAATCGTTACTTAAATCAATGAAAAAGTGTGACAACTTAAAATATAGAGTAAAAAAAAAAATCCCCGTAATGGTCTGAAATACTAGCATTGCAGTTTATATAATTTATTTTCTTAATGAAATCGCAGAGTGGTTAAGAAGATCACTTTGCAATTGGATTCGATCCTGCTGCACGGCACTTTGGGCAAGTGCCTCCTACAATCACCCCGGTTCATCCAAGGCCTTGTAAGTGGATTGGATAGACGAAAACTGTGTGGACGACTGTTGTTTACATACATACATACATGATGATGATGGCTGCCCCCTCGTTATCGAGTATGGCCATTGCACGAAGCTTAACTGTTATCGGTGCTGTGATCGACTGTGACTTTTTAGCCCAGCCAAAGATCCACAATGTCTTGTACAGAATTGGCAGCTAAAACCTTTACCGGCCAATAGCCGGCTGTAGTTGTAACTGGGCTTCGTGTACCTTTGCATGTCGTTTAAGTCCTCCTGCCGAATTACATTCTCTTCCACATGCCCGACAGATATGATTAGTATGGTGTGTTACACCACCACCAGTGGCCAGGTTGTCACTCATCTGTCTCACTTTATGACTACGAAGATGACTCTTGAGTCCAGCTTTACATACATAGATACATACCCACTCATCCTGTTGTTGAAATTCCAATGAAGGGGCCTTGGACCAAAGTTAGAAACCGGCTCTTTCTCTATTGGCAAGAAATCTTGAAATAAAACTGGATAATGACATATATACACACACACACCCGTCCGTCCATCTATCTTTGGTGAGTTAACTTGGGATTACCAAAGGACAATGTAACCTTCATACAATTAAGGTATCTTCGGCCTAATGAGTAGCTAGCTGAGCACCCTTCGTTGAGTCATTATTACAGCAGAGGATCTGCTAATTAGGAAACATATGAAAGCTGGATTTTACCTGTTCCACTTAGCGGTGTCATATGAAATTGTCACCCATAATTATGACCCTAGTATCGATCTATTGCATTTCAATCTGTTTTAGGGTTAGGGGTGGGGGGAATCTGTTTCTTAAACGAAGGACATATTCATACGGCAGAGAATGTTTTCACCTCAATAGACGTCATTGATTAGTCGAAATTGCAGAAATTGAAGAAAAACAACAACAAATATCTTACAAACTATAAAATTTTCTCAATAGAGCCAAGAGAAAAAGATGTTTTATAAACACATTCTACCAGTATACGAAGTTTAAAAGTGTTTAGTTATGTGGAAATTATTTTTAAAAACTGCCGTTCAAACCGAAAAGATCCTATGTACGTATGAATGTATGTACACGTGCGTGCGTGTCTTTTATGTCTCTGTTTGCCCTATCCCCACTGCTTGATAACTGGTATTGGTTTGTTTATCACCCCGTAATCTAGCGGTTTGGTAAAAGAAACTAACAGAATAAGTATCAATCTTTTAAAAAAATAAGTACTGAAGTTGATTTGTTTGACTAAAACTCGTCATGGCAGTGCCCCAGCATGGCCGCAGTCCAATGACTGAAACGAATAAATGATAAAAGATCAATAATATAGTTATTGAACGTCGCTCACAAGTGATAAAGAAGACGTGATATTGTTGTTTTTGACTATGATGGTAATCATCATTGTTGTTGTTGTTACTCTGACATCACTGAAATTAATATATTTGACAAGTTACATAAATTCAGTTGACGCTGGAGTAAT
Organism: Octopus sinensis; assembly: GCF_006345805.1. Lineage (NCBI taxonomy): Eukaryota > Metazoa > Mollusca > Cephalopoda > Octopoda > Octopodidae > Octopus > Octopus sinensis. Next base: position 32,913,769 of record NC_043012.1, read on the forward strand.
TTTTTTTTTCTTTTTCATTAATTTCTCATAAATCAACGTTTTTGCTACGTGTTTTAATTTCAGGTAATACTTGTCACTTTTACCAAATTACAAAACCATACTTTGTCTCTAGCCACAGATAAGGTGGGGCCTACTATTCCATCACCACCACCACCACAGCAGACACCTATTAATGGGGCTTGGCTTGTAAAACCTGTCTGTGAAATAAGACCTGTTTAAACCGGTGCATTTTAGTCGATATAATTCTACACGTAATGACATTTGAAATATGCAAGTCGTATGTTGAATGATATGATGAGCCAAATGACAAATTTATTATTATTTTTTTTTTTTGAGTGGGGATCAAGTTTTGTGCACATTTCCGTGCCAACATTCATTTTCTTTGATCAAGTTTTGTACTTCATCATCATCATCATCATCATCATTTAACGTCCGCTTTCCATGCTAGCATGGGTTGGACGATTTGACTGAGGTCTGGTGAACCAGACTCCAATCTGATCTGGCAGAGTTTCTACAGCTGGATGCCCTTCCTAATGCCAACCACTCCAAGAGTGTAGTGGGTGCTTTTACGTGCCACTGGCACGAGGGCGAGTTTGGTGGTACTGGCAACGGCTATGCCCAAATGGTGCTTCTTATGTGCCACCTGCACAGGAGCCAGTCCAGCAGCACTGGCGACGACCTCACTTGAATATTCACATGCCACCAGCACAAGTGCTAGTAAGGCGATGTGGTAATGATCACGCTCGAATGGTGTGCTTGACGTGCCATCGGCACGAAGGCCACCTTGTTGCTCTGGCAACGATCTCACTCGTATGGTACTCTTAGCGCTCCACTAGCAACGGATGCCAGTCACCGAATTTATTCTTATTAACTAAATCTCTCTTAGAATTGACAGAACAAACAGGAGACAGCTATGTATAGAATATATTCAATGTTGCAATTTTATGCCAGAACACTGAGGCGATAAATGCAATCATTTGGCTGATATTCAGGTGTATCCACCGACAATTAATAAACTCAATTGACTTTCAATGCAAGAATTGTTGTGAGAATGGCTCCCAATGATATTAGCTGAGTAAGTGAAGTAGACTGCATCGGTAGGGGGAGGTCACCATGTGTGTGTGTGTGTGGAGAGAGAGAGATATGTAGGTAGATATAGACAAATTGGTTGATGTATGTGTACGTGTGTGAGTGTGTAGGTCTATATGTATGCATAATTATATAATAAAAATCACTAATCTTATGGAATACAGCTACCCAGGGTTTCCTGATCAAATTATTTACTTTGCCAATTTTCAAAATGTTTATTAACTAGGTTCGAAGCAGTTGACATTTGAATGAGAATGCAAACATCAAAAAAGACGGAGAAAAACACAGGGGAGAAAATTAACCCAACAACAAACACAACCCAGTGTCTTACACATTTCAAAATTATGTAAACCAGACTTGAAAGGTTTATGATGTGTCGAGTGGTCTTTCTTTAATTTCCGCTATTTTTTAAAATGTGTACATAAAGAAAAAAAATCTTGCTCCTGGATTTTACAGTCATTGAGGTTCTTTTCCAGGAAAAATATTGAGTATCTTTTTGACATGTTAATATAGAGCTTGTCTTGGAAAGGATTTTCCATTTGATGTTGTAGTTGAAGCTTTTGTCTTTATGGTTCCCAATCAGTGCTGAGGGAGTTGTTGCTCTCCCATCTATCTGGTACACTTGCAAGGCCCCTCTTCTAAAATTCACTTGTCCGTGACAAAAACTACTCCTCCACTACTGTTCTGACCCCATCTACAGAATTCATATTTTTTCCGTTCAAATGATTTTGAAGACTGCAGAATAAATGATAATCAGATGGGGCAATATCCGACAAATATGGTGGGTGGGGCATTGTTTTCCATTCAAACAGCTCCAGCCTTTGGAATGTCATCCTTGCTGTATGCGGACGAGCATTATCCTGATGGAAGAACACTTTTCATCTTGAAACCAAAGATGGTCATTTTTCTTTTAGCGCTAGCTTAAGCTGCTCAAGCTACTTGCTGCAGATCTCCTTTGTTGTCGTTTGGTTTGGGTTTAAAAGTTCAAAGTGGACTAAACCTTTCATATCCCAAAAAACAGATAACAACACTTTACGTGGGTGAAGACCTTCTTTAGCCTGGGGTGCCTGTGTTTCTCCTTTCCCTACCCACCGTCTTTGGTGCTTGACATTTTAATAGAAAACCATTTCTCATCACCAGTCACTATTTGGTCCAAAAAAGCTTCATTTGCAATACGTGATAGCAAAGAAGAGCTCACATTCACTCTCTGTGCACAATTAGACTTGGAAAGTTTCTGAGAAACCCATTGACCCAATTTGCTGACTTTTCCGATGGCACGCAAGTGACAATGAATGGTTGAATGCTAGTTCCTCAACAGTTATGATGGGATTTTGTTCCACCAGGGTTTGTAGTACGTCCTCGTCAAGCTCCATACATCTTCCAGGATGAAGCTTGTCTTCCTGGCTGTAGTTTCTGGAATCATCATTGGAATTTCTGGAACCAGCATTGACACTGGCTTATGCTTGTCATCCAATCCCCATATACACAACTTTCTGTTCCGTTGTTGCCTTTATTGAACTCAAAAAGCAAAATATGCCAAATATGCTCCTTTGTCACTTCTATTATAGCTTCCAAATATTAAAAAAAAAAACTGTTAAAATCGAACAGCACTCTTCAAAACTTGCACTAAGAATAAGGACAAGGTAAAATGACTAGCTGCTTTATTAGCAAGTTGATGCAGGTAGTTTATCCCATCCCGCTCCGACTTTTAGTTCATGCAATCGAAACAATCGCAATGGTTATGGGAGGATCCAAGACTAAGCTCAACAGCACATCATTGCCGGGCAATTTTTACAAAAGAATGTCTTCTATAAGTTTTGGCTTATTCCATGTCAGGCCATGCCTTCCTCAACAGATAGGCCTCTTGATCAGGACAGATTTGCGCAATTTTTTGCAAAAAAACATCATTGAGGGGTTTCATTTTAAAATTATTTACATGTCTGTTCGACTGTTTCACATGACTTTATTCATTAAATGTTCTTACAACTTAGGTTGATGTAATGCTTTGCTTTTGTTTGTTTTATAAAAATTCCTCCTTGTAATGATTTTGCTTTCATTTTCTGATGGACAGCTACCATGCAGAAAATACCAGTTTACAAATCCCGTTTTCTGATTAGATAAAATTGATTAAACTTTAAATTGCAGCCACATTTTTCTGCAATTTTTCTGGAATAAAATATTAAATCAATATAAGTAAATGACAGAAGGCATAGATACATGTGTCATATCTTTTATTACATAAAATGTCTGAGATCATTCTTGCTTTCAGTTTTCAAACTTGTAAGACTCTTAAGTGACAATGCATGAACCATTTGTACTAGAAAAAGCTTACATTAGCTGAAGTAACTAATAAACATAATAATCATGGAACTTCAGTAAAAAAAAAAAAAATCATGAACATGAACAAATAATGAGTTGTAATCAATAACATGAACATTTGAAAACTGCATGAAAATCTCTTGAATATGAATAGTAGCCAGGCTTTCCATTAATGGTGAACAATAAAAAACAAAAAATGAAAAAGACTATTCACTATCTTCAAGTAAGGTAAACAACTACAAATCAAACAAGAACAATGACCAAAGTGTCTTTTGATGTAAACCAATTCTTAAACAAAATAAGGCACAATGTATTTTAAATAACTATAAATAGGCAACTGAAGTGAATATCGTATTTTAACAACAGATGACATAATTAACAGGCTCTGGCTACAAACAGAAACAAATAGTTAAAAGTTGGTTCCAGTTTTAACAAACAAACATTAGAGGTTCCCTAATTGCTATTTACTTAGATTGAATAATACAATCAGTGAAACATCACAAATATGGCCAGAATGTTGTAAGTTGGGAATAAATTCTGTACTAAATTGTCCATCTAATCTTGCTTTCTACTCACATAAGTCAGCTTATAGACTTTTAATTCATACCAGCTACAAATATATGTTTCTTTATTACCCACAAGGGGCTAAACATAGAGGGGACAAACAAGGACAGACAAACGAATTAAGTCGATTACATCGACCCCAGTGCGTAACTGGTACTTAATTTATCGACCCTGAAAG
>NC_043012.1:32922918-33215418 GCF_006345805.1 Octopus sinensis
CTCGGCCGAATTTGAACTCAGAATGTAACGGCAGACGAAATACAGCTACGCATTTCGCCCGGCGTGCTAACCATTCTGCCAGCTCACCGCCTAATAATAATAATAATAATAATAATCCTTTCTAAAATAGGCACAAGGCCTGAAATTTTGTGGGAATGGGACTAGTCGAATACATCAACCCCGGTGTTTCACTGGTACTTAATTCATTGACTCCAAAAAGATGAAAGGCAAAGTCGACCTCAGAGGAATTTGAACTCAGAACATGAAGATGAACAAAATACTGTCAAGCATTTTGCCCAATGTGCTAACGATTCTGCTAAAGAAACATTTATAAAAAAAAAAAAATTTTTTTTTTAAACCCTTCAAATTAATAAATTCTCCAAGGTATGAGATAACCAAAATATTCTAAAATATGCCTATCATTAGAGAAAAACCATTTTTAATAACAATTTCAAATTTCGCAACAAAACCAGCAGTTTCAAAATAAAGATAAGTCGATCACGTTGACCATGGTGCTTAGCTGGCATTTAATTTATCAACCCTGAAAGGCAAAGTGGACCTCAACAAAATTTGAACTCAGAATGTAAAGATGGACAAAATGCTGCTTTGCCCAGTGTGCTAATAGTTCTACCAGCTCTAAAAAAAAATCAGTTTTAATGTCAACAATGCTATTAAAGTGTAATATGTAACTAGGGAAAAGTGTTGTGAATTGAATGCTTATGACTGAAACAGTAATGAAACAAAACTTAATCAAAATGAGTATGGATGTGTATATGGATAGCAATTCTCTGTTTGTAGTATATGATGTGGTTTGTTACATGTATATATAATTATGTTACAAACAACTTGAGCTATATAATAGAGAAATAGCTAGAGTTATTAACACTTATATTTCTGATGTGATGCATTTTCAATATTTTCATATTTTTGATATGAAAAAATTTAATATTTAATTTTGAAATGTGAAAGGAATGGTTTTTCCCTTCCTGCTTCATCACTTTAAAACTTAACATAATAAAAATCTGTAAATAAGCACACAGGAAATTTCATTTAAGAATAGAAATTAATAGAAATTGATATGATATAAAAAAATATGCATAGTGGGTGAATTTGAGAGAAAACAACATCCTTCATTCTCCACCCAGGAAGTCAGTAAAAATATCCACCATAAATCAATTTTATTCAACAAAAATTTTGTACAAAGTATTTTAATTTTTAGTCACCAAAAATAAATTATTGAAAAATATATATTTATATTAAATATATATATATATGTGTGTACACACACACATATGTATGCATATATAATATACACGTATATGTATATTTATATATATGTGTGTGTGTGTGTGTGTCTGTGTATGTATATACATACATATATGCATACATATATATATATACAAAGGCATAATGAATTGACTGCTTATTAAAAATTTTGAGAGCTAGGTACATGACATTGTTGATAATGGCAAGAGAACAAAATGTAAATGGCAGACAGGGTACTATAAGAGAAATATGCATGGATGGCAATCATTGAATGCAGAATGTGAAAAGATGTGTTGAAGAGTGGATGGAGAATGCAGGGATCAACTTTTACAGTCGAGATCAATAGGAAAGATTTGACGCTCTCCTTCAGCCAGAAAAATTTGGAAAGCTTTATAAAGCCAATATGTTCCCATCCTCCGTTTTTGGGATGCAGACCATTTTGCTGTGAGACCATAGCAAGTGCCACGCATCTTGTTTGTTAAATTAAAAAGACCTGCAAAAGAAAGTCAAAAGAAAAAAATTGTTAATAATTTAGAAAAGATAGAGGGGAAATGATTTACTAATAATGAAGTTAAAATTTCTCCTCCTCTGAAACCCATTTTTGCTGACCAGGTTACACTGTATTCCAATTTCTTTCATAAGAGTGGTTCTGTGTTAACCTTTTAGTATTCAGGTTAATTTATCAAATGTTATCCACATTTTAAAAAATTAATCTGTATTATCGTGTAGCTTCAAGATTTTGAAGTTGTGTCTGTTTATTTTTAGAATGACATTGTAAGGTTAGTGTGAGAGGCTGGAGCTGGCCAGTTTGACCCTAAACAGGTAGACTATTTGAGCCAAACACAGCGAGTTTAAATTCTAAAGGCTTCCGGTTCACTCTTCCACCATACACTTCAATCTACTTCAGCTCACTTCTACTTACATCATCATTCTTGTTTCATGACTTGTGCTACCATCTGCACCAGGAAGCTTCCCACATCTTTAACACACACACAGAATATCCAATCATAATTCATCTGCTGTCTTACTCCAACCATCCTAGTTTCCAATCTCAAATGACTGCCTAATCAAGGTGACCCAGTCAGCATCAATCTAGCACAACTCCTGCTCCCTAAACCCTCTTCTATTTCAAATAAATTAGTCAGAATTGAATTATTCTACTCAGCAATTATGCAGCATTCTTGATCTGTTCAGGAGGTCACAAAAGAAAATATAAATACATAAATAATGGTGTTTAGTTATTACCAATAGCATCTATAATGCAAGCTTCTCTGGAGTGTGCTTCATCAGAAATGACTCCTTGAAAACAATGGAGGGATATCACCCCTTGTTCATCATTCCAAATGTCAATAATGTGTGATAACTTTTCATCATTCTGAAAAAAACAAAAATAGAATTAAACATAAAATATTTCATCTTAATGTAACAAGTACTCAAGTTCTGAACAAAAATCTGGTAAAAAGCAAACCTTTTGAGATGGGAGGGGAAAAACCTAATTAAACTAGAAAAGCACTCAGAGAGCGCAGACCTCCGCCAAGCAGCTCATTTCCATCCATATACACACATGTTGAAAATTGCCCAATTTCCCAAACCAATGCTGGCAAAAACATAACCTCCTCTCATACTTATCTCGACCATCATCATCATCAACACTGTATCTGCTTTCATCACAATCATCATCAAAACTATGATCACCACAATCACCATCAAAATTACGATCACCACAATCAATTTCTTTACACAGTTGAAAATCCATTATCCGATACTCATGGGACCAAGATTGTTGCAGATTTTTGATTTTTCTAAGTTTGGAGTTTTTTTATTAAAAAAAAAAAAATTGCATCTACAAAACGGAACAGTTTGAGGATAGAAACCAGGTCTAAACACAATAGATTATAGACATACTCTGAATGTAGTTCTATATAAATCTTTAATAATTTCTTTTATACTTAAGACCATCAGAAATGTTAAGATATCAGCCTCTACCCACGTTGTCATGCTCTGATTAAAAGGTCACAGTATAGATTAGATTACTTAGACAAGTTTTGGCCGAAGTTGACTCAAGCCATGTCTAATTTAATAGCACCACCTGAAAGACATACACAGTCAGCTCTGGGGAACCGTAGCCCTTTCAAGCAGAGGGTTATTGTTTTTAGAGACATATCTAGGTGTGGGTGGTTTATCTGGTATTTGTTGGGGGTAATCATCTAGGGATCGTTTGAATGCTGTGAAGTCCCTTTCCTCCTTTATGTGTGTCTGGCATGATGCTGAAGAGAGCAGGGCCAATTGAGTTGAAAGAGTTCTGTCAGTGTTGTGATACGACAGAACATTTCTGTAGTGGACGGATGGCACGGGGGCCAAGCCTCGGACAAATTTTAAAGATGGGCAATGTTGATGGAATATTTTCCACATCATACAGATGATATAGAGCTCACAGTGGCATTTGAGGGAGCAAAGCCTGAGATTTTTGAGTCGATTCCAATAGTCAAGGCTTGTCATGTTGTCCTCCACCAAGCAGTTCATTTTAAGATAGATATGCGAGTAAAATTACTAATAGAGAAATGAAAATAAACTTTGGAAACAGCAACGCCACCATAGGTTACGTGGAAACGATGAACGGGTTTTCAAGGTTTCAAGGGAGATAATCAAAGAACGTAACATTGTAATATTTCATGTAAAGTAAATATAACAAATGAAAAATCCTTCAAGAATCCATAAAAATTCCCACATCACTACCAAAATTTCATCATCTGTTCTTTGTATCATTACCAACTTTTCCTGCAAGTTTCATCAAATACCGTTCACAACTTTTTGAGTTATTTTGCACACAGACGGACAAATCAAACAAATCCCTCCATTTCTGTTGCTTGAAATTATTTCATTATACTTTATTAGAGGAAGACAAGAGATGTCAAAGATGGCAAAGAAAAGTAGAGCAATGAACTGAGGTACTCTACAGTATTTATTTAGTTCTGGCTCTCTCAACTCTAATTTCAAATCTCAACTGAGGTTGGCTCTGTTCTGTGTAGTCAATAAATTAGCAGTAATATGGGGTCACTGATTCAGCTTGAATATACTACCAAGATATGGGCAGACACAGCAACATTTCACTTCCCTTCTTCTTTGGCTTAGTTCCAATATAAGAAAGCAATGCTACAGGAAGAAGGAGAGAAAGAGAGAGAGAAGCTTACCTTAGTTTCCTTGCTGTTGAGACGTTTCATAGCTTCATACAAGTGACTGTAAGGACGATCACGTGTACCTTTGCCAACATAAAATATGGCATATACAAAATTACGGAACAGTTCAGATTTATCTCCTGAAAACAAAAAATAAAATAAAAATAAAAAAAAATAAACAAGCAAGTCTACGGATCAACCTTCATTACTTCATCCATGTTTTCCTAAGTTCTCTCTTGTCCACAAGTTCCATCCACTTTAAGTAATCGGCACTTCTTCATACCGATATCCACATCCATACACATCACATGACCAAACCAGCACACACTTCTCTGTTGCAAACATCTGATTCCTCTTATAACCTAATGTTACTCAACACATTTGCACTTTGTCATACACACAACATGCATACTGATGTTGTGCATTCAATGCAGAATACATGTCCTCTGCATTTGAGGCCCATGTCTCACTCCCATGTAGCATTGCTGTTCATACACAAGCATCATTCAATTGACCTTTCACCCTGAGTGAGAAGCCTTTTGTCACCAAGAAAAGTAATAACTGCTTGAACTTCTTCCATTCTCTTCTTATTCTAGCAACTATACTTTCAGAACTTCCTTCCCAACGAAGTAGGAATTCCAGATTAACATAACTCACCAATTTTAGATGCTTGAAATGGGAGATTCTTGGTTACTCGAGGATCCAGAAGCAGATATGTGAAAAAATGCTTCAAATTTCCACCTTTGCGTTTCTGACTATATTTGGAACTTTCAAACTTCTCCACCATCTTCTGCTCCATCTCAATAGTTTCTGTCCAGTTGGGTAGCTCCCTCATAGCTTGACGCAGAGTGACAGGATAATCTGGTAATAACAGATCAAAGATGAGCATTATAGGTAATAATAAAAAATTATATATACACAACTATTTTATGATATGCCTAGGTTTACTATTACAAAATCACCATTGAATGTATTACTACAACTCAAAGTACAAGACTTGCTATTTTAGGAAACACTACAAGCTTTTAACAAATTTATAAAATTATATGCATGTTCATAGGCACAGGCTGTATAGTTAAGAAGTCCATTTTGCAATCAGGTTTTCTGGCTCATTCCCATTGCATAGAATACTGGGGAAGCATCTTATACTGTGAATGGAATTTGGTCAAAGGAAACCATTCAGTTTTCTGTTGTATATGTGAATATATATGTGTGTGTGAGTGGGTGTGTATATAAATTAGAAAAAAACCCACCTTTTATCAATTCAATAATGAAAATTAAATTATACCATTTAGAAAAAATACATATTATAGAAAGATTAAATATAAGATAAAACATAATATATATATATTTTCAAGAACTTTTAGGCTTTCCGAAAACAGCAAGTCAGGGACCTGTAATATGTCGTAGGGACTACCTTCTCTCCAGAGTATAAAAACAAAAATACTATAAGCAAAAAGCATTATTTAATGTAGAAAAGAAATTAATTAATTAATTAAAATTTTGGGTTGATTTTTCTTGGAGAGGAGAGAGAGCTAATTTCAAACATCTTAAAGAGCAGCATTTTTATAATTTTATCAAAGTACTGAGACATGTTAAACAGATATGAGAATTAAACTTGTATTAATATGTTATTTAAGTAGTAGTAGTAGTAGTAGTATAATCACATGAGTACTTTCAGCATTTAATTCCTTTTGCTTGAGAAACAAATATGAATAAACTAATTACACAAGAATTACACCAAATTTTTCTCGCATAATCTCTTAATACAACAGAGCAAATTGATACAGTGATATTTTGCTAGAATAATAAGCTTAGTAAAATTTTGAAGTGTCTGTGGTTGAATGTTTAGTTATTAGCTATTCTCTAAATGTTAAAACACTATGGAGGGGAGGGGCACACATATAAACCTCTTAAGTCCTATGGGAAGAGTTTGATACGTAAAAAGTAACAAATTAAGCTAAAAATTATCCGCACCAAAATAGATGATTTAATCCATGATTCATTTAGCAAAGTAACTAATTTAATAAGATAATATGGAGTAGCAGAGTAGAAACTGAATGTGATGTAATATCACTTGCCTAAACATTGGGATGATCTTATTTTGCCTTACAAAATCATTATTGAAAGACAAGGATTTTACGATGAAGCAGAAGAAAACTGTTTCATCTTCATAATATGTGAACAGCCAGAAGAAGAAGGGGGCAAAGAAGAAGACAAAATGGACAAGTTAGATGGTTGAATGTCTCTGGAGACACCTTACCTGGGGAGGGTAAAACTTTAGGAGATAGAGTTCCGTTTGCAATAGCCTTCAGGCGATTGATGTACATTCCCCGAGTAGTTGAAGTGATTGGACCTGGATGTGGCAAATCAAAATCTACAAATATTTTCTTCAGACCATCATCTGTAAAAGAACCGTGGCTCTTGAGGACACTTTGTAGCTGTAAAAGTTTTGAATCGGTGAGGGTTTTATCCCTTTTGGCTTTGCTATACGACTTCCAGAATAACTCATCACTGCTTTCACTAGAAGTTTCCTCAGGTGATAAATGCTTTTTAGCGTCCACAGAGTCGTCTGAATGGCTGCTTTCAGGTTCAACAGAAATGCGACGCTCAATAAAATTGATGTGTCTTTCAGGGTCTATGTGTATGAATTTGATATCTTTGTCATGTTTATCTGGCAATTTGATACAGCTCCGATATGTTTCTCCATAATGTACAGTAGCAACGATCTTATTTGCCTGTGAAAGAGTTGGCATGAAGTCAACCTCGTCAAAACCAACAGGTGCTTGCTCATTTTCTTCTTGATATGGAGTCAAGAATCTTTCTATAGAACCTGAAGTTGCTCCAGAAGAACTACAAATGTCCAAGGCATCAGAAAGATTTGGATGTTTAAGGTGATCTATAATGGAACCAGGGTATTTCTCAGAGTAATCAGACAGGTGCTCTGAAAAATTTACAGAGAGAGAGAGTTCATCAGATTTAGTAACTTGTACTGTTGGGAGAGTGGGTTCATAATAAATTGGTGTATCAGTTTGTGTTCCTGAAGTACCAGTCTTTGCAACTGATCGGCCAGGATTTGAAGAAAAAAACTTAGGACTTCTATCAACACTGATAAATGGGCTTTTTCCAGATTTTCTCTCAGATTTTCCACTGGGAAGCAATTTTTTTAAATTAACGATTGTCTTTCGTAATTTTTCAAAACGCTTTGGTGATTTAGAATCATTGGTATAACTAGTAATAGTTATATTAGAAGAATTAGAAGATTTCTTAAGGTGGTTTGGGGGTTTAGGCAAGTGTGAATTGGCTTTTTTAGTTGGAGGGCTGGGTGGGATCCTTAGAATAGGTGTCTGAGTAGAAATATTTTTATTAGCTTTAGAATTCACTAGTTCCTTTTTAATATTTGGCAATTCCTGTTCTAATCCTTTTGAACTAACTGAAGGAAGGACATTAATGGCACACATTGCTGTCTTATTTCTTACAAAACCAATTTGGTCATCATCATTAACATTATTAATAAAGTTTGCTGATGACCCAACATTAACTTTTTGCTTTTCATCAGAAGACACATGAACAGAAGCATCATTGGCCAATCTATTTTTAATCATTGGTTCCTTACCTTCTCGCGTGGGACTTGAAGCAGGATTAGGAAGAGGATCATGAAGGGATGGATACAAAGTAGGACGTTGAGGGCTTCGAGATGATGGAGTCAAAGGATCACTTTTATCACCAGTAGTTCCAGCAACAGCAACAGTAGAAATATCTGTAATGGCATTAAAGTCACTATGGGCTGTTGTAAACTCACTAAACACCTCTGACTTAGGTGGTGCTGACGGCTGTGGCCTATTTGCATTAGCAGCAATTTTTTTCATGTTGATTACATTATCAGAAGAACTGCTCTGAGAGGTAACTGGATTTATGCTACTTATGTTTTGGTCAAAATATTCCTCAATCTTGTAGAGTCCGTTAACCCACATAGTTGTTCTCTTTTCGGGAGATAGAAACTCTTTAGATGCAAGACATTTTTTAAGACCATCAGAAGAGGTAGACCCAGAAGTAACATCTTCTGAAGCAGAGGTGGATGTAAAAGGAGGAATTTGGGGTGGATGACCATCTTTTCCAGGACTCCATGAAAGACTATCATCAGTACTTGGAACAACAACTGCATCAGGTTCGTCGTAGGTAGAGATTGGATTCTGCCAGGTAACAGAGCGATTATGAAAGCCACTGCTGGCAGAGACATATTGCCATTGAGAGTTTACAGCAGATTTATCAAGGGCGCTAGATTGTTCCAGATTTTGATCTTTTAAACTATTAGAAGAATCTTGTTGCACAGTTGAAAAATATTGGCCTTCTATTGACACCATTCCATCTTGAAAAGATTCATAATGTGACTGATCCCCACAATTATCTGTTGGGGATGTGAATCGGGTTTTTAATGTAACTGGTTCATTTTGAGGAATTCTCTTTCTTCTTTGTTGTATATGGTTTATTTTTGAAATACCAAGACCATCTTCCTGCGCTGAGAGGAAATGTGACTGAGAATTGACTGACTTATTTTGATTTTGAGCTAATATGGAATGATGTTTGGATGATGAGGCTTCTGGTTCCTCCCTTACAGACAAATAATGAGACTGAGAAGTAAATGGTTGGTTTTCCCCATGAACTGATAAATAGCGAGAATTAGGAATTTCATCTTCTTGAAAAGATAAGTATTGAGAATCAGCAGGTTTAGCTTCACCTTGGACAGACACATAACGAGAATCAACTTGTTGTAATTGTTCTTCTTCTTCTTCTTGAACTGATACATATCGAGAGTGATCAAGTCCATCTTCTTCTTGGACTGATGTATAGTAAGAGTGAAGATCAACAAGTCTTCCTTGCTTGCGACTTGGTTTACAATGGAGTTTTTTTTTCTCTTCAAATGACACAAAGTGTGACCGAGAAGCAGTTCTCTCAATCCTAAGTGGCACATCATTAGACTTAGAAACAATAGGTTCACTGACCATGTTACTACAATTAGCATTACCTGAAGTTTCACATGAATGGAAATGATATGAGTTTTCAACACAACTTGATGAAAGTTCACCATCATCTGACCGATTAAATTTTTTGACAAGAGGGTGATTTTTCAATTCTATACCAACATTTCTTTTAAGATTTTCTTGATGAGTGTTTGAGATAATGGTACTTCCAACTGCTTTGCTAGCAGGACTGCTGACTTTAGATTTCAGAAGATAGTCCGGTGGTTGCCACCGATAAAAAGATGCGGTTGGTTGTGCAGCTTTCCGTTGGAATTTACCCTGCAGTTCAGACATTACTTGTGAAAATTGTGATGAATGAGAACCTCTTATCTTTTCAGGCTCATTAGAATCTCTATCTCTATCTGCTGAATATTTCTTCTGCTGTGATTCAGGAAGTAGTTTTGGAGGTTTTGGCACTAAACGTTTACAGTCAGGTTCATCAAATGATTGAAACTGAGCAGCACTGGAATTATTAGGAAAGCAAACAAGGTAGAGAGAATCTTCATCACTTTCCCGAGGCAACAGAGCACTGTTATATTTACTCTCTTTTGGGTCGTAACATTTCAATTCAGGTGACACTGACTGACGATGAACTACCTGTTGTGAGTTTACTGGTTGGCATTGTTCACTTGTACTTATGTAGCAAGAATTTTCAGGTGTATTTACATCCTTAAATTGGCTTGTATAGAGAGAGATTGATTCTTGACCATTCTGTTGTGGCTCAGTAATTATCTGATCTTCAATTCGTGACAGCATACTCATATATGCTTCTGCGTCGATAGAAGAATCGTTTCCTTCTTTCAGATTCAGTTCTAACATGGCTTTTGATAATTCCTCAGTATTGAATCGAAAATCTTGAAAACTGCTGAATTCTTGACTATTAGATTGTTCAAATTGATTTTTCAGATAGCTACTGAAAGAATGAAGAGCACTTTCAAATTTACTTTCAAGAGCACTTTCATTGGTTCCATCATCACAAGAAAAGAACTCTTCACTATTTTCACTGCCTGTTGTTCTACATGTAACATAGGTATCAGTAGTAGCACAGCTTACATTTGACTCAGTCCGTTTAACATCCATATTTTGCACTACACTTTCAGTCTCATATAACTTACAACGAGCAATTTGGGGATTAAGGGGCGTGTTCATCACCATGGGCACTGTTGTTTTAGCTGCAATATCTCTGTGACATGGCTTTTGTGTGACACGCCCCCCAAACCGAAAATTTTTGTTCCCAGCTGAAATTTTATTTCGAGATGGTTCTTCCTCTTGTAGAACTTCTGCATGAGTAAGAACCTGTGAATCTGGTTTTCTGAACTCTTGAGTTCTTTTAGATAGAACAGCTTGTGGTTTAGAGCGTGGTGGTCGAAATACTTGTTTTACAATAGTCTCTTCTACTGTACCATCAAAATGATCTCTTCCAGAAACTGTTCTCAAATGCACATTTTGTTGTTGTTGTTGTTGTTGCAACCTTGGTGGTATTTGAACACACCGCACACTAGTTCGATTTTCACAAGATTCATCATCATTACCTGTTAGTGCGGTCAGTTTGGGATATAAATGGCCAGAAGGATGACCATTTTCTCTCGTTCTGCTTGGCTCTTGCCGCTGCTTTTCTTTATTACTGGAGGTTTTTTCAGCATTACTTCTCGGTATTTTTTGATACAGAGAACTAGTTGTATTCGCTACTATTCTATCACACCTCTCGTCAATATACTGTCCTCTACCCCAGCCATTCTGATTGGTTTGTTGGGGCAAATATCCAGTGTGACCAGCAGCAGGATTATAAAACCTGGGATTATTTCTGTTGTGGTTGTTTTCTGTTACATTAGGATATGGTCCTCTATAAGATGGTTCATTACATACTAATTTACCTTTATCATTGTTCTCAGTGTTTAAATACTCAAACCTTTCGTATTTTGCAGGAAACTCTGAGCCATGAGGTGGATTCACGACATAGATTTTCTTGTGGGATTTCTTTTTTGGTTTCAGTTTAATATCAATAACTGAATCATCTTTTGATCTGTTACTGCTTTTCTCTGTTGATTCACTGGAATCCAGGTGAATTTCATATGTTTGGTGACCACGATGTTTTGATTTCTTGATGTTCCTTTCATTCACGTAAATCTTTCCTGAAGGAATATCCATGCTTAGTTTTATATCAACATTATTTGGACTTGATTTTTTATGGACTGAATGTGCAGGCTGTGTTCTGCCTTCTCTATGTCGACCATTCCATAAACGGCTGTGAGTTGGAGGATAACTTTCTCGAACAATGGGTACACTAATGGGCTTGCTTTCATTTATAAGACTTTCATGAAGAATCTGTTCCAGAGAAGCTGATAACTGATTGTTTTCCAGTCTGTTCAGGCAATTACGAAGCTGTTCAATTTTCTGAGCGATCGGAATTTTCAAGGATTGCAATTTTTCCATTTTTCTTTGTAAGTCGATGGACAAATCTGAGTCAATACGTGGAAATACTGGTTTCTGTGGTGTTTCATTAACAGTAATATATAAATCAGAATCTGTTGTAGTATTAGTTGAGCTAATGAGTTCTTCCTCACTGCTAGAAATCTGATCCAAAGAGCTAACATTTGGAGAATCATCATCGGAATGATAACGCCGACTTGGTCGATGACGATGTCTCCGTGGGCTTGAGGCTGTAGGCGTCAGAAACATTTCAGAACTAACTTCTGATTCCTTCTTACTTTTAACCTCAGTATCCTTAAATTTCTCTGGCAGATTTGCAATGTTGCCAGTGCGCCTACGAAGGGCAGGGATCGGTCGGTCAGAGGATTGATGTCCAGTGTTTTTGCTGCTGTATTTCTCCTCATAAGATTCTGTTGAAACAGATTTCCTCATCTCAAACTGTTTGTCTTTACTATGATGAACCAGGCCATTCTGAGTTCTTTTCAGGATGGAAAATGAAGGTTTAGACTTTGACTTTTCCAGAGATTCATATTCTTCAGGATCGCTATCAGCAGTTACATATTGGCTGGCATTGAAGCTCTCGGATGGCATTCGGTGCACATATCTTGAGGATGTGGGTTTTGTCTTCTCATCTAAAAAACAAAATAATAAATTGTTTATTACAAAGAAATATAACTGATGATTTTAGATATTTTCAATAAGTTATTCATTTAGATGATCAGGATTTAATAGGGATAATTGAAATGAAAGTAAATGTATTTGTGAAAATTATGAAGAAATTTGGCTCAATGACATAATTGATTAAAAAGTCAAAGGAACAGCAGAGGATTGTCAAGTGTCATTGCTAAGTACACAGATGAATTTAATGACGAATTGCTGCATGAAACAGATTCTTAATCACCACCATTGTCACTTGCTAATTATGATCCATAACCAGTGACACAATTTCCACAATTACAAAAACCAATTAAGTTTTAATATAAATATATGTAGAAATAAACAAAAAATCAAATGGAAATTGTAGTTGTGATACCCGTGCTGGTGGCATGTAAAAAGACACCACCCGAAAATATTTTGACAAATTAAATTTAAATGTTGAAGTGAATCTAACGGTTTTTGTGTGTTTCTTAAAATGGCTTGTAAGCAGGGAGACAACTCTTCCTCTCATGTGTTGTTGACTGATCAGTCGTAGTTTCGGTAACGTGTGTGTGTGAATGCAAAGACATACATTGTGGACTCTCCAATCGTAGGCGATAGATGAGGGTTCTCCAGATTCTTGCTGAGCAATCTTTCACAGATAATACGTTTTCCTTTTAGTTTACTCTTTCCATCAAATCAATATTGCTTGTACAGTTGCATTTTCGTGCCACATGTCAGATGTTGAAGTGATGGAAGAGCAATGTAAAGTGAAGTGTTTTGCTCAAGAACTCAATGCATCACCCAGTCCAGGAATCGAGATTAAGATCTAACATTCATGAACGCAACACTCTAACCACCAGGCCATGTGCCCTCACTTTGTATGTAGATATACACATATGGTAATATAACATATATTAATCATCATCATCATCATCAAAGTTTAACGCCTGTTTTCCATGCTAGCATGGGTTGGACGGTTCGACCAAGGTCTGGGAAGCCAGGAGGCTGAACCAAGCTCCAATCTGATCTGGCAGTGTTTCTACAGCTGGATGCCCTTCCTAACGCCAACCACTCTATGAGTGTAGTGGGTACTTTTTACGTGCCACCGGCACGAGGGCCAGTCAGGTGGTACTGGCAACGGCCACGCCCAAATGATCTTTTTATGTGCCACCTGCACAGGAGCCAGTCCAGCGGCACTGGCGCGAGTGACTAAAACTCCTTGAAGGTGATGTTGCAGTGTGGATGCAGTCGAATGACTGAAACCACTGAAAGAATAACAGGAAAATGTGCCTCATCTGAAGCTACACAGCAATTCAACTTGCAAATCCTAAACTAATCCAGAGGCCAGATTCTAGTCAAACAATAGCCGAATCACAGATATCCAATCAATTTTATCTCTTGAGCATTTAGATTACTCTGTCAAATGCCTATCTATTCACAATGTTTTGAATTAATTATGCATTATCTCATAGTTTCAAGATTTGATGACGACAACGACGACGCCACCACCACCACCACCATCATTGTTTAATGTCCATTTTCCATGTTGGCATGAGATGGACAGTTTGCCTTGGAGCCGTCCAGACTCCAGCTGTCTTTTGTGGCATGGTTTCTATGGCTGGATGCCCTTCCTAATACCAACCACTTAACAGAGTGTGCTGGGTGATTTTTATGTGCCACCAATACGGGTGTGTTTACACAGCACTGGCACAGGTGCTCTTTATGTGGCACCAGCACCTGAAAGGCCAAGCCTGTATGTGTGGAAGGCAGCAATTTTACTGAGCTTGATACGTCTTATCAAGTACAGCAAATTGCCACATCTTCTGGTTATTTCCTTAGAGAGGCCCAGTGTCCAAAATGACATTGTAGGATGTGTTAGAAGCTGGATCTAGCCAGTTCAAGCATAAAGCAGGTAGAATCTTTGGGTTGGATATGGCCAGCTTAAATGCTAAAGAGTTAAGACATTTACTTACTTAGTGAACAGCTTCGTTTTAATTGTCTCAGGTGGGCATCTAATTTGGATTTCAACTTCTGGGAATGTCTTTGCAAGATTCTGATACAGTCTTCATGTGCATAATTCTGAGCCATATCCAAAGCTGTGTTTCCATCCTGGAATATGAATATGAAAATAAGACATAAAATTCTTGATATTGAAACTTTTTCAATTAAACATCAAACACAATGAAAGCATTTGCTCCATAATTTACTTTTGTCCTTTCTTCTAAATGTTAATACTGGCAATTATTATAAATCAAATAAAAAATAAACCATTTTATATAACATTCAACAGAAATAAATAAGTAATCTGTAGGTGCAGGCATGGCTGTACGGTAAGAAGCTTGGTCCCCAATGGCATGGCCTCAGGTTCAGTTTCATTACATGGCACCTTGGGCAAGTGTCTATAGCCCCAGGCTGACCAAAGCCTTGCAAGTGGATTTAGTAGATGGAAACTGAAAGAAGCCCATTGCATATGTAGGCATATATATTATGCGTGTATGTACGTGCATTAGTGTTCTTTGCATTGACAAAACATGTGAAGGTTGTAAATACATGCCACCCTCATGCAAGTGGTGCCCTCTGTTCTCAATCCTCCATGGAAACTGCATTGATATGGTCATGTGATGTGTTTGGACGAGGACAGCTGTATAAAGTAATGCTGATCCCTAACTGAGGAGGGAACCTGTGGTAGAGGTAGACCCAGAAAGATGTGGGGTGAGGTGATGAAGCGTGATCTTTGAACATTGAGCTTCACAGAGGCAATGACTAGTGACTGAGGCCTTTGGCAATATGCTGTGCTTGAGAAAACCTGTCGAGCCAAGTGAAATCGTAGTTGTGGCCGATGCTGGCATCACATAACTGGCACTTGTGCCAGTGACATGTAAAAAGTACCATTCAGGCATTGGGCCCCACAGAGGCATTGTTGCTGATGTTGGTCTCTTGTAAAATCACCCATTACATTCTTGGAGTGGTTGGCATTAGGAAGGGCATCCAGCCATAGAAACCATGTCAAATCAGACCAGAGTCTAGTGCAGCCTCTCAGCTCACCAGCCCTGGTCAAATCGTCCAATGGACAATAGACATTCAATGATGATGATGTTATTTCTTTATTGCCCACAAGGGACTAAACACAGAGGGGACAAACAAGGACGGACAAAGGGATTAAGTCGATTACATCGACCCCAGTGCGTAACTGGTACTTTATTTATCGACCCCTGCGGAATTTGAACTCAGAACGTAACCGCTAAGCATTTCGCCCGGCGTGTTAATGTTTTTGCCAGCTCACCCACTGAATAGCATACCAGTTCATTGCAGGACTACTCGTTTACAACTGGGCGAACTGGAGCAATGTGAATTGAAGTGTTTTGCTCAAAAACACAATGCACTGCCCAGTCTGGGAATTGAAACCATGATCTTACAGTCATGAATGCAACACCCTAACTACTTGGCCATGCTCCTTCATTTAAACACAGAGGCCATAAAGACTTTATCCTCACTTATAACATGGATGTTCTGTTAAAACAGTCTATATTGCGATATATATACCTTGAGACAAACTCTGATATTGGCTTCTGGTGCAAAATACATCAAAGTGCAACTGCAGTGTAGTTTGTTCCAACAGAAAGTGGGGATAAATATTACCTCTCAGTATTAATAGTGTCTTTGTTGCTAATTATATATTTTGTAAAGACTTTATTTCTATTGAGTAAATTGCCTACTATAAATCATCATCATCATCATTTAACGTCCGCTTTCCATGCTAGCATAGGTTGGACGATTTTGACTGAGGGCTGGCGAACCAGATGGCTGCACCAGGCTCCAATCTTGATTTGGCAGAGTTTCTACAGCTGGATGCCCTTCCTAACGCCAACCACTCCGAGAGTGTAGTGGGTGCTTTTTACGTGCCACCGGCACGAGGGCCAGTCAGGTGGTACTTGCAACGATCTCGCTCGAATCTATTTACACATGCTACCAGCACAAGTGCCAGTAAGGCGACGTTGGTAACGAACACACTCAAAATAAGAAAGAAAATTCCAAAATGTTCATCTATGTTAAGAAGATCAGAATATTAGCTCAGTTTTGAGCCATAGATTTATTTATGGCTGTAAGGACACCACTCCACCGAAATGACTATAGAACTAATTAGTTAGTCACTATTAATGGCATTGTAGGGACAGCGTAAGAGACCAAATCTGGCCAGTTTGAGCATAAAATGGGTAGAATATTTGGGCCAGATATGGCTGGTTTAAATGCATAAGGGTTAAGCAATCTGTGTTTGTCAACAGAGGTAACAACTCCCTAAACTTCTTCCACTCCTCTCTGACTTTAAATAATGGAGGAAAAGGAAAATCTCATAAAAAAATTTTCATCAGCAATGTAAAAGTGAATGGTAAGAGCAAACCAGTAAACAAAACCTTAGGTTAAATAACAAAAAAAAACTTACAGCATCACGTAAAGTTATATCTCCACCATTCTTTAACAGCAGTTTAAGTGTGTCTGTGTTCCCCCAGGTGGCAGCGATATGTAATGGAGTAACTCCTTCCTGGGTCCTGGAGTGAAAAAGAAAAACAGGATAAAATCAGTCTCAAGTTATCACAAGATATCTTTTACAGATAAGTTTGGAACACACATCACTCACTTGCTCCCCCACTCTCACACACACACTTTAATATAGAAAACAAACCATTCCAATATAACCTAGACGTTATCAAAGAAGCTTGAGAGGCGGTTGGATGGAACTTACACTCGCCTCCTTATGAGAGCTCAAAATCTCTTGTAGAAGCATCATCCAACCAAAGTACAAATATATGGGAAATTACCACCTGTATCATCTCTTGTGAAAAGTAGAAGAGTCCAGTTTGCTGGACAGTGTTGTAGAGCTGAAAACGAGGTAATTTCTACTCTTCTCCTCTGGAAGCCATCTGCTCGCGATACCAGAGGGCGCACACTCTCCTGCCCTGATGTAATCTCCAGGGATACAGGCATCCAGCAACAGGACCTCCATAATGCTATGATGGACCGTGAAGTCTGGTGTGGTGTAACATAGGAAATTCCATTGTCTCGACCACAGTCGAACAATGATGATGATAATATGTCCCACATACTTGTAGGAATGGCTGTGGTAAGACGCTTACTTTCCAACCACATGGTTCCGAGTTCAGTCTCACAGCATGGCACCTTCTACTATAGCCTCGGGCTGACCAAAGCCTCGAGTGGATTTGGTAGACGGAGACTGAAAGTAGCCTCAATGTATATACCTATTTGCAGAGCTGGGTGTAAGTCTATTAATCATTAATTAACAAAGCTAACATTTTTGTTAACAATTTAACTTTGAAAATCATCAACGACGGACTAATTAACTTCCATTACATTTAGCTTTTGTTAACTCAAGTCCATTAACCCCAAAATTTCATAAAAACCGGTAAATGTTTAAAAGTTTCTATTGTTTTCAGATTGTCTTAGCATATTTCATATTGTACATGTCATTCTTTCAACCTCAATATAACACCACTTATTATTATAAATAACTTGTAGGACTTTGTTTGACCCTGCATGGATTTGAAACTAAATCCATCTGCTTGTTGCTTGCAAAGACAGTGGGAAATTTCTTAGTCCTGTCAAGAGGGAACAGTGATTGGTGTGTTTCTATTTGATCTGTGGCTTCAGTGTGTCATGGAGAGAATTATGTATATATTGTGTTTTTCATTTTTTTCATTTTTTTTTTACGGCCACTTTATCAATAAACTTTTTGTTAGTTTAATATTAATATTGTGTTTCATTTTGAGTTTTTTTGCTTCACCTTTTTCTTTAAAAAAACCTAAAAAAGGGCCAAAACTATGAAATCAGCCTTTTTTAGGCCCTTTAAAATTTAAAACTATAAAATCAGCATTTTTTAACTCTCAAACAACAAAAAAAAAACATAGTCTTGGGGTCCTCAAAAAGGCCAGAAAAGCTGATTTTATACTTTTGGCACTTTTTAACCCTTTAGTGTTTAAACCGGCCAAAACCCATTGTATCTAATTCCTCTACGAAATCCTTTAAAAAAATAAATAAGTCACGTTAGTGAATTCTCATAGCTTTGAGATAATATGAAGGCTTTTCTTCCGGAAAGCACAGAACTGGCAGAAAAGCAAAATTAACTGAGGTGGATGTCAACAGGGAAAATATTGACTTTCATAAATTGGAAAAAATAAATGGAAGGAAAAAAGTTGGTAAATATTTTGGTTTGAATGCAAATAGCTGTTACATGGAAGCAGGGCATGCTAGAAATAGCAGTCATATCTTTGCTTTTCTGGAAAAAGGAGCCGTTTATGTGTGATTTTGATATCACATTCATTGAAAGCATGCAAAATAACCTGGAAAAGATAAAAAGACCCGCAAAACAAAAGATAAAAAGACCCGCAAATATTGAGAAGCAGCAGAAATGTTTATGCATGAGACTGAAAGCCATTGCTCTTTGTTCTAACTTGCAATACTATCATGATTAGGTTTGTTTTTCACTTTTCAAGGTAAATAAACTTTAGTTATAGACTGAAATCAATGCAACCGCACGGCATCTGTCAATTTAAGAAATCAATATACTCACATTTCCAGGCAGATACACATGTTCATATAACCAACCATTCATTCATTGTAACATATTTTTATGAACATATTCTGTGCTTATGTAATAAAAATTAGATTTCAAGCCATTGCAACCACTCTGACTCTAACCCTAATGTCAACAACGACTGCAGTCAAATATGTGTCCACAACAACAGTTTGACATTAACTCTTTAGCATTTAACCCTTTCGTTACTCTATTTATTTTGAGATGCTCTGTGTTTCTTTCAATTAATTTTAAATATAACAAAGAATTTAGTAGAATAACTTAGAATAACATTAAGCTAGTGTTAGGAAAATAAATTGTGACTAAGGTTTGGTGGAAGATTTTAAATCAAAACTTATGAAAACAAGACATTTGTATTCAGAGCCAAGGCCGGTTTCAACCGGGTTAAGAATTGTTTCTCTATTATATATCTTAACCCTTTTGTTACCATATTTCTGCTGAGGTGCTCTGTGTTTCTTTTAATTACTTCTAAATATAACAAAGAATTTAGTAGAATAACTTAGTTATCCTTAAGCTAGTGTTAGGAACATAAATTGTGACTAAGGTTTGGTGGAAGATTTTAAATCAAAACTTATGAAAACAAGACATTTGTACTACAGAGCCAGAGCCGGTTTCAGCCAGGTTGGTAACGAAAGGGTTAAACTGGCTTATCCAGTCAAAACATTTTACCTGTTTCTATGTTCAAATTGGCCAAACCTATATTTGGCCTTTCACACCTACCCTACAATATCGTTCTAAAGAAATAAACAATCACATATTCAAAATCTCAAAGCTACAAGATAATGCATGATTAATTCAAAACGATGTGAATAAATATGCAATTACATTTGACAGACTAATCTGAATGCCAAAGGGTCAAAGTTTAATGAAATATTAATTTCAAAATGTCAGTATTAGAATATAAGGAAGTTATGGTGTTTATTAAGCAGTAAAGATGGTATAGCAATTAAGCTTTAAGTGAAACCTATTTTCATGAAAGAGAGGCTATGACGAAAGACCGAGTCCTCTGGAGATATGCTGTGACTTCGAAGACCCGACGAATGAAGTGAGTTCATGGCTCGCAGGACAGCCTGCTGTGCTAACCTTGGATCGTAGAGTGACCCGCTGTTCTTGAGGAGACCTATTGAGTCAAGTACGTTAAAACCCACATCAAATGAAAATTGAGAGGAAATAGTAGTTAAGACACCCGTGCCGGTGACATGTTAAAAGAAAAGCACCGTCCGAACATGGCAGATGCCAGCGCCGCCTGACTGGCGTCCGTGACACGTAAAAGCACCAACCGATCGTGGCCATTTGCCAGTCTCCTCTGGCCCCTGTGCCGGTGGCATGTAAAAAGCACCTACTACACTCACAGAGTGGTTGGCGTTAGGAAGGGCATCCAGCTGTAGAAACACTGCCAGATCAGACTGGTGCCTGGTACAGCCTCCTGGCTTCCCAGACCCCGGTCGAACCGTCCAACCCATGCTAGCATGGAAAACAGACGTTAAACGATGATGATGATGATGACATCTAGAAAATACTTCCTTATTTCTTTAGTATGAACCAAAAGGAATATGACGAATACAATTGCCTTTTTTTTCATTACATTTGTATTTCTCTTCCTGCTCGTATTTCATCTAAGCTACTAGGAAATATCATTTATCAAATGATACAGAATCCTGGCACCATTCTCTTTTTTTGTCTACTTTTATCCAATTCTTTTTGCTTACCAAACCAACACCATGTACACCTATGATTCCTGAATAACACTGAGGTAGTTAAACATTTTTGTGAACCACAGTAACACTGACACCTCTTGCTTTCTTTAACCTCAACTGACTCTAAATATATGCAGTTATGATGCTTGTTGCATTAACCGTTTAACATTTAAACCAATCATAATTGGTCCAAATATTCTACCTTTTATGTTCGAACTGGCTCAAACTGGCACGTTACACCTACCCTACTTTGTCATTCTAAAAATAAACAATCACATCAAAATCTCAAAGCTATAAAGTGATGCATGATTAATTGAGAATAATGTGAATAAATAAACTTTACATTTGACAAAGTAATACATACGAGCGCTAAGAGTACCATACGAGTGAGATCATTGTCAGAGCAACAAGCTGGCCTTTGTGCCGGTGGCACGTTAAGCACACCATTCGAACATGATCGTTACCGTGTCGCCTTACTAGCACTTGTGCTGGTGGCAGGTGAAAAATTCGAGTGAGGTCGTCGCCAGTGCCGCTGGACTGGCTCCTGTGCAGGTGGCATGTAAAAAGCACTATTTGGGCGTTGCCATTGCCAGCACCACCAAACCGGCCCTTGTGCCGGTGGCACGTAAAAGCACCCACTACACTCTCGGAGTGGTTGGCATTAGGAAGGATATCCAGCTGTAGAAATTCTGCCAGATCAGATTGGAGTCTGGTTTGCCAGACCTCAGTCAAATCGTCCAACCCATGCTAGCATGGAAAGCAGATGTTAAATGATGATGATGATGATGATGAGACACATATTAATCTATACACATGTAAGTATACACAAAAGAACTCTTTCTCTACAACCCTTACAAACAAAATTCCAATAACCAAGCCCTACTTTTACATGCCACTCAGAACACACCTTCAACTGATGGTTTCTGAAGTTTCCCTATCAGGAATAACTCTCATCATATTTCACAAAGAACCTTAGTAATTCATCAAACAAAAGGTCTTTTCAAAAACCCAAAATGAAAAAAATTTCTGTCCCCACTCTGCCTCTGTCTGTCTCTCTCTCACACACACACACTGGCCACAAAGATTATTCAGTAAACATTAACCCTGAAGTTCAGTCTTGTGCAGGTTAGGTTCACACAATTCTACTGTTAAATAAGTAATTTTAACAATCTACTCCAGATATGATATACCCAAGCCATCCCCCACAACCAACAGAAGTCAAAAAAAAAAAGAAAGAAAGAAAAAAAAGTGAAAATATACTAATAAATAAATAAATATGAAACAATGACAGTTATGTGACATTTAATGAAATTAATATCACCCTGCCCTCATTACAATCTGTCCTATATTTAATCATATACTTATTTACAGAATACACACCAACACAAGCAGCAGCACACACACACACACCTACATGTATATACATAGATATGAACACACATGCACAATACACATACCGTTACCATAATGTTCACTTTTCCCTGCTTGCATGAGCCAAATGGAATTCAATGAGGCAGACTTTCTACTGCCAGATGCCCTGTTTGTCACCGTTCTTCACAGAAAGGTAGCATTCCTCCCATGGCCAGACATATTTTCAGAAAATCAGAAAGGAGGAACACCACTTCAACGACAGTATCATTTGTTTACAACTATCAATATAAAGATGAAGACACACACGCACGTGCACTTACACACACACATACACATGCATATACACACACACACGTGCCTTCCTTGTCTTCATATTATGCAGTACTTGTAAATGAGTGTCACTGTCAGAGACTCAGTGTCATTAATTTCCAATAATCTAAGGTAATGGGGGAAATATTACTTTTGAGAATTCATAGAAAAAGTTCTCAAAAGATGCCTCGAGGGTGGTAGAAGAAGCCGACTCAACCCGCCCAAGGTGAATGTCGCCACAAGTACAAGTTAGTAAATATTACTTTGCCTGGAACAAGTAAGGGTGGTAACAAGAAGGGCATCCAATCAGAAAATTGACCCAATGCTAGCAAGGAAAAGTGGACATTAACCCTTTTGATACCAACCCACCTGAAACTGCCCCTGGTTCCACAACACAAACTTACTGTTTTAACCCTTTTGTTACTGTATTTATTTTGAGATGCTCTGTGTTTCTTTCAATTACTTTAAATATAATAAAGAATTTAGTAAAATAACTTAGTTGTCATTAAGCTAGTGTTAGGAACATTAATTGTGTCTAAGGTTTGGTGGAATATTTTAATGTAAAACTTATGAAAACATGAGATTTGTACTCAGAGCCAGAGCCGGTTTCAGCCGGGTTGGTAACGAAAGGGTTAAAGTGATCTAAATTATAATCTTCCATCAGAATTGTAGGTCAATTTTAACCCTGACACCAGCTTAATAAGGAGGAATTACAACCGTGTTTCGTGGTCTGCTACCACAACAGCTCCTTTATAGGATCCAGTTAGCTCAAGACATCATCAGGAGGAACCACATCCGGTTTCGGCTCCCTACTCCTCTACCGTTTTGACGTGGTGTGGCCACCCCCTTTCGGAGAAAGTTATTTTACTAAATTCTTCATCATTTTAAAACTTCAATTGAAACAAAAGCATTATGTTAACAGAAATAGGGTAACAAAAGGGTTAAAATGGTGGTGGTGGTAGTCTTCCTCCTACCCCGTTGTTTGCCATATGTTTCTGGGTCAACAGCTATGAATAACAATAAAGTTTCTACATTCAAGCATAAATGAACATAATTTTGTTTTTTTTAATAAAATTGTATATTTTTTAGAGAACTGCCATTTTTCAGTGTCAGACTCTAATTGGAGAAATTGACAGTTTGCAACTAGTCTCTGGCACTGCCCTCTTCCCTACTGGCTTAGTCTACATAAACTACAAATAAATACAATCAAACCTGAGTTGTTATAGCTGATTTCTTACATAAGCACAAGGACTAAAACTCAAGTCAATTATAGTGACTCAATTGCTGCAACTTTATTGACCCCAGAAAGTTAAAGTTAAGCTTGGAAGAATATTGAACTCAGAAAGTAAAAGGCTATAAATTAAATACCTTTTTCTTTACTACCCACAAGAGGCTAAACATAGAGGGTACAAACAAGAACAGACAATGGATTAAGCCAATTATATCAACCCCAGTGTGTAACTGGTACTTAATTTATCGACCCCGAAAGGATGAAAGGCAAAGTCGACCTCGGCGGAATTTGAACTCAGAACATAACAGCAGACAAAATACGGCTATGCATTTTGCCCGGCGTGCTAGCGTTTCTGCCAGCTTGCCACCTTCAAAGGCTATAAATAAATACCACAAGGCAACTACTGTCAATCCACTACCCTCTGAGTACTGCATAAATCAGGTATGGGCCACATAAGACATGATCTTCATTAGGTAGGCCATAGTACAAAAAAATTCCTAAATTCACAAGGGCTACATTTTGGCCATGACTTGTATAAATTATCAAGTATATGTAAAGCCTAGAAACAAAGGAACTGCCAGGCTGGTTTGTCATCGATACAGTGTAAGGAACCAACATTCATTTTATGTAGTGCAGCTCTAATTATATATTCTACAGAAGGTAGGAAAGTATTAGCAGCAAAGGAAGGTGAACGGGTCCCTACCAAGAAGCAAAACAAGGTTACAAAACCAATTCAGAGAAACGTTTGATAACAATAAGGTTGGTACCTGCCACTTTAAAACTTCTAAAATAAGCAATGGTTTAGATAAGTAAAGCTGTCTAAGAGCATATAACGTCTGCAATAGAAGATAAACTTAAGCTTCAAGAGTTGCCTACTTCATCTGCACAGTAAATATACTTTCCTTAAATAAATACCAAGAATTTATAATGAGTGAGAGAAGAAAATGGGAAGCTGTGGCATTTGTGCTTCGTCAAGAGCATTGTTAAAGAGTATAATTAACAAAGGAGAAGAGGCAGCTAAGTAGAACTATTTATAATGTTGGGGTTTTTTTTAACAATGTTCAGAGCATTGATAGGGGAATGGAAATGCTGATCAAATCAATTCCAGTAACGAGCTGGTACTATTTAATTGGCCTTGGAAAAGTTGACAAGCAAAATTGGCCTTGTATGGATTTGAACTCAGAATGTAAAAGAACATTATATAGACGCAAGGGTGGCTGCATTGAAGGTGGCAAGCTGGCAGAAACATTAGCATGCCAGGCAAAATGCTTAGTGGTATTTTGTCTGTATGTTCTAAGTTCAAATTCAGCTGAGGTCGACTTTGCCTTCCATCCTTTCGGGGTCAATAAATTAAGTACCAGTTATGCACTGGGGTCAATGTATTCGACTTAATCCGTTTGTCTGTCCTTGCTTGTCCCCTCTGTGTTTAGCCCCTTGTGGGTAGTAAAAAGAATATATATTACATATTTATGTGTTTGTTGTTGCCCCACCTCACCTCCTGACAACCAGTGTTTGTTTGTTCGCATCCTCATAACTTAGCAGTTTGGTAAAAGTAGCAAACTTAAAAAAAAAAAAAACTGGGATTGATTTGGTTGGCTAAAACCCTCCAAGGCAGTGCCCCGACATGGCCACAGTCCAAAGACTGAAACAAGTGATCAACAAAAGATGATAAATGGTCTTGATTTCATAACTTGAACTATAATAGAAACAAAGACAAGCAAAACAACATGGAAACTTTTTAACTAAGGAAAATACATCCAACATTTTAGCGTTTAAACTGGCCATACCTGACTCAAGTATTCTAGCAGTTTTTATGTTCAAACCAGTCACATCTACCCTACAATGTCATTCTAAAAATTCACAATCACATCTTTAAAATCTTGAAGCTACAAAATATCCTTGAAGGATTTTTAGTTTAATAGAATTGATTAAGAACCTTTTCTTTAATTATGTTCCAAATATCACATTAATATGTTGATAAGTAAAAAAAGTTACAGTTGTTTAATGAAACTAGTCTAAATTCATGATCATTTTAGAATTTAATTGAAACTCATGAGGGGTGTATTTTGGTCAGAAATATAGTAACGAAAGGGTTAAACTGGCCATACCTGACTCAAATATTCTAACAGTTTTTATGTTCAAACCAGTCACATCTACCCTACAATGTCATTCTAAAAATTCACAATCACATCTTTGAAATCTTGAAGCTACAAAATATCCTCAAAGGATTTTTAGTTTAATAAGCCTGGTACTTATGCTATCAGTTTCTTTTGCTGAACTGCTAAGTTATGGGGAAGGAAAAACACCAAAACCAGTTGTGAAGCAGTGCTGGAAGACAAGTACAGAAACACAAACATGCGCGTGCATTTACACACACACACAGAGGTTTCTTTCAGTTTCCATCTACCAAATCCACTGATAAGGTTTTGGTTGGCCTACAGCTATAGTAGAAGACTTGCCCAATGTACCAATTGGCACTTTTATTTTCCTACTTTATATACCTTCCACACTTTTTGCCAGTCCACCAGACAGTACTTCCTCTTGACCACCCCACATATAAAGGATAAAGATCCTTCCCAAGTCATATAGACTCATAGGGCCAGTTTCCTGCTTCCCATGGCATATACATTACCCCCACTGGATGGAGCACTGACCTGTAGCAGGATTACTCAATTTTGCCAGCTGAGTAGACTGGAGTGACATGAAATGAAGGGTTTTGCTCAAGAACACAACATGATGCCTGGTCCAGGAATTGAAACTACAATCTTACAATCATGAGTCCAACCACAAAGCCATATGGCTCCATCTTACATATACTCTACAGTTCTCTGTTAGTCTTCCAGATGTCCATCAGCAACATGAATTTACGAAAGGAATATATAATGTAATACACCACGACACCAAGTGAGGATATAATTAGAAAAGTATTGGTTAATGAGAGTTAAAGCATTAGTTAATTAGTAATAGTAACGATGAGAAACAGCTGAAAACCTGTATATGTACACATGTGAGAGAGAGAGAGAGAGAGAGAGATAGACAGAGTTTGAGTGTGTATATGAGAGTGTGTATGTATGAGAGACAGTGTTTGTAAGAGAGACAGACAGACAGTGTATGAAAGAGAGAGAGTGTGTGTGTGTGAGTATGTATGAGATATAGAGATTGTGTGTGTGTGTGTGTGAAAGAAAGAAAAAGGAGAGAATAAAGAGGAAAAGCAAGAGGTGGGAATTATGAGGCTGAAAGAGAGGAAGTGTCCCCGAGGATGTAGGAAGAGTGGGAGAGAGAGATAATGTGTTAAACATTGGGATAAAGGAGAATGGAAGTGCTTAAGTGGTTTTCAGAAGAGAAAGACAGTGTGTGTGTGTGTGTGTGTGTGTGTGTCAGTATGAATAATTAAGAATTTAGGCTAATTCCTGTCATTAACAATAAAGGTGAAGTGACAGGAACCCAGACAAATATGAATAAAATAAGTTCACTACTAAGAACAGTGTAAGACATAAAATAGGTGAATGGCTAAAGATAAAGCTGCCAAACTTTTCAAGAAATCACCCAAATCAACCTCTTCATAAAACTTTTTAGGGCTTCACTGAGTCTTAGTCACATCTTTAGTAAATATATATATGATGGGTTCTCCTGTTGGTCTTGATGTATGAGGAACCGACACCCCGCACTTCCTTTGTCAGAATTATATTGCTTATGTCGAATGTGACATTTGAATCTCGGCAGTGATTTACAAGTACGAGGATCAGGGGTCGGTGCAGGCAGTATATTTGCAGCCCCTCTTCTCTTTTGCCTTGCACCGCTAATAATATATATTATTCTTTAACAAGGATAACATTGTCTAAGTTTTGGTCAACTAAGCCATCATCAGCTGTCCAATGATGGGCTTAGCTGGTTGGAACTTTGAAGTCACAAGAAACCAAATCTGCCATCACCAGCCTTATCATATGAATAAAAAACAGATAAAGATCCTTCCCAAGTCACATAGACTTGGGTTGGTTTCCCAGTTTCCATGGTGTATATATTCCTCACCTGGACAGGACATTGGGCCGTTGCATGATTGCTCATTTTTGCCTGCTGAGTGGAACAGAGCAACATGAAATGAAATATTTTGTTCAAGAACATAACGCATCACCCAGTTCAGGAACTGAAACCACAATTTCACACTCATGGGTCCAACACCCTAACCACTAAGCTAGGTGCCTCCACTATCATATGAATAACATATAAAAAAAATTTTTAAATGGTTGCCTAAAACATCAAGATTCTGAACATCATCGAAGTAGGGGGTGAGAGTAGTTTTAGAATTCAAAAGACAGACGAAACATCCTCATCATCATCATAGTTTAACGTCCGCTTTCCATGCTAGCATGGGTTAGACGATTTTGACTGAGGGTTGGCGAACCAGATTGCTGCACCAGGTTCCAATCTTGATTTGGGAGAGTTTCTACAGCTGGATGCCCTTCCTAACGCCAACCAGTCCGAGAGTGTAGTGGGTGCTTTTTACGTGCCACCGGCATGGGGGCCAGTCAGGCGGTACTGGTAACGACCTCGCTCGAATCCTTTTACACATGCCACCAGAACAGGTGCCAGTAAGGCGATCAAAAATATAGAGAAAAGGCAAATAAATACCTGAGGTTAGGGTTGCCACCATATTCAAGCAGTAAATGTGTGATGGATTTATTAATTCCAGGGCCCAAATGAATTGGGGCAATATCGTCATCATGGAACAGCGCATTGGGATCAATACCATCTTCTAGAAGCTGTCGGACTTTCCTGAAAAATAAACAAAGAAATACAGTGAATACAACAACATAGTGTATATTGCAACTGTAAGTTAATGGGAACAAACTATTTTGACTTCAAATTTTGGCACAAGGCCAGCATTTTGAGGGAGGGGGTAAATCGATTCCATCGGCCCTAGTTCACAACTGCTCTATATTTTATTGACCCTGAAAGGATAAACGGCAAAGTCAACCACAGCAGAATTTGAACTCAGAACATAAAGGCAGACAAAACACTACTAAGCATTTTATCTGTTGTGCTAAAGATTCTACCAGTTCACTTAACTTTATGAAAACAAAATATATTACCTTGAAACATAGTTTACTAAATCAATTTTATCACATTACGTGACAATAAAAGGAATACAATTGAGCAGAAATAAAAAGAACAAGTACAATGATAGCTATGAAGACAAGAGCCACAATAAAACCATAATGGACTTGCAATCTGTTCATTAAAGAGTCACAGCTGCGGATAATATAAAAGCAAAAAAATAAAAGATTTAAAAAATGTAAATATGATTATAATTTATCAGACTATATCAACCTGACTGCAAGAGGTGAAACATTTTTTTTTTTACTATTTACATCGATGTATATATTGATATAAATACATACATACCAACACATATATATGCATACACATGCACACACAAACACATATGTACGTGCTTACACAACACACACAAACATATATATATATATATATATATATTGGCCTGCTCACTTAGCCAGCGGGGTGGCGTCACTGAAGGCTAAAACAATATGAAGCATGTTGTGACCAGCGATGTGTAGTAACATCTGATAGCCTGGACAGCCATGTGATTATGTGATATATATATATAGGTTAGTAGAGAAACAAATGATTATAAAGGGCAGAGGGGGAAATCCATCTGAATGGAGAGTGAAGATAACATAAAGAAGGTAAAAAGGGTTATCTTAAATGGATCGTGATAACAGAAATAAAAGCAACTGTGCCAAAAAAAAAAAAAAAGTTTGAAGAATAATCAATGATATTTTACAATAGACTGACTGATACTATTTTTCCCTCTCACCATACATATCTCCAGTTAGCTTTTAATGCCATCTATGTTGAATATGTTCACACAAGTTCCCACTATTGTTTTTCATGTAAATGGAATTTGTGTAATTTAGTCTCTAAATAGGTAACAAATTGGCAGAGTCGTTAGAACATTCTGCTGTCCACTACCAGAAAAGTACTTCAATAGTGGGCAGTGAAGAACTATTTACAGATGAAAGCTAATAACTCTATCAGTAAAGATATTTACAAAAATGTGGTTCTTGGAGAGTTTTTAGATTAAATGATTAAATGTGCATTTGATAGATGTATTAATATTTAGAATGAGGTTGATTTGCTGTCTCCTGTAACCTATTATTAACCAAATATACCATGTGAAATAAAATAGGATTTGACAAGATAGTAATGATGTTTACAAGTTAACACTACTACATGCTCTCTCTCAACTTGTATACTGGAAAATACAGTTTTCCAAACATTTGCTTATAAATGGTTTCAAATTTCGGCACAAGGCCAGCACTGCAGGGGAGGGGGTAAGTCAATTACACTGACCCCAGTGCTCAACTGCTACTTATTTTATCAACCCTGAAAGGATAAAAGGCACAGTCAACCTTGGCGGAATTTGAACTCAGAACGTGGAAAGATGGGCAAAATGCCACTAAACATTTTGCTTGGCATGCTAATGATTCTGCTAGCTTGCCACCTTACAATGACAGGTATTTTCCTAAATACTTTGTTATTTTCAAAATTAAGTGAAAAAAAAGCTAAAGAAAATGCTAAAGAAATGTGCAACCTTAGTATATTGTATTTACAACAGTGTTTGGGATCCTATATAATATGCAGGAGTCTAATGTATTTGTATATTAATCTTTTTTGTTTGCAAGTTTCCAATATAATAAAATGCTAGAAATTTAGAAGGATAGCTCAAGTGTGAAGATGAAAAGTGAAAGATAGAGTTTAACCCTTTCATTACTGTATTTATTTTGAGATGCTCTGTGTTTCTTTCAATTATTTTAAATATAACAAAGATTCAGTAAAATAACTTATTATCATTAAGCTAGTGTTAGGAACATAAATTGCAACTAAGGTTTGGTGGTGTATTTTAATGAAAAACTTATGAAAACAAGACATTTATACTACAGAGCAGGTTTTGGCCGGGTTGGTAACGAAAGGGTTAAGGGAAAGACGAAGAATGGGGATAAGAAGAAAAATAAGGCAGAGAAAAAGAACATTATTGACAACAATAAATAATATGGTACTGTTATGTTTTTGTTTCTGTTTTATAATATGGCACTGGTTGCTATTAAAGATCATATTTGCATATCATCGAGGTTGTAACCATATGATGGTATTTTTTTTCATTTCAAGTTATGATACAGGTTCTATGAGTGCAGTTTACAACAATACACGATTTAGCAATATAGTGTTGCTTGCAGTTTTAACAACATCTAGTATGATAATAGGTTACAGGAGACAGCAAATCAACTTCATTCTAAATATTAATACATGTATCAAATGCACATTTAATCATTTAATCTAAAAACTTGCACGTAAAAGAACCATCCGAACATGGCTGTTGCCAGCGCCGCTGTGACTGGCTTCCATGCTAGTGGCATGTAAAAAGTACCAACCGATCGTGGCTGTTGCCAGCCCCGCCTGGCGAGTAAAAAGCACCCACTACACTCATGGAGTGGTTGGCGTTAGGAAGGGCATCCAGCTGTAGAAACACTGCCAGATCAGACTGGGCCTGGTGCAGCCTCCTGGCTTCCCAGACCCCGGTCGAACCGTCCAACCCATGCTAGCATGGAAAGCGGATGTTAAACGATGATGATGATATCTAATATAGTTTGAGTTATTAGCTTTCATCTGTAAATAGTTCTTCACTGTCCACTATTGAAGTACTTTTCTGGTAGTGGGCAGTAGAATGTTCTAACGACTCTGCCAATTTGTTACCTATTTAGAGACTAAATTACACAAATTCCATTTACATGAAAAACAATAGTGGGAACTTGTGTGAACATATTCAACATGCGGCGCAATGTCCCAGTGGTTAGGGCAGCAGACTCACGGTTGGAGGATCGCGGTTTCGATTCCCAGACCGGGCATTGTGAGTGTTTATTGAGCGAAAACACCTAAAGCTCCACGAGGCTCTGGCAGGGAGTGGTGGTGAACCCTGCTGTACTCTTTTATGACCAACCCATGCTAGCACGGAAAACGGATGTTAAACGATGATGATGATATTATTAAAAGCTAACTGGAGATATATATATATGGTGAGAGGGAAAAATAGTATCAGTCAGTCTATTGTAAAATAACATTGATTATTCTTCTTCAAACTTTTTTCCTTTTGCACAGTTGCTTTTATTTCTATTATCATGATCCATTTAAGATAACTCTTTTCACCTTCTTTATGTTATCTTCACTCTCCATTCAGATGGATTTCCCCCTCTGCCCTTTATAAATCATTTGTTTCTCTACTAACCTATACTTTTGTGTCATTTCTCCTCGCTTAATAATTCACATCTCATATTCATCTCTGAAAGTAATATAAATCTTGCTTATCTTAGACTTATTCTTCCTGCCTCCATCCCCTCTTTCTCAGATTTTTTGATAAAACAGTCTTGATACTGGAGCAAGGCACTATCACATAATCAAGATGACATACGATTAAACACTTCATGAGGCAACTGATATCTCTCGCTTCGTATTCTCCAGCAGAGTGAGAAGAAAACTATTTTTATTCATGGTTGAATTTGTTTGGTTGAGGGGTAGGATGGTAGAAGCACATTAACACAATATTGCTCCTACTTTTAACTTTGTCTTGTATTGTAATACCATAATCTGCATAAAATCTCATACAAAATTAATGTAATCTAAATATTTTTACTCTTTTACTTGTTTCAGTCATTTGACTGCGGCCATGCTGGAGCACCGCCTTTTAGTCGAGCAAATCAACCCCAGGACTTATTCTTTGTAAGCCTAGTACTTATTCTATCGGTCTCTTTTGCCGAACCGCTAAGTTACGAGAACGTAAACACACCAGCATTGGTTGTCAAGCGATGTTGGGGGGGGGGGACAAACACAGACATACAAACATATGCACATACATACATATATACATATATATATACAAACATATGCACATACATACATACATATATATACATATATATATATATATATATTATATATATATATATATATATATATATACACACATACATATACATATACATATATACGACAGGCTTCTTTCAGTTTCCATCTACCAAATCCACTCACAAGGCTTTGGTCAGCCCGAGGCCATAGTAGAAGATACTTGCCCAAGGTGCGACGCAGTGGGACTGAACCCGGAACCGTGTGGTTGGTAAGCAAACTACTTACCACACAGCCACTCCTGTGCCTATTTGTTTATTTAAAATAACAGTAAAATCTTAATTCAATTTTAATTAAAAAAATACCCCTGTTACAGTTCATTTTGAATGCCATCCGCTCACTCTCTGCTGCTCTCATTCACTGCAATCACCTTTTATTCTCTGACATACTATCTCGAGAGATTTAACCCTTTAGCATTCAGATCACTCAGTCAAACGTAATACTTGTTTATTGAAATTGGTTTGAATTCATTATATATCATCAAGTGGTTTCAAGATTTCAAAGATGCTGATTGTATATTTTTAAAATGACATTGTATGGTAGGTGTGAGAGGCTGAATCTGGCTGGTTTGAACATAAAACATTAGAATATATGGACCTGATGTGGTCAGTTTAAATGCTAAATGCACATTTTCACATTCAGTACAAGGACAGATCTTTAAAGCAATCAGTCTGGATTTCTCAATCCCATGCTTCTTTCAGAACTGGAGATACTGAGGAATTATCATGGTTCCAATAACCAAACAAGTAATACTGTCTACCAAGAGGCTTTATCTGATTGATGCATTTTTGCAGGAGATAAACGGGGCAGTCAAGTCAGTAATGAGGCCGATTAATAGTAAAATTATCAGATATAGTTTATTAAAAAACATTTAATCAACATGGCTAAATTTTTCCCTTAATTAATCGTAGCTGAAAATCAGCTTGTTGCTTGGGCATTTGACCGGGTCACTAGGCTGGCTTATAAACAGCTAAGATTTACAATCTAATGTGAAGACAATTAATGCTTTGATCAAAGCATTAGATCAAAGATCTAATGCTTTGATCAAAGAAAGCTGAGACGACAGTTGACTTTACAATAGGATTAAATGTTTGAGATGTCAATAAACATCACACAATCCTTTTCTTTCAAAATATATGTGCTCTGTACTTTAGCAATAACTGAAAAGAGTGGGTGATTTAGCACTAACAGTGCTGAGTAATGTGTGTACAGTCTATAGTTTTAGCTCACCATTCAAATTCTGTTAGACTCAACCGTGCCTCCTATTCCTCTTGGGTAGAGAAAATCATCAGAAATCTTATAAAGAGACTTTTCAACATCAGCAAAGGATATCATTATTATTATTATTATAATTTCACTGTTATTTAGTGATTCTCCACTATTATTTACAGGTGGTATCAATCTATAAACAGAGAATAAAGGACACGTAAGCTATTTCTAAAACCCAACAAACCTGCAAAACCAGAAACAACTATGAATTTCTTTCTATATCTTCTTATTTGTAAAAATAAGATTTTCTCTTTCTTCTATTATACACAAGATTCTCTCATGTCAGTTCTATTTTGGCAATAATTTCTGGTTATTTTTTCTTGGTGGTTTTTTTTTTTTTTTTTGTGAAAATGTTTTATTCATGACAATATTTTGCAGCTTAGCCAAATTATTTGCATTTTCAGCAAATAACTGAAAACAAGGTAATTTCTACTCTTCTCCTCTGGAAGCCATCTGCTCGCGATACCAGAGGGCGCACACTCTCCTACCCTGATGTAATTTCCAGGGATACAGGCATCCAACAACATGACCTCCGTAATGCTATGATGGACTGTGAAGTCTTGCGTAACAGTAAATTCCATTTTCTCGCCTACTGTCGAACGATGAAGATGATGACTGCTTTCTTAGCCAAACATTTTTTTTTTTTTACATATCAAAATGATATATATTTAGACTCACCAAAGCCAACAATGAGACCGACACTATGAGTTAGACTATCGCTTTAGCTGCTATTCAAGCTACGATTGCCCTTCCTATTTACCTGCCATGTTATCAAAAGAATTTAATACTGTGGTGTTTTTGTACATTTTAAAAGAAGTTAGGAAAGCTGTGAGTGAAATTTAGTACATATATCTCTCTATATATATAAAAGGCAAAATGTCTGTCTGTGTGCATGTCCTTTATACAAATCCATAATTTTTCCATTAGAGGGCTCGTACTTTCTATGGTCATTCAAAACCGTCCAAGGGTGGTCGTGCACATCTTTATATTTCCCCAGTCACCTTGCAAAGCCATTAAAAAATCAATAGAAGTGACTTTTTTGTGAATTTTCTATCCAAAACCCAATCAAAATACCCGAAACTTGATACACCAATTGAATGCCAGCTAGCTGTATGTGATTAGTCAGAGATTTGGACAGTACTCGCGTGTATGTGCACATGCACGCAGCTGTATATGCATGCACTAGCACTATGACCCAGCATTGCCGGGTCATAGTGCTAGTATTCATATACTGCAGTAACAAAACCATAATGAAACATGCCATATACTGATGGCTCTCAATTAGCTACTTCTGTATCATATGTCAGTCCAAACAGAGCTAACTGGGAGAAACTTTCGAAGTCAGCTCAATAATTAAAAGAACCAGAGTTGATATTTGCTCATAACAAGTTCCCTGCATAAGGTTTGATGGCTCAAATTCCAAAGCTGACAATTATTAGGGACAATGACATGAGAAGAGAAAAAGAGTAAGTTGGTCAATATATTCTGAATCAATTACACAAGCTAAATAGTTTTGACCAATGTGTCACTTCAGTTGTTTAACCAACTACCATCTCTTCTCATTGTATTAGTGATAGAGTACCCTTACTACATGTATTGTGGCACTCTGTCAGTTACGACGACAAGGGTACCAGTTGATCCGATCAACAGAACACCCTGCTCGTGAAATTAACATGCAAGTGGCTGAGCACTCCACAGACACGTGTACCCTTAATGTAGTTCTTGGAGAGATTCAGCATGACAGAGTGTAACAAGGCAGGCCCTTTGAAATACAGGTACAACAGAAACAGGAAGAAAGAGTGAGAGAATGTTGGGTGAAAGAGTACTGCAGGGTTCCCCACCACCCTCTGCTAGAGCCTCATGGAGCTTTAAGTGTTTTTGCTCAATAAACACTCACAAAGTCCAGTCTGGGAATTGAAACCGTGATCCTACGGCTGCAAGTCCGCTGTCCTAACCACAGGGCCACTGCGCCTCCACTACATGTGTAGTTGCTACATGTGTACCATATAGAGTATTCCACATACATGGTACCTTTAATGCAGAAAAGCCTGCCAGAAAGGTAGCCTTTTAACCCTTTAAGCATTTAAATCAGTCATAACTGGCCTTAATATTTTATGCGTTTTATGCTAAAGTGACCAGATCCAACCTCTCAGACCTACCCTACAATGTCATTCTCAAAGTATACAAACACACCATTGAAATCTTGAAGCTACAAATGAATGATTAATTCAAAACAATATGAATAAATAAGCATTACATTTGACAAAGAGATCTGAATGCTAAAGGGTTTAATTAGTCTCTCTGATGGGCTTCTCCAGGTTTTGTTTATTCAATTTCATTCACAGGTTTGGGACATGCAGCTATGGTAGAAGATACTTGCCCAAAATGCCATGCAATGGGACCAGCCTTGGAACTTCATGATTGTGAAGCAAACTTTCTAACCACATGATATTAGTTATTATTGTTCGACTGTGGTCGAGACAATGGAATTTACTATGTTACGCCAGACTTCATGGTCCATCATAGCATTACGGAGGTCCTGTTGCTGGATGCCTGTATCCCTGGAGATATCAATATTAAGTATTGTTAAAGGTTGTCTTAAAAAGTGATACGATAAAAGGAGATTTGTGACTTAATAGAATCGTTGAGAGCTTTATCTTGACAATTATACTGGAGCACAGTAGCAGCTATATGAGTGCCACATGGGCCTGATCTGGGTTTCATGCAATACTGCAGGTCATATAAAACAAAAGAAACTGGCCATGCAGATATTACGTAATTTCTAGTGAATGTAGTAACAAACACAACCCAATCAGAAAGGCTGTGAGATAGTGGTGATAATAGTAATAGCAGTAATGGTGGTGTTGATACTCGTAAGATGACAGGAAAAAATCAAAATCAAAAAAATACACTAGGTAACAGGGGTCAAAGGGCACTACCCAACAAGTGCATCCGTCTAAATCCTACCATTAAACGGTGAGTAAATTTATTATTCTTTGCAGTTGACTTGACCTTGCTGTATTTTGCACTGATTCATGTCAGTGCAACCACAGCAAGCATTACTGCTGCTGCTACCATCATCACAAAGCGCAGAGAGATAGCGGGTGTTTAACGCAGCCCTTCACACTGAATTACACCCAAGAGCTGTCATGTCAAAAAAATGCCCTCAGAGCATGTTAGACATGCACTAAATAACCTTGTTGACTTCCTGTAGTAAAAGGAAAGGCCTCACAGTTATCAGTGTTGTGACCTTCCATCACAATACCGATGACAGCAACAAAAATAACATTTCATTTAATTTTTGGTTTCGGCTTCTTAATTTTATTGAATTTTTGTTAACCGAACACCAGTATTCACTGCTGCCGGCTGCTACTACTACACCTACTACTGGCATGTATGATAATAGTTGATATAAACATCTTAATAGAGGTAGAATATTGTGGCCACATGCAAAAACTAACTACTTTGTTTACTTGAGAAACTGATATGACACCCAGTTTGTGACTGAAGGGCCTACATGAATGTACTGACCCCTGTTGGTTAATCCATGTGTACAAAATATTCCTGACAGTTCATACCAAAATATATTCCTATAATAGCTCATATCAACACTTGATTTTACAGAAACATCTGACATCAGCACAAAAAAAAAGTCTGGTTATAGAAAGAAATTTAATAATCAGTTGCTATTAAGGTTAAAGTAGGAAACTATCTATGAATCTTTTCGTGAGTTCAAACTCAATTCCAACCAAGACCAGTAGCCTATCATAGGTACTGAAATTTGGAACATGTTTAACCCTTTTGATACCAACCCGGCTCTGGCTCTGTAGTACAAATGTCTCATTTTCGTAAGTTTTGAATTAAAATCTTCCACCAGACCTTGGTCACAATTTATGTTCCTAACACTAGCTTAATGATGACCAAGTTATTTTACTAAATTCTTCGTTATATTTAAAATAATTGAAAGAAATACATAGTATCTCAAAATAAATACAGTAATGAAATTTTACATAATTTTAAAAAATTCCTTTTTATTCATAGTTTAAAAATACACACAATTCAAACTTTTGGCTTAAATTCCAGTAATAGATCATTAAATATGTTTATGGGGAGAAAGGTATGAGGATGTTATGCGCTAAAAATAACAGCCCTTAAATCATGCACCATTTGGGGGGGGGGGGCTTGTATAATCATGAATTCCCATGTGTAGAACACAAATTTGCCAAAATTTTCTGAAAATTCTAAAAAAAAATTTTTAATTACAAGGGGTTATATGGTGTGCTTAATGCAGAATTTCACCACTGATTTTACTGTCTACCAGATCTGATTTCATGGGATTAATGTAATTAGACAGGCTTTCAAAAGTTTCATGTTCATATCCATGCTGTACACACAGGTGAAAAATGTAACTCATCATATATTTTTGTGTTCACCTCAACTTCAGAGAGATTCCATTAGATATCATTTATAGCACTTCTCAAGTTTCTCATGATTAAAGTATTGTGGTATGAAAGAGTTGTTGACTTCTGTTTAATATTGGTATATAGAAGAGGAATAAATCTGTAATTATTGAGGGACAATAGGTGAATGTGGGCATGAGTTCAATCCTTATGTCAGCCAAGTTATATACCCTACAAGCTGACGTACCTGATAATTCCTGGAAAAGCGGGGCTTATCTCTTGGTCCCATTCTCATAATTGTTTCGCTAATCCAATAGGAACAATACAAGGTATGTAGCCCTCAAAACAGTTTTTGTGCATTTACAGAGAATACCGAACTGTCTTACACAGGATCTTGTTTTTAGGAAATCCCAATAATTATGAATACCAAAATCATGGCGTCAGTTATGTAACAGCATGCAAATTAGTTACCCGATAGTAACAATTCAAATAAAGTAGCCCTGGAAAGGGCTTTCATGTATTCCCAGAGTATATAGAAATTAGGAGGAAATACCAATAAGGTAAGTATACCAAAATCATGAAGCATGTCACGTAATAACAGGCAAATCAGATATGAGATAATAACAAATCAATGTCAGTAACTCTGCAAAGTTCTTCATGCAGCGCCTGTCAATTGGCTGAAATGACATGATCGGCATCCTCATTCATGGTATATTCCTGAATAAGTCACTAACCGAAATAAGTAGATCTATTGTTGAGGAAAATACTATTTACTTGTTTCAGGGTTGTTCTGGGTAAAGTGCAAAAATTACCCTAACAGTTCAAATACTAAGAAATAAACATACTCAACTATATTTATACCAAATAAAATGTAATATTTTGAAAAACGTTTTCACAGTTGTCATGGAAACTGTATGTTAATGGTAAAATTTGAAATATGTTGTGGCATTGATATCTCCACAAC
Source organism: Octopus sinensis (assembly GCF_006345805.1). Classification (NCBI taxonomy): domain Eukaryota; kingdom Metazoa; phylum Mollusca; class Cephalopoda; order Octopoda; family Octopodidae; genus Octopus; species Octopus sinensis. The sequence continues at coordinate 32,962,275 of NC_043012.1, forward strand.
CCATGGTAAGATTTTACTCAAATGTGTCTTAAATGAAAAATCTTAGGTAGGTCTATGAAATGTCATTAAATTTATATATTTATTCAGGCCAGGGGTTAGATTGATAGTATCACTGACCTTGTCTGACAACTTCTTGTTAGAAAATCCACGTAATGTAGGATGCACACGTATTTATACACCATAATCACTGCCAACTTGTCACTCTAATGGTATTGCTTTTCTAATAAATGGAGGGAGATATGACCATTGGGCAAAATAGAAAAATAAAGAAAACTGAATGGTTTATTTCCCATTGGCCGTTAAAAGAAAAGAGATGGGTTATATCTGGACCCCATCTAGGGGCCCTAGCTGTCTGATTATAGATTTTTTTCAATGAGCCTAGTAACAAACTGGATGCTGGTTTAACATGTATGCAAAGTTTCATGAAGATTCGTTAACAGGTGTAGATGGTAACTTGACACAAACAGACAACCAAACAGACTGCCATTTATATATGTATAGATGATTGAAGGTTAACAAACCAGTGATGTCACAAGTTGTAGAATAACTAATAAGAAAACTATATTTGGTATGGACAATAAAATGAGAACAGACTTTGGTTGTTAATGAAGGGTAGTTCCAAATATCCTCAAACCAAATATGACAGATACTTCAAGATGAAAAGTGAAATGGTTAGAACATTGTGACTATAATTTTGAAGAGACCAAAACAGGTGGAAACATAAAGGCAAATGGACCGGTGAATATGGAGGGTGCAACAGAACTTCTGAACCAAGTCCCAGTAACTTCTGCCATGCCTACAAAGAAGTGTGTGGTCTGGCATTGTTGTGGTGAAAGACAAAGTCCTTACAGTCAGAAAGTGCTGAACACTTCTGGTGGATCACCGCATTTAATTTGTCCAGTTGGACAGAGTGCATATCTAAACTGATGGTCCTGTCCATGGGAAGAAGCTTATATAAGACAACCCTTCCAATCCTACTAAAATGAAAGTATAATCTTCTTTGGGTGAAATTCTGCTTTGGAGGCTGTTGGTGGTGGTTTGCCACTTTTCTCTCAGGATCATTTGTGCTTCACATCATTCTAGACAACCCATTCTTCATCCCTTGTCATCATTCGCTTCCTGCAACAAATTGCAGATGGAAATCCATTAGGCAAGGTTATCCTCATTCAGTTGATGCAGATGGGTCTCAACATCCTGTGTGGATATTTGGAGAATATCTGTGATCACCTTGATCATAGAACAGGAGCTGGTATTGACTAGCACCTTCATTTTGTTGCTGTTGGCTGGCCAGTGCATGGTGCATCTTGAACCAAAAGGTTTCACAGTTGAAATCTTGAAAATCATTTCAGGCAAAAACATTCCATAACAGTTGCCTCTCTCTACAGAACATATTTCTTCCTGCAGGTTTCCACCACTTCCTTGCCATTGTTAAAATAAAAAAAAAGCATGCAGTGTTGACAATGTGTGTTTTGTCCATTTTTAGGGCGATTCCATGCACACACAATACATGCCTCATTGCAAGTTTGTGTTGAACTATATTGCAATGTCAAGTCTCTAACAAGTGTGTATGCACAAGGAAGACTGGAGTTAGCTACTTATTAGAATGTCTACAAAAACTGAACAAACTTCTTGGCCAACCCAACAGATGAATATAAACCCTTTCATGCATTTTTATGTGTCTGTGCCTCTTTGTTATAGAATGTAATAGAATAGATATGTTTATTTAATTAAAGTTTTTCACATTGTGCAGCTTTGAATGCATCTGAAATTATGTTGAACTCTTAAGTCAAGCAAATGTGGTCACACCTATCATATATCTTAGAAGAAGAAATTTAGAAATCAGTTTTAATTTAAATACCCCTCCTACTATTAACCAATTATTCATATAAAAACGGGATTGTAAATCTGTTCTCAGCCAGGTTGGCCAACAACATCCATGTTACTTGCATCAACATCACATATTTAAAGAGGTTAATTATGTAAGAGGCGGTATCAAAAAGTTCCAGAACTAATTATGTTTAATAAAAAAATGACTTATTTAACCTAAGTTCTAACATCACCCCCTTTGAAATAGTCACCTTGTGCGGCAATATCTGGTGAATATGGTGGATGTGGAAGTGATGCCGGTGGCACGTAAAAAGCACCAACCGATCGCGGCTGCTGCCAGCCTCCCATGGCACGTAAAAAGCACCCACTACACTCACGGAGTGATTGGCGTTAGGAAGGGCATCCAGCTGTAGAAACACTGCCAGATCAGACTGGGCCTGGTGCAGCCTCCTGGCTTCCCAGACCCCAGTTGAACCATCCAACCCATGCTAGCATGGAAAGCGGACGTTAAACGATGATGATGATGTCACTGATGAAGGTCACTGCTAGCGCTCATTGCACATGCAACCATGTGCTGCTATCTGTTGGCACACTACAGCACGAGTTTGGAAACTTTTTGAAACCACCTTGTATTCCACACTATCCATCATTTAACATAATTATCATGTATTATCATTTTTGTATCCCCTTTTCCATGCTGATATTGGATGAGACTTGTTGGGACTCCCTTCTTGCTGTCAAACTTGATTTCAAACTGCCAAGCGAGTGGAGTTTTTTGACGAGGAATATAAATCAATATCACCTCTGCCAAGACTGATGGGGCCACCCATCTCTCCTCATACATGCACGCACGCACACACGCACCCATACATACACATGCACACATACATTTATACATACAAATGGGTGGCTTCCACACCATTTCCATCTACTGAATTTCATTCATAAGGTATTGGTCCATCTGAAGTTAAGAATAGAAAACCTCTAAGGTATTTTGTAATGGGACCAAATCTTATAACAAATGGTTGCAAAGTGAACTTTGTAACCACACAGCCCTATTTATCCCATATTTGATTTCTGTTACGATTGTTTTAGGTTAAAGCTGAAATCAGCTCAGAGCTCCTGATTTATATTTATATACATATTTGTGTTCTATGCTGTAATTTATATTGTGGCACAGTAGCAAATCCACAGTGTCACCAGTGTCATACAGGTTTCTTTTACAGTTGTGCAAATTCTATTTATGTACTCTTCATTCTTACAAGCTCTTGGCAATAGCCCAGGTTATGTTAAAGCATGTCTATCTTACACACTATGAAGACAGTGGTTTTTGATCGTAATACACCACATAGATATTGGTTTTTGAGGTGACATACTTTTTTTAAATTCTAATTGCTGAAAAGATTAACCTTCTAATCCAGTCATATTCAGCCCAAATATTCTACCTGTTTTATGTTAAAACTAACCAGATCTAACCTCTCATACTTGTCCTACACTGTCATTCTAAAAATGATGATATCTCTGAAGTTGAGGTGAACACAAAAATATATGATGAGTTACATTTTTCACCTGTGTGTACAGCATGGATATGAACATGAAACTTTAAAAAGCCTGTCTAATTACATTAATCCCATGGAATCAGATCTGGTAGACAGTAAATAAAATCAGTGGTGAAATTCTGCATTAAGCACACCATATAACCCCTTGTAATTAAAAATTTTTTTTTAGAATTTTCAGAAAATTTTGGCAAATTTGTGTTCTACACATGGGAATTCATGATTATACAACCCCCCCCCCCCAAAAAATGGTGCATGATTTAAGGGCTGTTATTTTTAGCGCATAACATCCTCATACCTTTCTCCCCATAAACATATTTAATGATCTATTACTGGAATTTAAGCCAAAAGTTTGAATTGTGTGTATTTTTAAACTATGAATAAAAAGGAATTTTTTTTAATTATGTAAAATTAGAAGAAAACATTTTTTTTCATAGGCATGTGATTTCCCATGTGTATGATACAAATTCAAAAAAAAAAAAAATTATGAAAATTTCCAAAAGTAAATGAATTATGAAGGATTATATGGTGTGCTTAAAGCAGACTTCCAACCAAATTTGAAAGCTAAAGATTATTTATTTAGCTTGGAAACAGGTGCAGATTGGCAACAGGAAGAAAATCTGTCTCAACAAATGCCATCTGACCCATGCAAGCATGGAAAAGTGGACGTTAAAATGATGATGGTGGTAAAAAAAATCCTCAGCCCGAAATTTTAATAACTGTTCAACTTGATTCAATAATTGAAAATGTTTAGATCAGATGAAGATTCTGTAACATTTTAACAAATTAAAAAGAGCCGTCATAGAAAAAAGTATCAGAGCCGTTGGTATAAGTCATTTCAAAGAATAAATCCTATATGTATTATATCAAAATAAGCAAATGTGTAAAATAAATTAAAATCAAAGTCACTCAGCCAAAAAGCTAACCAAACCCAAAACAGCTTGTATTTAGGAGTTTATGACAAACTGCAGGGTTTTCCCAACTCTGTGAAAAAGCTGGTGGAACATCATTTTAAATGTACCTTGAAATTTATAAAGAAAGCTTATAATAGATTAAATTGACTATACTATATGTTCAGTTACTTTATAGGGCCTGGAAAAAGAGAACCCAAAGTCAGAAAATAACGGGAGAAAACTAACAACTGAAAAGGTGCTGACATAACTATCTGACATACCTATCACTCCACTGCCTCTAGTATCTTCTCTTAATCCAATACACCCTGTTTCATCATGTACTATAAATAAACAAGACACATGTTTAATTATATTGTACAATCCAACCTCCCCCTGCAGTAACTAGATGTCAGTGGTCTGGTAAATAGTTATAAACTAATGGACTACATCGTTGAGATAGAATTTTCACAAGTACTAGTGATGGATAGATGAATGAATGCATCTTCTTTCACTTGTTTCAGTCATTGGACTGTGGCCATGCTGGGGCACTGCCTTAAAGAAATTTTAGTTGAATGAATTAACTTCAGTGCTTATTTTTATTTTATTTAAGCCTGGCACTTGTTCTATTGATCTCTTTTTGCCAAACTGCTCAGTTACAAAGATGTAAACAAACAGCAGTGGGGAATAAACAGACACACACAAACACACACACACACACATATATATATGATGGGCTTCTTTCAGTTTCCGTCTACCTACCAAATCCACTCACAAGGCTTTGGTCAACCTGAGGTTATAGTAGAAGACATTTGCCCAAGATGACATGCAGTGGGACTGAACCCAGAACCATGTGGTTGAGAAATAAGCTTATTACCACATAGCCACAGCAGTGCCTGCATAAACTTTGCAAGTTTTTTGCTTGATAATCAGAAACATGCCTACCTACTACCACATCAATATAATAACAACTTATCCTTTGCCTTTACCAAAATCTCATCCAAACTTAAAACAAACAGGCATGCATTCTTGTTTATTTTAAATATAGATTTATTCATGCATGCACACACAGATGCCCTACACGTGCGCACACACAGATGCCCCACATGTGCACACACACAAATTCTGAGAATGCAATCCTGGCTACGCATGTCTGGTAGAGAGTGATAGGGGTTTTATAACATCTCAAGACTGCAGTGAATTTAATCATTTCCTTTTGGAAACAAAAGTTAGAATAGAATTTTAGTATTGATTCCACCCAACTTTAAACCATTTACGATTAAATTTAAATAGTTGCCTTCATTTTCATTTGAGCAAAAAATCTATATACCATAAGATCCTTTCTTAAATATGGCTAAATTCAGATCAGGGGTTTATTATGAATTAAATGTAAACCGAAACGGGCCAAATAACAGCAGTAAGACATATGTTGTAATAATAACGGAAGGGAGTCGGGGAGAAAGTAAGCAAAGGTAGGGGCAACGTTTCACCCCCCCACACACACACACCAAGAGACATCCACAAGGCTAAGAAGATAAACAACTCTGTGTGTCTGTGTGTGTGTGTGTATACATGCACTTGCATGAGTGTGTGTGTGTGTGTGTTAACTACGTACATGTGTACCTCACAAGGCTCACATTAATTCGTATAAGTGAGGTATTTATTTTACTAAGGATGCTCACAACTAACTGGAAATTAGTTGGGGCAATGGCCATTATCTATGGGAAATATCTTTTTTTACTTGTTTCAGTCATTAGACTGTGGCCATACTGGGGCACCGCTTTGAAGAATTTTAGTTGAATGAATTGGCCCCAGTAATATTTTTTTTTTGTATAGCCTGGTACTTATTCTATCAGTTTCTCTTGCCGAACCACTAAGTTACAGGGACGTAGAGTGGCCGTGTGGTAAGTAGCTTACTTACCAACCACATGGTTCCGGGTTCAGTCCCACTGCGTGGCACCTTGGGCAAGTGTCTTCTACTATAGCCTCGGGCCGACCAAAGCCTTGTGAGTGGATTTGGTAGACGGAAACTGAAAGAAGCCCGTCGTATATATGTATATATATATTTGTATGTGTGTCTGTGTTTATCACCCCCAACATTGCTTGACAACCGATGCTGGTGTGTTTACATCCCCCATAACTTAGCAGTTCAGCAAAAGAGACCGATAGAATAAGTACTAGGCTTACAAAGAATAAGTCCTGGGGTCGATTTGCTCGACTAAAGGTGGTGCTCCAGCATGGCCACAGTCACATGACTGAAACAAGTAAAAGAGTATATAAACACTGGTTGCGAAGTGGTGATACAAAGACACACACACACACACACACACAGAGGCTTCTTTCAGTTTCCGTGTACCAAATCCACTCCCAAGTCAGCCTGAGGCTATATATCTGGCCAAAAGAGTTTACTTGTTTTATGTTCAAACCAGACCAGATCAGGCTTCTCTCACAACTACCCTACAATGTCAATCAAAAAATATACAATCCCATTATATTTTGATCCCGGGGCTACAAAATAATGGATGAATGATTCAAAATAATATGAATAAATAAGCATTACATTTGACACAACACAGAATCCACACCAGTCAATACATCACACATACACAGATACATGCATTCTCTCTCTCTCTCTCTCTTCTCTCTCTCTCTCTCTCTCTCTCTCTCTCTCTCTCTCTCTCTCTCTCTCTATTTCTATCACACACACACACACACTCACGCATTTCTCCATATATATAAATATACAATCTGCAACTAAAAGGCAGACCTGGAGTAATGCTGGCATACTATTGATGACGTCACAAATGGTGATAAAAGAACTCTAACCAAACTGACTGACTGACAGAACAATTAGTCAAATAATCAACGAATTAATTAGTTAAATGGTTAACTAGTTAAATAATAAAAATGATAATAATAATAATAATAATCCTGTCTACTAAAAGTACAAGGCCTGAAATTTGGGAGGGAGGGGACTAGTCAATTACATCGACCCCAATGTGTCACTGGTACTTAATTTATCGGCCCAGAAAGGAGGAAAGGCAAAGCCAACCCCAGCAGAATTTGAACTCAGAATGTAGTGGCAGACAAAATACCTATTTCTTTATTACCCACAACGGGTTAAACATAGAGGGGACAAACAAGGACAGACACACGGATTAAGTCGATTATATCGACCCCAGTGTGTAACTGGTACTTAATTTATCAACCCCGAAAGGATGAAAAGCAAAGTCGACCTCGGCGGAATTTGAACTCAGAACTCAGACAAAATACTGCTAAGCAGTTTGCCTGGTGTGCTAATAATTCTACCAACTCAATGCCTTAATAATATTAATAATAATAATAATAATAATAATAATAATAATAATAAATGATATAATGACCTGCTCAAGAGGCACTAAAAGAATATATAATCATATAAAGTAAAATATGTATAGTTCTTTTCTTAAACTACCTCACTTAGTTTCACCTCTAAACTCAATAAAGTGCATAAATTAATTTTTGAGGCCTTTCTATTACAAGTAAGAAAATATTTTGCATGTGATAAGAACTAGGTGAACTGATGAGAGAAGCAAGTCAAGCCCAGCCCACATTTCTTGTGCTTTGTGCTTCAGCATCAAGATATACCTGGAATTTGAGAAGGCTGGCAAGCTTTAGGAAGGCCATGATAAAAAAAAAAAGTTAACTACCCCCACAAACGACAAAACAAAAACAGCCGGCTGAAAGATAAGTGCGGGAGGCAAAGGCACGCGTGCTGACACACGCATGCACCCCAGGGGATATGCGGCTTGATTCCCAATAGACACAAGCCAGTTATTTTCTTTTCTATTCACATATTTACATTATAGTTGAATATTTATCTTACATTATATATATATATATATATATATATATATATATATATATTTATTACATTTTATATTTGCTTATCTATATACACACATACATACATATATATATATATATGCCTTTGTAAATGTATATATGTGTGTGTGTGTGTGTATTATTCATGTATGTATGTGTATATATACTTATATATATATATATATCACCCCCTTGCTCTCTCTCTCTCTCTCTATATATATATATATATATATATATAGAGAGAGAGAGAGAGAGAGAGAGGGAGGGAGATATATATATATATATATAATCATCATCTAACGTCCGTTTTCCTTGCTGGCATGGGTTAGACGATTTGACTGGAACTGGTAAGCCAGAGAGCTGCACCAGGTTCCAGTTTGATTTGGCATGGTTTCTATGGCTGGATGCCCTTGTTTCAGTTATTTGACTGTAGCCATTCTAGGGCACTGCCGTGAAGGGTTTTAGTTGAACAAATCAACCCCACGTCTCTTTTCAGATAGGCATAGGAGTGGCTGTGTGGTAAGTAGCTTGCTTACGAACCACATGGTTCCAGGTTCAGTCCCACTGTGTGGCACCTTGGGCAAGTGTCTTCTACTATAGCCTCGGGCTGACCAAAGCTTTGTGAGTGGATTTGGTAGACGGAAACTGAAAGAAGCCCATCGTATATATGCATATGTTTGTGTGTTGTGATTGTCCTTACCCCCAACATCGCTTGACAACCGATGCTGGTTCGGCAAAAGAGACCGATAGAATAAGTACTAGGCTTACAAAGAATAAGTCCTGGGGTCGATTTCCTCAACGAAAGGCGGTGCTCCAGCATGGCCACAGTCAAATGACTGAAACAAGTAAATGAGTAACAAATATACTACTACTACTATAACACACACATGGCCACAACAGATGCATCTACACTGTCTCCTCCTGTCCCCCTACTGTCTCATCTCCCAAACACTTAAACACAAGACTTGCAACCTTTAGTAATTCCCTCCCAAGTTTCAGCGCAAAGGTACAGGGCACCACCCTCCTCTTTCCTCCCTCCCTCGCTCCTAAAACAATTTGTTAAAACACTTCTTTCTTTTTTTTTACTCAGACAAAAATATATTTTCAGACAAAAAAAATTATTTTTATCGTCTAGAAAAGAAAAATAAATGAGATTGGGGAGTGATAAAGGGAGTGAGTGGGAAATTGAGATAAGAACAGAGAGCATATTGATTTAATCATAACAAAAACAAACTATTCTTAGACCAAAGAGAACAACAGAGCAGTTTATTGGTGGAACCAGTTGAAGGTGAGAAAGAAATGTAAAATATTTTGGACAACTTGAGGGAAACTGAATAATGAAAATAAATGCAGAAAGTATCTTGAAAAATATATCAGGGAATAACAGAAAGGAGTAAGAACTAATTAGAAATAGAGGGGGGGGGCAAAGATGTATTTTATAAAAAAAAAAGAGAGAAAAAACAGTTGAAAATAAAAGCGACGTAAAAAAAAATCTAAGAATTTCAATGGTAAAAAAATAAAATTCAAGGTAAAATAAAAGGAGGAAAGGAGGTAAAAATAAAGAGAAGGGGGGAATAAGATAAGGAGAAAAAAGAAAAGCCAGAAAGAAAAAATAAGGTAGTAGAGAAAAGAAGAGAAGAGAAAGAGAAGTGAAAAGAGAGAGAGGTAAACAAAAAAATTGAGAGCAGTCAAAGAGAAGCAGAGAAAGACAGCTGCAATGGAGACAATATTAGAAATTGGAAGTGCAATCCACATCACCTGCAGGCAATGTGTAAAAGAAAAAAAGGGGGAATGAGAGGAGTAAGGCAATTGTAACAGACATGCCATCAGTGTGATGCTGTTTACAGCTTGTGTTGTAGTGTTTTATGATGTCAGCAGCAGACCAAACAGTTAAGTGTTGTTTAGGTTTGCTTATTTTCCCGCCACTTCTCTCCACCCTACCTCCCCAAGCCAATTCATTGAACATCAACCCCGCCAAATTTCTATTTGTCTCCGACACAAACAGAAGGAGAAAAAAAAAAAACAGCTGGCATGACAAAAGATACATAAGTACAATGTAATAAAAAGAAATCCTAAACAAATATTATTTCAAAGAGCTTTTAGCTATTATCAGCATGTTGTGTAACTGAATACTTGGTTTTTGGATCCCTCAAACTACAGGGTGTCCATAAAGTTCCGGTACATGGGAATTAACAATACTTTAGGAAATTATTATTTCTTATATTTAATTCTTTATGTTATGATTTTATTTACTCCATGTACCCAGACTTTGTGGACACCCTGCACAATACCGGCAATAGTTCTGTCTGGGTTTCCTTTGATTAATTTAGTCTATTTGTCAGGAGAATACACGTTAAATGCAGAGTGTGACCTCTACATATTCATTGATCTCTCTTTTGAAATTCTAGAATCCATTGTTCTAGAACTGATTGATTCAATCAAGTGTATCTCCCTCAACTAACAAGAAATAACTTTGTACTTGATAAATAAATCATTATGGTACCCAGGTCTGAATTCCTGGCTATAGGCATTACAACCCATTCCATCACAAAACATTATGTACCATAGAAATGTAGAGTAAGAACCTGCAAGATGACTCGAGAAAATAGCCTTCATTCCAGGTTGCAGACACTTCATATTACATCACCAAAGCACTTAAAAATCACAATGAGTACACTTAATTCCCCATTCCCACAACAATAAAACATAAGCCTCATAAATCAATACATAGATTCGTTTTGTAATCAACAAAAAAACTGTACAAAACAGGTGTAGAGAAAGGAGAGTATTGTAGTTCGCTTGAAGCATTGTGTATTGTTTCATCATCATCATCATCATCATCATTCAACGTCCATTTTCCATGCTAGCATGGGTTGGACGTTTCGACCGGGGTCTGGTAATCCATGAAGGCTGCACCGGGCTCTAGTCTGATTTGGCAGTGTTACTACAGCTGGATGCCCTTCCTAACGCCAACCACTGCGTGAGTGTAGTGGGTGTTTTTTATGTGCCACCAGCACAGGGGCCAGAGCAGGCTGGCAAACAGCCATGATCGGTTGGTGCTTTTTATGTGTCACCGGCACGGGTGTTTTAACTACAATTTCCATTTGAATTTTTATTTTGATGTTGGTGTTAACATACTTGACTCAATAGGTCTTCTCAAGAACAGCGGATCACTCTACGATCCAAGGTTAGCACAAAAGGCTGTCCTGCGAGCCATGAACTCACTTCATTTGTTGGGTCTTCGAAGTCACAGCATATCTCCAGAGGTCTTTCGTCATAGCTTCTGTGAGACTCAAAGTACGAAGGTCATGCTTGACCACCTCATCCCATGTCTTCCTGGGTCTAACTCTACCCTGGATTCCTTCAACAGTTTGGGAGTTTGTAAAGAATAAAATGTTTTGAATGCCACAACAATGCACTATAATACAAACAACGGACTATAAGAACTGTTGTAATTTAATCAACCATTGCCTGAGATGATATTTCGGAATAAAAATTCCTTCTTCAGATATCCCTAGGAATTGATGGAGTCGTTGCTATAACCGATTATAGCAGCGATTCCTAGGGATATCTGAAGGAATTGTTATTCCGAAATATCATCTCAGGCAATGGTTGATTAAATTACAACAGTTCTTATAGTCCGTTGTTTGTATTATAGTGCATTGTTGTGGCATTCAAAACATTTTATTCTTTATGTACAAAGCAGCTTTGCAGTCCCACTAGCTATAAAATGGCTTTGACAAATATTTTGTTAATATGCCATGCTGAGTTCAGCAAAACTCAAAACTTTCCAATGACAGAAAAAAAGCAAAAGAAAATAGCATATTTCCTCTACCTTGAATTTGTGTATAAAAATGAAGTTTCCCAGTAGTGGGCAACAATCCAATGTGTTGGAGACATTATGCATGGCTAAATTAATAACTCTTAATTTCAAATCACCCTGCAGGTATTGTAGGGAGGTTCTAAAGTTTTGTAGTGATTAACAAATTAGCATCACTACTGTAGAGAATGGTCTTCAACCATTTTCTGCATATAGACCCCTTTGATTTCTATTTTGCTCAGGTGGACCTCCATAGCCATTTATGGTATATATTAAAAAAATCCTACAGTATATTTTTTTATATATATATACGAATCCTACAGTATTTTTATAATTAAATATTATTAGGAATTGTATAATAATTAGAATATTTTGTGTATTGTAAAAGTATAACTAATTTATTACTCTTTACTTGTTTCAGTCATTTGATTGTAGCACCGCCTTTAGTCGAGCACATCGACCCCCAGGACTTATTCTTTGAAAGCCTAGTACTTATTCTATCAGTCTCTTTTGCCAAACCACTAAGTTACGGGGACGTAAACAAACCAGCATTGGTTGTCAAGTGATGTTGGGGGCACAAACACAGACACATACACATGTGTGTGTGTGTGCCCCCAACATCAGTTGACAACTGATGCTGGTGTGTTTACGTCCGCGTAACTTATATACATACAACGGGCTTCTTTCAGTTTCCGTCTACCAAATCCACTCACAAGGCTTTGGTCGGCCCGAGGCTATAGTAGAAGACACTTGCCCAAGGTGCCACGCAGTAGGACTGAACCCGGAACCAAGCTACTGACCACACAGCCACTCCTACGCCTATATTGCACATAAATTTTAACCACTGGTTTAGAGAAACAATTTCCGCCACAGATAATTATGGTTTATTTAAAATGCATTACCACAGAAAGGAAGTGAGCTGGCAGAATCGTTAGACCGTTAGGAAGAAAGCTTAGTATTAGACGCAATAGTATAATGGGAAAAATAACGGCTGACTTTCTTTCAGATTTTAATATATTTTTAGCTTAATAAAGAAAAAAAGCTTGGTTTCTAAAAAAACTTCCCAGGTGTTGTTTCAATATCAAATAAGCCAGGAAATCTATAAGTAGTAGTATACATATGAAGGAAGGGAAAGCTAAATTTATTTGTAAAGATTAGCTCAAAACATACAAGCATTAATATGGATATATTTCACAAGAGTCGCTAGTTGTTCATCTTCATTTTTTTCCCCAATATCTGTCACTCCCATTAAACTTGTAGCCTTCCCAATAGGTAAATATTTTCAAATGATTTAGATTTTCAACTGATTTTACTGTTATGTTACAGTCTCTATGTGAGCCAATGGTATAGTATTGGTATATAAGGTGGTGAGCTGGCAGAAACGTCAGCATGCCAGCCGAAATTCTTAGCGGTATTTCGTCTGTCTTTACGTTCTGAGTTCAAATTCCGCCGAGGTCAACTTTGCCTTTCATCCTTTTGGGGTCAATAAATTAAGTACCAGTTACGCACTGGAGTCGATGTAATCAACTTAATCCAATTGTCTATCCTTGTTTGTCCCCTCTGCGTTTAGCCCCTTGTGGGTAGTAAAGAAATAGGTATCGTATTGGTATTTATTGGTATATTCTATTTCTTGTTGCTGCTGCCAAGATTAAGAAGACCTGTAGAAGGCAGCTAGCTGACAGAATCATTAGCTATCAGATAAAATGCTTAGCGGCATTTTGACTGGTTTTACATTCCAAGTTCAAATTTCACCATGGTTGACTTTACCTTTCATTCTTTTGGGGTCAATTAAATAAGTACCAGTTGAACACTGGAATCAATGTTATTGACTTATCCCCTCCCCAAATTACTGAAACCAAAATTAAGACATGTGCATCTATGTGTGTGTGTGTATATATATATATATATATATATATATATATATATATATATATATATATGTGTGTGTGTGTGTGTGTGTGTGTATATATGTGTGTGTGCGTATATATATGCGTGTGTATGTGTATATGTGTGTGTATGTGTGTGTGTGTGTGTGTGTGTATATATATTATATATATATATATATATATATATAGAGTGTTTGGGCTACATGCCTTTAGTGTGGGGAGAAATGGATTCAAAACAAAAATGTCAAGGAGAAATTTTTTACTAGTATTCCTTTGCAGTTTCATTGTGCATCCTTTTTTACAATTGACACTGATGCATGTAAAGGTGCAGGTATGGCCATGTGGTAAACAGTTTGCTTCTCAGCCACATGGTTCTGGGTTCAGTACAACAGTGTAGCACCTTGGGCAGTTGTCTTCTACTATAGCCTTGGGCCAGCCAAAGTCTGGTGAGTGAATTAGGTAGATGAGGACTGAAAGAAGCCCACCATGCACACGTGTGTGTGTGTGTGTTTGTGTCTCATTTTGACATCATGTGAGAGTTGTAAAATGATTGTCACTGTCAAACAGGCAATGTCATTCATTCCTAATATTCTGTGAGAACATGTCTAGCCACGAAAACAGGTGAATGTTGGTGACAGGAAGAGAATCCAGCTGTAGAAAATCTGCCTCAGTAAAATCCATCCAACCCATGCAAACATAGAAAACTGAACATTAAAATGATGACAATGACTATGAGGCAATTCATAGAGCTAAAACAGCTTTAAAGGTCCAGTACAATCCTTTAAAATTTACTCCTTAACCCTTTAGTGTTCGCATTATTCTGCCAAAATTAATCCTTTTTCATCCACATTGCCTTGAACTATTCAGGCATTATCTTGTAGCGATGAGATTTTGATGAGGTACCTGTAATTTTTAAACCAATATTGTAGGGTTGGTGTGAGAGACCAGATCTAGCTAGTTTGACCATGAAACGGGCAGAATACTTTCAGCCGGATATGGCTGGTTTAAATGCTAAAGGGTTAAATAATGGGTTTTGATAGCACACATATACACACACAAGTACTTGAATGTAAGATTATCAGAACATTTCCATAAATTTGTAATGAGCACCTTATATTTTCATGTAAAAGAGCATGAGCCAAAAAAGACCTCTACATGGTCATTTAGACTACTAAAAATAACGACTAGATTGTCCTCAAGTTACATCCCATCATCATCTTAGAAATAGACAAATTGGATAAGGTGGTCTGAGATATTCTGGACATAGGGAAAAAATTGGATGCTCACACCTGGAATACCTTTAATAATAGGTCTGCTACGTCAAGACTGACCTAAGGCTAAAACAACAACATGAAAGAACAATAAAGAAAGGTATTTTGTATGTAACTCATGTAATAAATAAATAAATCCACTAAAGTATGCCGTTGTCCTTCCCCTCCTCATGATGTCATTGAAGTTATTTATGTGCAACACAAGTTCTTTTAACAGAGCTATCTGCCAGGTTGACTGACAATGTTTTCAGCAACTGAGAATGCTTAAAAACAGGAGAAAAGAATTATAAATATAAAAAATAAAATAAAAACATCAGAATAATAGCGTGTGTTAGCGGATGATAAGAATATTTTGTAAAAACAGGAAAAGAAATGATGTAACTTACAAAACACACACACACACACACATATATAATTGGTAACTTTTTTTAAATTGCTTTATACTTCATAGAGGGGTTGATTTCCTGGTGATTTTGCAAAGCTCAGGATTTCACTGGTCCTTATATTTACTCATATATAACATGAAAATTTAACACAGGACATCGGGTTAAAATTGAAGGATAAGTATTATACTTGAGGGGAAAAGAAAGAAGATAGATATATTAATTTTTAGGTGCAAAATATCCAGGGTAACATTATAGTCAAGACCATACTGTACTAAGGATATTAACTGAATCAGCTTCTGTACAAGTGTTTATTTTTTAAAACCAGAGTTATTAAACAAGTAGGACCTTAATAGAACCTTAAACCCAAGGGTCATGCATTGGAGCAGCATATTGTTCCAATCACCATTTGTCAGTTCTCCCTACTTAAAGGGATGAATCCAAAATATAGCAAAGCATCGAGCCAGGAACTTTATTGTGTTCTGGTGTCTCCACCATCCACTGTTGCTTCACTTAGAAAATTGAATAACTCCATGCTGTATAAAGCAGGAAATTATTGATTTATAGCGAAAGAAATAGTTAGCTTCAAATCTAAATACACACACGTACGTATGTATGTATGTATGTATGTAAAAGCATTGTAGTTCACTTGAAGCACTGTAGTACTGAAGAAGGAAAAGGAAATGGAAAATGGGAAAGTTTCTCACAATGAGAAAAGTTTTACAAAAGCCTTTATATTTCAGGTGCAAAGTAAAGTAAGCCAATAAAAGATGCGATACTAAGATATATAAAAAGGAAATAAGGTAATATAAAATGAAAATGAAGAAAATATTATAATGGAATTTTTATATAAATAGTTATGGTTGCTGTTTCTAGCAAGTTGAGCAACCACTTAAAGGCTCCCTTGTTGACACATTAAAATGTTTACATCATTTAGGTTTCCCAACAGGCCACTCACACCAGTCGTTCAGCCCAACCTTACTTAACTCCAGCAGTCAACAGTCTTTTCAGCAAAAATATGGCCTTGTAACAGGTTTTAATGAAATGTAAAGCCTGTCAAAAACAAGCTAATTTTGATAAATTTATTACAGTCTATTGTGTATACATATGCAAAAACATACTAGAATACAACATTAAGAAATTTTTCAAATAAAACATTTTGTTGCAAAGATAGGTGGTAAAAAACAAAAGTCTTAATAGTGCAACACTGCAACAGAGGAAACCTGAATTTGAACAAAATACGCATAGTGATATTGTAGTATGGCCATAAGCTAAATGATTTAAAACATAGCAATTAGGATTTAGGCCTTATGTAGTCAGAAGTAAATGGAATTCATCATCACATCTTCTTAAGTTCAGAATCTGTTCGTATAACTTACTCCTATGCTATCTTACCTGTGACACTCAATGTTCTAATACCTGACCTAAATGCATCTTCCTTGGGCTTTTATATCAGAAACAATGTTGACAAAAAAAAAATTGAAGAAATTAACCAAATACTATTTAGCTAAATTAAATAATTTAAGTCATTAGTCTGGTAACTAAAATAATGTGTCCTAATTAAACCTGGCTGTTGTTCAGCTGTTTTATATTTTATTTTGTTTTTTGTAAATATTGTTGAGTTTTGTGATTGCAGTAGACAATAAACGAGCCAACTGCATTGTCAACATGGAAAAATAATTAAGTGAAAGGTAGCTAGAAGTTGGCAAAGTCAATTATGTATAGAATGCAATTAAGGGGAAAGGAACAGAAAAGAACTAATTAATCATTTATTAAGCCAAGAATAGTGTTGCTATTAAATCAGATCAGCCCCTATGTAATTGTATTGCAAGGTCCTTAGCAAAAGTAAATCTAAGGACCTCATAATACTTTCTTTTTTTTTTTTTAATTAACCAATGTTTAGATATGAGATTAAATAGAAGTTATAAAAGAAATTTCAAGTTTTGACTTGTCTTGAAGCAATTTTTTTTTCTTTACTTTAATATCAAAATGCATTTATCAAGAAAACCCAAATAAAAGAAAATAGTAATTGTTTATCTTATTATGTAAGGAAGCAAGCTTAAGTCAAGAAAACAACTGTTATTGTCACCAACAGACTATGCCACTACAAAATGTGCTGGCATGCAGTAATGCAAACTAATTCTTACTACTACTACTACTACTACTACTACTACTACTGTTGCTGCTTAAATGTATAAATAATTTGCAAGTATATTATTACTTAGCCAAACAAATATATACATACAGACGTACACATACGCATGCATGCATGCACACAGAGGGGATGATAATGATGATGATGATGATGATGATGAAAAGAAAATATTAAATTCCTGATGTTTTTTTTATGCGATTCTATTCAAATGCTTGGATATTGCTCTCAAGCCAATATATATATATTCACAGACTCAAGTCAGTATAGTTGGTTTGGCAGATACTTATACTTGAAAGGAAAATTTGTTGTTTTAATATCTACTTATATTAACAGTGATTCCCAGCCTTTTCACTATCAAGGGCCCCTTTTTACTTGAATGGATTTTCCCATGGGCCCAGCCTTTTAAAATAAGTTGATTCTTAACTTGCTGTTGACTTGTTTTCCCATAGTCACTTCTCAACTGAAAGAAATATTTAACTGAATAATTATAAGTAACATTTTACACTGCAGCCCCTTTAAATTTTGAATCTTTTGCTCCCCACCTCAAGGGTCTGTGGAACCAAGACTAATAACTAGTGCTCTACAGTGTCGTTGCTAAGTTTGCTACAAGTAGCACTACCATATTGCACTCCCACTTTAAAATAGGAAAGGACATCTTAGATAAAGTCCTATATACCCCTAACAACATGGGATGGTCAGAGCTGGAATGGGTTTGATCATGTAGATCGGTTCAAATCAGGGTTAAACAACAACTTAACTAAACTGAGTTAATTTTGATTGAGAAAAAATTAACAATGGTGAATTATTTGAGAATTTACAAAACAGTCAATGCTACTTTAGCCTGCAGTCTACCAGCCCATTTATAGCTTAGTATTAGAGTCTAACATCATCATCATCATCATCGTTTAACGTCCATTTTCCATGCTAGCATGGGTTGGACAGTTCGACTGGGGTCTGGGAAGCCAGGAGGCTGCACCAGGCCCAGTCTGATCTGGCATTGTTTCTACAGCTGGATGCCCTTCCTAACACCAACTACTCCGTGAGTGTAGTGGGTGCTTTTTATGTGCCAGGCAAGGCTGGCAACGGCCATGATCGGTTGGTGCTTTTTACGTGCCACCAGCACAGAGGCCAATCGAGGCGGTGCTGGCAACCTTAACTCTAAACCTAAACCTAATCCCTAACCTAACCCAAATTAAGTCATTTTACAGTATAGACTATGGATACTGTGGTAAACCACTCACCAAAATAGCATCAATTAGTCTGTAGCTTTGTTGCTCCAAAAGCACTAACTAGGCCATAGTATTTACTAGCCGTAAATAATATGCATGGCAAGGAAAGGGTCACTGGAAATATTGGTCAGTAAAAACATCATTTTTCTAGGTAAAGCTCATTAATTGCCTAAACCAACCATGTTGAAAAATGACAGAGTATCTATCTGTTTTTTTGGTCAGATTTCAATGTTTCCTCTGTAAATATCTAAATTTACATAATAAGAAGACCATCTATGCTAGGCTAGCAGCAATAATTAATATAAAATACTTCATAAAATGATAATGATGGCACCTGAAAATACTATTTGGTTTGATTTTACTGACAAAAGTTTAGAAAATATTTAAAATGCTACACACACACACTAAATGTTTACATTTATTCAGTCACATGATACATCATACATACTCATCATAAGCCAAATCAAAACAATACAATCAAGATTTGCTGCTAGTTTATTTTTTGTTCTCTTCTTAACACCCTCTCTACACAAACAAAAGAAAATCAGATGAGCAAACTTTTTTTTCTTCACCAACCTATAACTAACAAAAGTAGAGCATGACTTCTAAAATAGCCAAGCAGCGGTAATGTTATTCAGGTACATGCTTTCAGTTACCTTTTCAGATATGTGGATCAATTCTTATGAACTAATTAATGTCAGTTAATTAGCGAAGCAAATAATTTCATTATTATACTGAATAACTATTTTTGTTTGCAAATCAAGGTTTCTTTTGATTTAATGGACTATTTTTATATATAACACATATCTTCTATGTTGTACATTTTTCAGTCACTGGACGAGGCCATGCTGGGGCACTGCCTTAGTCAAACAAATTGACCACAGTACTTAGTTTTTTTAAAGCCTATTAGTTATTCTATCAGTTTCTTTTCATGAAATACTAAGTTATATCGAAGTATAACAAACACACACACAATGGGCTTCTTTCAGTTTCCATCAACCAAATTCACTCACAAAACTTTGATTGGCCTGGGACTATAGTAGTAGACACTTGTCCAAGGTCCCATGTGGTGAAACTGAACCTGGAACCGTTGTGTTTGGAAGCGAACTTCTTATCACATAGCCCCATGCCCAATAAATTAAAAGCAGACTCTAGTGAAAGGACAAAGACAAACTTTAGCTGGAAAAATAAGTTTTAGAACATATTCCTTCACTTTCAGAAGAAGTACATTACCAAATTTATAGGTCTTATAAGACCAAAGGACTGCTTCACTGATACATATGCTTCTTTTTTAATTTTCTATTTCTCGGTTCTGCAATGCATAATATTGTACTTGTAGGCCAAACACAATCTATACAACCACAGCTGATTTACATGTTGGGAATACACACTAAATCAGCTGAGAATGTTCCCGGCCATGTAGATTAGTATCCAGTTGGAGATTTATCGCTTAGCAATTCCAGAACATGAAATAAGACCAAAAATACTAGGAGATCCCATGAGAAGACATTTATGATTTTTTAGTTTACAGCAAGCAATTACATAACAAACAGTTTAATGAACTGGATCAGACTAATGGAATTATCTAGTCAATCTTTATGCTGCCCACCACTTCAAAACAAAATAACAGTGTTAGCTAAATAATAACAACAATTAATAATTTATATATATATACACAAATTAGTAAATAAATGGCACAACTAAGTACCGATATTTACTGGAAATAGCGAGCGTAAAAATACGACGCTAATGTGTAGCTTCACCGCGTATGTGCAACAAAATAGAGAAAAAAACCGTCTTACCTCCAGGGAGAACATCTGAAAGATGAAACACCCGAAAATGGATAATGTGGTACCTGCAGGTTTCAGTTTGCAAGATATGTCTCACACCCATATTATGCTTTACCTTCTTCAGCCAAACATATACCAAGACGAAATCTACGATGTTACCACATTAATACTAACACACTCGACTGAAATACGATCGCTAACAGTACGAGAAACGGTGAAGAAGTTTCAAAATATCAGTAATGCAATACAAAGTATTGCCTTCCAGTAAAAAGTAGCCCGTGAGGGAAAAATACACAAATTAGTAAATAAATGGCACAACTAAGTACCGATATTTACTGGAAATAGCGAGCGTAAAAATACGACGCTAATGTGTAGCTTCACCGCGTATGTATTAGCAAAAATGCGTGTGTGCAACAAAATAGAGAAAAAAAACCGTCTTACCTCCAGGGAGAACATCTGAAGATGAAACACCCGGAAAATGGATAATGTGGTAACCTGCAGGTTTCAGGTTTTGCAAGATATGTCTCTCACCCATATTATGCTTTACCTTCTTCAGCCAAATATACCAAGACGAAATCTACGATGCTACCACATTAATACTAACACACTCGACTGAAATACGGAACGCTAACAGTACGAGAAACGGTTTTTTTTCTCTATTTTGTTGCACACACGCATTTTTGCTAATACATACGCGGTGAAGCTACACATTAGCGTCGTATTTTTACGCTCGCTATTTCCAGTAAATATTGGTACTTAGTTGTGCCATTTATTTACTAATTTGTGTATTTTTCCCTCACGGGCTACTTTTTACTGGAAGGCAATACTTTGTATTGCATTACTGATATTTTGAAACTTCTTCACCGTTTCTCGTACTGTTAGCGATCCGTATTTCAGTCGAGTGTGTTAGTATTAATGTGGTAACATCGTAGATTTCGTCTTGGTATATGTTTGGCTGAAGAAGGTAAAGCATAATATGGGTGAGAGACATATCTTGCAAAACCTGAAACCTGCAGGTACCACATTATCCATTTTCCGGGTGTTTCATCTTTCAGATGTTCTCCCTGGAGGTAAGACGGTTTTTTTTCTCTATTTTGTTGCACACACGCATTTTTGCTAATACATACGCGGTGAAGCTACACATTAGCGTCGTATTTTTACGCTCGCTATTTCCAGAAAAAATACGGTACTTAGTTGTGCCATTTATTTACTAATTTGTGTATTTTTCCCTCACGGGCTATTTTTACTGGAAGGCAATACTTTGTATTGCATTACTGATATATATATATATATATAATATATATATATATATATATATATATATTAGAAAAAATGAGGTAATCAGATTGGATGGTTCATATAGGTAGATATTTTTTATATTACATTTTTTTACATATATATATCAAATCATTCGGATTGTTAGCGCTTTCTCCCAATCTAGTGGGGTTTTCAAATTTGATTTGTTTGAAAACCCCACTAGATTGGGAGAAAGCGCTAACAATCCGAATGATATGATATATATGTAAAAATGTAATATATAAATAAATATCTACAAATATGAACCATCCGATCTGATTACCTCATTTTTTCTAATATATAATACCTGTACATCATCTCAAACCTTCCATATATATATATATATATATATATCACCGTGACCGACCAGGCTATCAGATGTTGCTACACATCACTGGTCACAATGCGCTTTGCATTGTTTTAGCCTTCAAATGACGCCACCCTGCTGGCTAAGCGATCAGGCCATATATATATTTATATATATATATATATATATATATATTAATTTACGAAGGTGTCATTAATACTATTATTATCCAATGTAACTATTTTTAAAATGATAATAACAGAATCAGTGACACAGGCGATAGCAGGCCAAAAATAGCATTAAATAGCCGAGGGATTTAAATTAATCAAAGGAAATACTAAATATGTCTACCTGCTTGAAATAACAATCAAAACCCTTATTAAATTGCGATTTAATAAGAGTTTTGACTGTTATTTCAAGCAGGTAGACATACTTAATATGTCCTTTGATTAATTATATATATACATATATATAAAGACACCTATGCTTGTCCCTGCATTATACTTAGCCTTGGTATAAAGCCATTTCCTGCCTCAAATACTCTCTCTTACTTAGAAGTGGGAGCTTTTTATTTTTCCGTTTTCCCTTTCTGTCCTGCAAGTTACTTGGCAACCTCGTAGTGCAGACAGCATGAAAAGAAAAAAGAAAAACACCAAGCACACACTGTACAGTGGTTGGTGTTAGGAAGGGCATCCAGCTGTAGAAACCACACCAAAACTGACACTGGAGCTCAGCCTACTCCTGCAACTCACCAGAAAATTTTCAACAGGATGTTTAGAAGTTAACTGAAGCATAGAAGCAGTGTATATGAAGCCTACTTTGAGACATTAGACAGGAACCTATTTTATTTACAGATAAGATGATGCAGGTAACTGAATCTGAGTTCATGTGACAAAGTATGTTCATGAATGCAAATGTATAACAATGCTTATGTGTCAGAATAAATAAATGTGTTATGTGCACAGAAAGTCATTTATGAAGATAACTTCCTGAATTTATCTACACACATTAACAATGGCACATTAACAACAATTGATTGTATCTAATCACAAGAATAGATTTATATCTGTTTAGTTGATAGACATCTTTGTCATCAACATAAGCCATGCTTCCGTGGGTGTATAATGTCAGTGTGCACATACAACAGAGTGTAAATGACTTAAAAGGAAAACTGGGTATAAGAGGTATCAGATGTGTGCAAGAGAGAAAACTGGTGTTAATTTGGTCATGTAATGTGTACAGATGAGGACAGCTGTGTAAAGACATGACAAGTTCTAATTGTGAAGGGAACCTGTGGAAGAGGTAAACTCAGGAAGACATGGCATGAAGTGGTGGAAAAGGATCTTCGGATGTTGGGTCTTACTGAGGAAATGACAAGGAACCAGGAGATGAGGCAATTTGCTGTGGTTGAGAAGACGTGCCAAGCTAAGTAAAATCCCTGTCCTCCATACATACAGGCTTGTCCTTTACAGGTGCTGGTACCACATAAAAAGCACCCATGCCAGTGCTGCATAGATGCATCCATGCCAGTAGCATGTAAAAGGTACCCAGCACACTCTTAAGTGGCTGGCATTAGGAAGGGCATCTAGCCATAGAAATCATTCCACAAAAGACAACTGGAGTCTGGACAGCTCCCCAGTTGTCCAGCACCATGCCATACCGTCCAACCCATGCCAGCATGGAAAATGGACATTAAACAATGAGTATGATGATGATGAGTCTGACTTTCTGTGATTCCGCTGGTAGGATGCATCTACAGAAAAAAAAATGATAGAGCCACTTTAGCATGCAGACCACCTAGCTATTTACACTTTAGTGTGCTGTCAAACCCTAATCCTACCTAACCTGAAACCTTAGCCCTAAACTCTAACCATAAGCCCTAACCTTTAACCCCTAAACCTAAGTCCTAAACTCTAACTCCTAACTGTATACTTTAGACTATAGATACTGCAGTAGATGACATGCTAAAGGAACACCAAAAAGTTTAAATTTCATTCTTCAGTCTTTGTTAGTCTTACTCCTAGTTATCTTTTACAACAAGTTTGACACATTTTCTCCTTTCATGTAACATCACTGAATTAGACTTCCTTCTATATGTATTAAATACATTTGTTTGACTTTTCGCATACCTTTGTCCATACAGTGGAAGCAGACTGTTATATAATCACAAACAATATCAACAAGTTTATTGTTGTATAATCAAAGTTAGAAGATCCTAAGAGTATTTGCTTAATGTTATCAGCCAGTTATTATCAAAAAGTTTCATCCTCAAGTAACCACAATAAGTGGCTTCCACTGTACTTAATGAAAAACTTGGTCCCCTACCTCTGCTAATACAAAATAATTCCATTCCAATTAAATCCTAACTTGCCGTGAATCTAGAGCTTGGCTATACATCTCTCCAGTCATAACAGAAAGGTGGTCTCAGTTGAGCTTTCATTAACAAGATACATGTGGTCACTGTAATTAATGTGGTTTAAAGACAACGTTTGCCAAATACCTAGTCAGTATAATAACAGCGTAGGATCTACTGTGACTGGCAGTGTTCCAAAACCAATTTACAGCCTTTTTCGTTTGCATTTAAGAAGTGACTATCTAGGTCAGCAGTTCTCAACCAGTTATAAAATTTCTGGTGGAGGAGTCCATGCATGCAAAATAGTAAGTTGGTGGGAGGGATCCACAGTAATATTTTAACCCTTTCATTGGAGGAATTACAACTGTGTTTCGTGGTCTGCTACCACAACAGCTCCTTCATAGGATCCAGTTAGCTCAAGACATCATCAGGAGGAACCACGTCCGGTTTTGGCCCCTGCTCCTTTACTGTTTTGACATGGCGCCCCCCACTTCCTTTTGGAGGTGTCTTCAGTTCTGGTGTCGGGTGCATGTCTTCTTTCTTCTGTTCCCTGGCCTCTTCGATGTATCGTCAGCGAGTGTCAGCCGGTGACTGACTGACTTGTCAAATTATTCCCTTTAAATACCTGCTGCTAGGCTCCAGCAGGCAGCCCCATATTTGTTGATAAACAGTGCTTTTGTTTCAACTAATTTTGAAAATAATGAAAAATTTAGTAAAATGATTTTGTCATTATTAAGTTGATGCTTGGAACATATCTCAACACAAATTTTGAGGGAAAATTTTAATTTAGATAACTGTAAGGGAAATCTCAAGCAGGTTGATATAAAAAGAATTAAGTGTCCACGAAAAAAAAAATTTGCTTTAGATGTACCAAACTTGCTAGAAATAGCAACCAATTTCTTTTTTATGTCACTCTAGTGGCTTTTAAAATAAACTTCTTAGATAATGTAATTTGAGATGGACAATCTGATAAAAATAAAGAAGTTGATCAGAAGCTAAACAACAACTGCCTTAAGCATTAATATTTTTTCCTCACAGCATGCCAGCAACAATAGCCTGCCTATTTAAATATATTTCAATCAACAAGTCAGTTTCTACAATAGTTGCAATCAAGGTAACTAAATCTCAACAGACTTCCTACTACCTCTAAACCATGCTTTTATTTCTAAATCTTTTTAACATCAGACAATAGAAACAAGAAACCCTATATATAGCTAGATGACTGAGTACACCATAGATCAGTTACCAGGAACTACTTCATAGGTCTACTGACACAGAACTGACAGAGTTTACACAAGCATTCTTGATCATAATTTCCAAACAGTCATTTGACAAAAATTTGAGACTAGCTTCAATATGCATGGCTGTTTCAAAGCTTAACAAATAACAAAGAGATATTAAAAACAAGTAATTTTATGAGAAAGTCATTCTTTTGAAACTTTCTTGAATTAATTTAAACACACAGGCAGTTTATTTGAAGTCTATTTTTATGACATTTTACAGGAACAGATTTTATTTAGCAGCATTTTGTACCACAATTCAAAAGTAAATCAAAGAAATAATGTGGTGTACATAGTGGAAACAGTTGATATGTTTCACAGGTTTCAGGAACTGTTTCATTGTTCTGAGTTTGAATTTCTCTATTGGGAATTGATAAAAAAATTAGGAGCTTGAAACTACAGCTATAATTATATTGAGATCTATTCAATCTTTAACCATTTTGCTCACTACTTCAAAACAAAACTAAATAACATTGACAACTCTAAATTTATATAAAAAAAATAAAGCTTAGAAAATTTTCAACAAGATCTCAAGAAGTTAATTGTCGAATGGAGGGAATGTATATGAAGCCTATTTTAAGGCATCAAAAGGGAAGATATATTTTGGATAGCTTTTGGATACAAGTTTATATGTTGGTAATTGAATACATGCAAGTTTATATGAACATTACTCATCCTTATCATCATTATCACCACCATCACTCACCATCATTTAACATCCATTTTCCATACTGGCATGGGTTGGACTTGACTTGAGACAGCATTCACCCGGGGTGGGTTGAGCTGGCTTCATTCATCCTCAATGCTGCATCTCTCACAAACGCCGATCACACCTGGCGGTTTGAGGTTAACGACCACGTGATCTCCAACCACTCCTTATTCCAGTGGTGAACGCCGTACATATGGGAGCCCAGGTTGGGTTCCAGACCAGCCTTGGCTGTCATCAGCCAGGTTTTTCGTTGACCACCACTTCTGTCAGATCCTCCATGGGTTGCCAAAGAGTTGTCCAGGCTTCAATGGTCTGTTTTGGAATGGTTTCTATGGTTGGATGCTCCTCTTAACGTCAGCCACTTTACAGAGGGTGCTTGGGTACATTTTGTGCTACTGGCACAGGTGCATTTAAGTAGCACCAGCAACGAGTGAATTTTACCTGGCACTGGCACGAGAACATACTACGTGGCACTGGCACAAGTGCATTTTACGTGGCCAGGAAAGGGGGTGGGGCATGGCCATAAACGACATGCCTGTATGTGTGGGTGGCCACGATTTTGCATAGCTTGATATGCCTTCTCAAGTACAGCAAACTGCCAGTGCTTTACTCTTTTACTTGTTTCAGTCATTTGACTGTGGCCATGCTGGAGCACCGCCTTTAATCGAGCAATTCGATCCCGGGACTTATTCTTTTGTAAGCCCAGTACTTATTCTATCGGTCTCTTTTGCCGAACTGCTAAGTAACGGGGACATAAACACACCAGCATCGGTTGTCAAGCAATGCTAGGGGGACAAACACAGACACACATACACTCATATATATATACATATATACGACGGGCTTCTTTCAGTTTCCGTCTACCAAATCCACTCACAGGGCTTTGGTCGGCCCGAGGCTATAGTAGAAGACACTTGCCCAAGGTGTCACGCAGTGGGACTGAACCCGGAACCATGTGGTTGGTAAACAAGCTACTTACCACACAGCCACTCCTGCGCCTACTGGTATTTATTTTATCAACTCCAAAAGAATGAAAAGCAAAGACAACCTCAGTGGAATTTGAACTCAGAATGTGAAGATAGGTAAAATGCCATTAAAGGCATTTTGCCTGGTGTACTAATGATTCTGCAAGGTCACTGCCTTAAGAACCTGTAATTATATTGAAGTTAATTCAGTCAACATATTTTGCCAACCATTTCAAAACTTGAATTTTTTTTTTTGTACCAAATCAAAACAAAATAATATTAACCAAATAACAAAGATGTGCTTTTCATGAACAGTGACAGGACAACAATCAATGTGAATATCCAACCTAATTCATTAAATAACTGAAATAAGTGACCTAATATCAAACAAAAGAAGAACTTGACATATGTTGTCTTAATTTTCTTTACTCTATTATGATCTCCGTTGTGCCCTCTCTATGACATTCTGTTTCTCAAGTAACTGATTTGGTTTCTATGCAAACCATTTGTTCAGTATTTTGGCATGTTAAAGTTAGAGCAGTTTTATATGCAAATAACTTGGTAACATTAAATTTCAGCAAAAAAAAAAAAACTGTTTTGCTTCATAATCGAAGTTTCTGAAATAGCACAACAGGTACTCAAGTAATCAAAAAAAAATTAATCTTGAGGTGGCTTGATATGTTAGAGTGTTAGAGAGGAGAAATGATGGTAGTGGTTCAAAATATTCCTCAATTAACTACAAGAAGTGTTCCACTTTGTCAAGGACAAATATTGATTTGACCAAATATATTTTGAGGCCTTTTATCAGTCTTTGAAGAATAAAAAACAAAAATCAACTTATAATGGATTTGAACTCTGTATACAGAATAAGGAAACCAAATAATGATGATAACTTGCACTTGTGATGGGTACAATGACCGACAGACGCTCCACATCTTCTGTCCCTTTAGTCATAATTGTGTTTGGATAGACATGGTCAATTGAATGCAGTTTATCACATAATATCTGGTTCTCATTTTATGGACACAGAATGCATGGAAAGTAAACCTGCTACCAGCAGAGGCCATATTTGTCGTAGTATCTGTTACTGTAGGAAACAGCTTTCACTACTTTACTAACTTAAAGAAACTAAATAAATCATCATCATCATCATCATTTAACACTAACTTTCCATGATGGCATGGGCAGAACAGCTTGACAGGTAAATAACAAGCTGCAGGGCTGCGTCAAGCTCCAATGTCATCTTTGGCATGGTTTCTGCAGCTGAATATCTTCCAAACACCAAATAATAAGAACTAGCATTATAACCTGGCAACGCCGGGTCATAGTGCTAGTGCATGCATATACAGCTGCGTGTGTGCGCACATACACGCGAGTGCTGTCCAAATCTTCCGACCAATCACATACAGCTAGCTGGCATTCAATTGGCGTATCAAGTTTCGGGCATTTTGATTGGGTTTTGGATAGAAAGTTCACAAAAAAGTCACTTCTGTTGATTTTTAATGGCTTTGCGGGGTGACTGGGGAAATGTAAAGATGTGCACGACCACCCTTGGACGGTTTTGAATGACCATAGAAAGTGCGAGCCCTCTAACTAAAAAATTGTGGATTTGTATAAAGGACACACACACAGACATTTTGCCGTTTATATATAGAGAGATTTAAGAAAAAAAAGAATCTAAGAAAAATTGAAAATTTCTAAAATTGAAAAGACAGTAAAGCATTTATTTGTGTTTTTGCCTTTGCATCGTCAACTGAACTAACAAGTAAAATTGAAACAGCAAAATTGATTTAATATGTCTTAAAATGTTTTACAGGCATAGCTGTGTGGTAAGCAGCTTGCTTCCTAACTACATGGTTCCAGGTTCAGTCCCACTGTGTAACACCTTCAGCAAGTGTCTTCTACTATAGCCTCAGGCCAACCAAAGCCTTGTGAGTGGGTTTGGTAAACAGAAACTGAAAGAAACCCGACGTATATATGTGTGCATGTGTGTGTGCCTTTGTGTCTGTTTAACCTTCCATCACTGCTTGACAACCAGTGTTGGTGTGTTTACGTCCCTGTAACTTAGTGGTTCAGCAAAAGAGACTAATAGAATAAGTACTAAAATTTTAAAAAATAAGTCCTGGGATCAATTTGTTCGACTAAAAGCTTCAAAGGCAGTGCTCCAGGATGGCCACAGTCAAATGACAGAAACAAGTAAAAGAATATGACTAAAAGAGTTGAGGTGGCCTAAAGAGGTGACTATTCATAGTAAATGTACCAAAGACAGCTTACCCATGTGTGGAATTCATTAAAAGAACACACAACTACTGAATCACTGGGTGAGACATCAATGAAAGCAAATAGTGTGGTTTCAATATCAAGTGAGAAAAAAAAATAACACTGCTATTTATGCAAATAATAAAAAAAAAATCTACTGACTCAAGCACCCCTACCCATCCCGGAACTATTTCATATCAAAAGAATTACAATACATGAATAATTCCAGTCTATAATTTTCAGACTCAGCAAAAAACTTAAATATGGTTGTTCCTATGTTTAACTGTGAAGTTGATGCTGCTAACTGAAATCATATTATATAGAGATATGTGTGTGTGTGTAATCATTTATATACACACATAAGGAAATGGCCAAGTGGACTACACACTAAAGTGAAAAATGCCAGGTTGACCGCATGCTAAAGTAGTGTAACAGCTTGGCTGTGTAACATTGCAAGCAATGTATTACATATCTGTACATGTAAATTTGACATGGGTGATTCTTTCTTGTTTTGGGATTCACGGTCAAAAGGCTGGGTGGAACTGCGCAGTCCATGCAGTTCCCCAGCTTGCCAGCTCTGGTCAAACCATCCAACCCATGCCAGCATGGACAACGGACATTAAATGATTATGTCCTTCCGCCCCACCCAAGAAATCTTTCCTCAACTTTGACCCAATTGTAATCGAGGTTACTAATTAAAGATCTATAATATTTTTGGTGTTTAAACAATCGATATCCTTTTCTCTAGGGTGCCGAGCTGGCAGAAACATTAGTGCACCGGGCGAAATGCTTAGCGGTATTTTGTCTGTCTTTACGTTCTGAGTTCAAATTCCACCGAGGTCGACTTTGCTTTTCATCCTTTCGGGGGTGGATAAATTAAGTACCAGTTAAATCGACTTAATCCATTTGTCTGTCCTTGTTTGTCCTCTCTATGTTTAGCCCCTTGTGGGTAGTAAAGAAATAGGTATTTCATCTGTCTTTACATTCTGAGTTCAAATTCCGCCGAAGTCGACTTTGCCTTTCATCCTTTCGGGGGTCGATAAATCAAGTACCAGTTGCGTACTGGGGTCGATCTAATCGACTGCCCCCACTCACCAAATTTCGGGCTTTGTGCCTAGAGTAGAAAAGAATATTCTTTTCTCTGTTGGATTCCAACTCAATTCCCCGCCACCCCCACCAGTTTCAAAATTTCAATAATTTCTTTTTAAATGTGTGGTATGTAAATATATCAAAGAAGAAACTACAGAGAATATTTAATATTGAACTTTTAAATATTTAGTCGAGTTTCGTTAATTTCATATGTGCCATTTTCCCCTTTCCCCTTTCATTTGACCTAATTATTATTATTATTATGGCATTTCTGATCGTTCTGATGTCTAAGGATAGATATTGATGTGGAGAACTGAAGCGGCAAATTTACATTATCTTCTTTTACTCATTTTGCCCCCACTAAATTTACCTTTTATATTACTCAAAGAACGGGGATAATTTTCTGAAATAGTGATCGGATTATGGTTATACTTTTTTTAATGCATTTAGGGAAGGCCATTTACTTAGCTGATATAGTTTTTGTAAGGTAGTGGACATATGTAAAAAATATGTATTTTGTCTCAAAATCAAAAATGCAGTAAAAAACTCATTGTACCCCTCCCCAAATATATATATAAAATTTAATATTTCTATTTATATATAATTTAATATTTCGATTTATATATTTTATATATATATAAATAGAATATTAAATTTATATATATATATATATACATATATATATATATATATAATATATATATATATAGATATATATATATATAAATAAATAGAATATTAAATTATATATATATATATATATATATAAATAAATAAATAGAAATATTAAATTATATACATATATATATATATATATATATATATATATATATAAATAAATAGAAATATTAAATTATATATATATATATATATATATATATAAATAAATAGAAATATTAAATTTTATATATATATATATATATATATATATATATATATATAAATAAATAGAAATATTAAATTTTATATATATATATATATATATATATATATATATATATATATATATATAAATAAAAATATTAAATTATATATGGCATCCAGCCGTAGAAACACTGCCAGATTTGACTGGGCCTGATGAAGCCTTCTGGCTTCACAGACCCCAGTAGAACCGTCCAACCCATGCTAGCATGGAAAACGGACGCTAAACGACGATGATGATGATGATGATTATATATATATTATAAATAAATAGATTAAACTATATATATATATATATATAAATAGAAATATTAATTATATATATATATATATATAAATAGAAATATTAAATTATATATATATATTATATATATATATAGAAATATTAAATTATATATATATATATATATAAATAGAAATATTAAATTATATATATATATATATATATATAATATATATATTATATATAATATATATATATATATATATATAGAAATATTAAATTATATATATATAATATATATATATATAGAAATATTAAATTATATATATATATTATATATATATATATATATAGAAATATTAAATTATATATATATATATATATATATATATAATATATATATATATATATATATATATATATATATAACAGCAACAAATAAGCATGTCGGATTCAGTCTGCATTGCAGAGCTACTTCAAATATTTCATAAAGCCTCTGTATTCATAAATGGGGAAACTTTCAATTTCAAACCACTCTTAACAGCTACAGCAAGGGCTCTTGGCTTCCCTCCTTTTTAATCTTTTTCCTCCCTCTACTTTCCATCACGAATCACAGGCACAAGCCAGACACTTCCTATGAAACAGAATACTTTTGTCCTTTGACACCTAACAGGACCACTTCCGCCCAACGAACCAACAAAGAAGCCGCCATGTGGACACAAGGCATACTAGAAACAACAGCCAAATTTCATTCAAATCCGCAGCCCAACATCCTTGCAAAATACGATTTAGATAATGAAGTCCTAGGTTCCCTGCACATAAGAAAATAAGAAAAAACAAGGGATCTTTTCGCTTTGACCGGCAGATTTTAAAAATAATTTCCATGTAACTAAAAAAATTTAAACTTCGTATACTGGTAGAATGTGTTTATAAAACATCTTTTTCTCTTGGCTTTATTGAGAAAATTCTGTAGTTTGTAAGATATTCTCTTCAATTTCGGCAAAGATCCAAAGCAAGAATGGTCACGGCTGATGAGCTTTCGATCATACGGGTTTGCTCGTCGAAGGCTGAGCTAAACCACTACCACCCTGCCAAATGTTAAGTGGTAAAAGTTTATGCAGCATGAAAGCAAATTAGAATGAAAGGCCACCAAGTGAACAGTTGAAAGTAGCTTTGAAAGCCAGCAGGGAACTGAAAGCAACAAGTAGCTGTCAGGTTACCCTGGACGAAAGGAGGAGGAGGAGATAGGCCATAAGAGATGCTAAGTACCTTGGACAAACTGTAGGAATGCTAGAAAAGGGATGGGAAGGTTAAAGGAGGTAATGGAAGAGAATAAAAATAGTGAAATTTCTCAATCACCAAGTGAGAGAGAAAGAATAGTAAACAGAGGGGATGATTTTTAAGCAGGAAGTTCTAAAAATAAATTATGAGAAGAAAAAGCATGGAGTTAAAAGAGTAAACCTTATAGATACTGTCAAGTCGTTGAAGATAAAATCCAAACGAGAAGGGAGATGTGAAATTATTATAAAGAGATATTTCATCTATAAGAAACTTTCAACTGGCAATAATGATTAAAAGATGAACATATTTATCAAAATAGATTCTTTGCTCAGTTACTGCCTTATCTTTCTCTCACTTCACAGTTTGGATAATATACAAATGAGTTTGATTAAAGAAAGCCACCATGGGTCTAACGAAATAAAGAAGAAAAAAATATGCTTTACCACATGGTTTTATGAGGGGAAATCCATTCAGTACTCAATACTAACGAAAGAAGATACAAACTAATGTTGATGTTAGTGATTTACTAATTCAATAGAGATATTTAGGATCTTAGATGTTTTATAAACACATTCTACCAGTATACAAAGTTTAAAAGTGTTAAGTTACAAAGAAATTATTTTTAAAATCTGCCGGTCAAAGCGAAAAGATCCGATATTTATTATTTAGCATGAAAATGGAAAATATAATGAACAAGCTGTTGTAGATAAATGACAGCTAATCAATAAATATTAAGACAATGGTAATAATATGCTCTATGTCGTGCAACCAAATCAAGAATTGGCAACAGGTGGACTGCTGAAATGTTCTCTGTGAGCCTCGGACCTCTTTCTAAAAGAAGTATTTGTGGGTCCATTGGCTTTTAGACAGTCTGTTTAATTTTTGCCCACACAAGCAATACCAGTGATGGAAATGGTGTACACAAAGATAAGGCGGCGAGCTGGCAGAATCGTTAGCACGCCGGGCGAAATGCGTAGCCATATTTCGTCTGTCGTTACGTTCTGAGTTCAAATTCCGCCGAGGTCGACTTTGCCTTTCATCCTTTTGGGGTCGATAAATTAAGGACCAGTTACGCACTGGGGTCGATATAATCGATTTAATCTGTTTGTCTTGTCCTTGTTTGTCCCCTCTGTGTTTAGCCCCTTGTGGGTAGTAAAGAAATAGGTATACACAAAGATGTTTTTATACGTAAGATATACAACATTCCCATGCAAATGTAAAAAATCATAAAAGAAGTTGTTGATCTCCAAACATAATACATGACAATATGGTGACAGATTTAATCTGTCACCTGGTTAAACAATGTCAACTGACCTAGTCTTTTGGTGTCTTTTAGCGGAGTCCATCCTACTACAAGCATTCGGCCTAAAATTGAACCTTTCTCTTCCCCGCGAAACAAGCTAATTATATATATGCTCTTTACTCTTTTACTTGTTTCAGTCATTTGACTGCGGCCATGCTGGAGCACCGCCTTTAGTCGAGGAAATCGACCCCCCAGGACTTATTTTTTGTAAGCCTAGTACTTATTCTATCGGTCTCTTTTGCCGAACCGCTAAGTTACGGAGACGTAAACACACCAGCATCGGTTGTCAAGCGATGTTGGGGGGACAGACACACACACACACACACACACATATATATATATATATATATATACGACGGGCTTCTTTCAGTTTCCGTCTACCAAACCCATTCACAAGGCTTTGGTCGGCTCGAGGCTATAGCAGAAGACACTTGCCCAAGGTGCACAATTCAGATAAAAAAAACATTTTAACTGATATGCCTGAAACGTTTGGTGTTTGCCTTTTTATGTCAATTGCTCAAAATGAACAGAGACATACAAAATGGCAACGCTTGATGCAGTTATTGTCACAGCCCGATATCATCCAGCCAAGAGGAATAAAGAGCAAAGCCTACATGAACAAGATTTGAATGCAAACTGTTCAAATGGAGTAGTAAAAATATGTTAACGGCATTTGAACCGAGAATAAAACCAGAGTTTTTCTTTAAGGTGTCGAAGGTGCTCTGGCATGGCCGCAGTCAAATGACTGAAACAAGTAATAGAATAAATAATATTGCTAGTCGTATAATCCAACCCTTTCAACCAGCCACAAATTAAATCCCGCAAACCATTTTAGCCAAGTGGTAGACCGTTTCAGCCAGCAACAATTTTGAATTAACAACGAACGGTTAAGCATAGTGAAACAGTTCTGATTCAGAGTTTGGCTACCTTTATTTCAGTGAAGTCTTTCATAGCTTCCATATTCTACTCTATTCTTCACATGATAGATGCAAATCAAATAGAATGATTTTATTCCCTTTGAAATAAAGGAAATGGCTGATAAAAAGGTTAACGATCGTAGACACTTTCACTTCTCGATCTCGCGTCCGTTCCAAAAAGCTTTGCATGCTAAGGATATGAAATTCAGAAAAGACCACAATGTCGGATCAAATGTCTTTACACATTTGATCCGACAGAGTTTGAAACTAGTGAAAGCTGTGGGCCCTCCACCCTCAAATTTATCTAAGTTTGAAATCGTCGGAGACCCTAAGCGAGCCCTTTACAGGCTGTAAGGAAAACGTGTTCTACACACAGGAATTCATACAATTATGGAAAAAATGTTGTGGCTGTGATTTAAGGAGAATTTAGCTGCTATTTTTAGCACATCTAACGACCACCTGATACCGTCCTCGTTTCTTTGTCACTTTGACATGTATTGATGTTGTTTTTCAGTCTTTTTCTGGCCATAAATACATTTCATGGAATGATCATGCACCGAAGGGTGGTCCGTTGTTGGGATTTAAGCAAAAAATTCGAAAAAGAGTGGAAATTTTGAGACTTATGGGGTTGATGTAACAAATTGAATTTTTTTCTTCTTTTTCAAAATCGTAGGAATTCCCGAGTGTAGAAACGCAAATTCGCAAAAATTTTCTGAAAAGTCCAAAACTAAATTAGAGGAGGGGGGGTTATATGGGAATGCTTAAACCAGAATTATATCTAGGACCGTAAACAAACCAGCATCGGTTGTCAAGCGGTGACGAGTACAAACACTTTTTTCATAAACAGAATCAAAAACTCAAGCATTAATATATTTTGTGGGTTTTTACTTCGTAACAAAGTAAAAGCCCACAAAATATATTCAGCATTTACTGCCTTGATGTTCTGGCTAATTATAATTTAATAAGTTAAGCTTTTTGAACATAAAAAGCTGATATTTACATAAATAGAAAAACGCATCACTATAATTTTTTTTAAACCCAGAAAATTGTAGGTGTGTTCGGGACCAACGCCTATTTTTAAACTGAGGTATAATAGTATAATATATTCAATGAGTGAGAGAGATGGAAGGAGGCCGTCAGGTTTGAAGTTTGTATTGACTGACTTCTTCAGGGCAATGTAACGAGAATGGCATGTGCTCTTAATATCTTTTTATCTATCTCGCCACACTTCATTCTGCCTACAACACGCAGTACTCATCATGTCAGATTGTCTTACATTAAATTCATTCATATATTTGTTGTCTCTTATCTTTGTATATGTATGTACGCATATATGTATGGATGTGAATATAAATATTTATGTGTGTATCTCGAGAGAGGGGGGAGAAAGAAAGAAAGAAAGAGATCAATTAAATTTGTTAGCACTGAATGTATATAGGAAAGTAATCAAACGCAGAGATCCATGTGTAAAAGGAATTATCTACTAAAATTTGACGAGTTTTTAATGACTTACACGCAGCAGAAAGAAAAACAAATATTAAAGTAACGAATATGTAGACTGGTGTTACTGATGTTGGGGGACGGGGTACTACTGACGTTATTAGAATCGCAATACGGATTCTTCAAGCCGACCTAACCAACGGAAGACTTAGGAGTAAACCATGAACGAGATGTTAGGATAAGATAATATCCATAGTCTGAGTTAGTCACGCTTGAGATCCCAACCGGAAAGTCAAATGACGGTTGCAGCTGATGTGACCAGGGAGGAGGTACCTGGGGTATTCTATCTCAACGACTCTTCCAGGAATCGAGGGCGGAGAAGGTAGGCATTTCCTGAAAGTTATAAGGGAAAAATCGGATCTCTCCACCCCAGGTTCGTTTGCGCAACTTTTTTTTTGCTATATTCGTATCCTACACAGTCAACACCCGGCAGGCTGGGATTAAAAAAAATTTTTTTTTCGTTAACGGGTGAGGATCTTTATATTGACCGATATTTATGTGGGGGGGGGGGGTGAATACACGCACAACTTAGGTGTCTCCATCGGCCAACACTGCACATATGTGCAGACCAGAGAAATGTATTTTCAGGAAAACTGGCACTTTCCTATACATGCAAATTTACCCCTCTCCATGCCACCTGTGTTTATCAAAGGAAAAGGGCGGCCAGCTTGGACTGATTAATATAGTTTGGCGTGAGTGTTTCGTCACTCATGCCAAACTGAACACAGAGCCAGATGATTTATCACAAAGTATATTCCTCGATAGTCTAACAATTCCGTCAATGCATTGCCCTGATTTGGTATTTTTATCGACTTCGAAAGTAACAAATACACACAATGTATCATCATCATCATCATTTAACGTCCGCTGGTAAGCCATGAAAGCTACACCAGGCTCCAGTCTGGTTTGGCAGTTTCTACAGCTGGATGCCTTTCCTAATGCCAACCACTCCGTGAGTGTAGTGGGTGATTTTTACGTGCCATCGGCACAGGTAGGTGTCTTTATATATATATATATATATATATGTATACATATACATATATATATGTATACATACGGTACTACTAGCGAACAGTGGTCCCGGTGCGCGCACACGCGTAGTCGCGCATCCGCGTTAGCTAGTCGGGACTAGTCGATCCTACAACGACTACCTAGCAAAGTAAATAAAACACAAAGTAATTAATTATTTAAAAAAAGGTAAATAACACAAAAATACGAAGTAAGGATCGACTAGTCATGACTAGCTAGCGCGGATGCGCGAGTACGCGCACCGGGACCACTGTTTGCTAGTAGTACCAGGGTTCATTTTGTGACTTGTCAGTCGCATGGTTTGCTAAAACAGCCAAGTCATGATCATCGGAAAATCAAGGACCACCTGGAAAAGACTAGAATGAAACAGCGGAGGAAACTCCCTCGCCGCTTCTTTTGCTTTTCACAAAACGCTAAGAATTTGTGCGTCTATGTGCGCGCGCGCATATTTTCTGGTTCAGTGATGCTTGAACATCACTTTGTTGGGTTTCTAGTTGATCAGGTTATAGGAGTGGCTGTGTGGTAAGTAGCTTGCTTACCAACCTCATGGTTCTGGGCTCAGTCCCACTGCGTGGCACCTTGGGCAAGTGTATTCTACTATAGCCTCGGGCTGACCAAAGCCTTGTGAGTGGATTTGGTAGACGGAAACTGAAAGAAGCCCGTTGTATATATGTATATATATGTGTGTGTGTGTGTGTCTGTGTTTGTCCCCACCCCCAATAACTTAGTGGTTCGGCAAAAGTGACCGATAGAATAAGCACTAGGTTTACAAAGAATAAGCCCCGGGGGTCGATTTGCTCGACTAAAGGCGGTGCTCCAGCATGGCCGCAGTCAAATGACTGAAACAAGTAAAAGAGTAGAGTATACTCTTCTAATTCAAATAATGCTCATTCTATCGGTCGCTTCTTGCTATGGATGTGAACACACACATCCATATCTATATCTGTGTGTGTGTGTGTGTGTGTGTGTGTGCGTGTGTACAAAGCGCGCGCGCGCTTTTCCGTCCGTCTACCAAATTCTCACAAGGCATGAGTCGACCTGGCACTATAGTTAAACGACACTAGCCCAAGGTACCACCATGCAGTGGGATCAAACACGAAACTTGTTGCGAATTGAACTGGGAACGATCCGAGAAGTTGGCCTAATAAAGTTTACCAAGTAGCTATGATCGGTAACAAAAAAAACCCCAAAAAACCCCTGACTCCAGATTCATGATTAAAGCTAAGTAAGGTGTGTATACAGTAACACGTGTTATATTACCTGTGGGGCCTAGCGGGGCTCTTTCCTGATGTGCTCAAATCAACAGATTAGATTTCTAGCGTAGCTGAACACAATATCATTTGGGTACTACTAGTGAACAGTGGTCCCGGTGCGCGCACGCGCGTACTCGCTCTAGCTAGTCATGACTAGTCGATCTTACTTTGTGTTTTTCTTTTACTTTGTTTAAAAAATTATTTGCTTTGTGTTTTTGTGTTTTATTTATTTTGTTTAACAAAAATCATTTACTTTTTGTAAAAATAATTATTTATTTTTGTGTTTTATTTACTATGCTACGTAGTCGTTGTAGGATCGACTAGTCACGACTAGCTAGCGCGAGTGCGCGCACCGGGACCACTGTTCGCTAGTAGTACCTATCATTTGTTTGCTTGAAAGACGACGGTGGTGATGGCGATGGGGAACGCTGGTGGTGAAGGTATTTGCTCTTTTCGCAGACATCAAAGGGTGAAATTAGCTTATGGTCAAGATCCCATTTTAGTCGCTTAAACCAACTTAGCAGCATTTTGTCCATCTTTACGCTGAGCTCAAATTCCGCCGAGGTTGACTTTGCTTTTATCATTTCGAAGTCCATAAAATAAGTCCCAGTTGAGAATGGTGATCGATGTAATCGACTTACCACCACAACTCCCGAAATTGCTGGCCTTGTGCCAAAAATTGAAATCAATAATCGTTAGCATCCCAGGCAAAATGCTTACTCTTTTATTTGTTTCAGTCAGTTGACTGCGGCCATGCTGGAGCACCGCTATTAGTCGAACAAATCGACTCCAGGACTTATTCTTTGTAAGCCTAGTACCCCTATTCTATAGGTCTCTTCTGCCGATCCGCTAGTTACGGGCGACGCATAGACACCAACATCTGTTGTCAAGCGATGGGGGGGGGGAGACAAACACAGACACACAAATATATACACATACGTTTGTATATAATGCTTAGTAACATTTCGTCCGTCTTTACGTTTTGAGATCAAATTCCGCCGGGGTCGACTTTGTCTTTCATCCTTTCGGGGACGGTAAAATAGGCACTGCAGTCGATGTAATCGATTCAACCCCTCCCACGAAACCGCTGGCCTTGTGCAAAAATTAGAAGCCAGTATTGTATATTTATGTGCTTCAACTAAAGATGATTTCAAATAAGGGTTCTTTTTATTAGGATATAACATATACAATATGTACGACTTTTAGAACATTGTCATTTTATAAGATTTTGCAAGCAAATTTTTAAATTAACAGAAGCATTTATTTCCACAAAAGAAAATTATTAGTTGTGATGTTTTTCATGAGAATGTATGCATGTGTCGTTCATATTTTTCCAACACTGAAGATTAGGACTTAAAAAAACATAATAGCATTTTTTTAAAGCTACTTTTTTCAAAAAAAAAAAACTAGCAGTTATGATTTACAGAAAAAAAAAGTTTTATGATTCGTTTCTAAATAAACATTGCAAGTTACTAAAATAAAAAATCGAAATCAATCGTAAACTTAATTTGCCAAAAGATAATTTAAAATATCGTTAGATCATAAAGAATATGAAACTCAAATTTGGTAAAGAGAAAGTTATTTTTAGTTTGTAGAAAGATAAAGAAGAAAAAAGAAAGCAATCAACTATGAACGTTAAAAGTATTTGTGTAAAGTTTCAAAACTTTCCAACTACAAAATAAAAGAAAATTTTC
Source organism: Octopus sinensis (assembly GCF_006345805.1). Lineage (NCBI taxonomy): Eukaryota > Metazoa > Mollusca > Cephalopoda > Octopoda > Octopodidae > Octopus > Octopus sinensis. The sequence continues at coordinate 33,003,325 of NC_043012.1, forward strand.
TCTTACATATATAATCATTTAAATTGTACTTAACCAAGCAAGTAAGTTTTATTAAAATATCTCAAAAGAGTAAAAAAACACACCTCTTTAAGATTACCGTTTAAACTGAGAAGTTATGAAACGTACAACCGTGTATGTGTGAGTGATACATATACACACACACAGGACTGTAGGCGAGTACACATGTGAATGTAAAGTGGATGCAAATGATGAGTATGGAAAAAGTTGTAGAAAGAATCATAATCTACGGATAGGTAATATTAAATCAGCAATTTCATTTACTACAAATGATACAGAATCGAGCAATTGTATGATATTCACACGAAAATACAAATCTGAACAGAGTCCCATACGCACGTACTAACATAAATGTGAGTGCGTGTCTATACACAAACACTCTGACTGACGGATTAAAAAAGGCCGATATGTTTGTATAACGGTCAACGTTCTCACGGGCATCAGCAAATTGATGGAATAAGGACATTCAATGTGAAGCAAATAAAGATCGATCGCTTCAATAGTAAGCATCTTACCTCTCGTTTTGTTTTTCTATGGCATCTTTCAGCTTCTGATCGCCATGTACGTGCGCCATACCATGCCAGTAGCCCAACACTAAAACATGTGCTTTTTTGAATGTTTTGAAAAGGACGTCATTGATTGGTTAAGATTTAGAACGATTTCATTGGCTACTGTTTCTCTCCCTTCCCTCCCCCGCTGTCTTATCTTTATATAAAACCTACAATGTGTTTTTCTTTTTTAAATTGCAATATGTTTGTATTTGTAAGATCGAGATAAAACAAACTGTATATATATTTCTTTATTGCCTACCAGAGGGCTTAACACAGAGGGGACAAACAAGGACAGACAAAGGGATTAAGTCGATTAGATCGACCACAATGCGAAACTGGTACTTTATTTATCGACCCCGAAAGGATGAAAGGAAAAGTCGACCTCGGCGGAATTTGAACTCAGAACGTAAAGATAGACGAAATACCTATTTCTTTACTACCCACAAGGGGCTAAACACAGAGGGGACAAACAAGGACAGACAAAGGGATTAAGTCGATTACATCGACCCTAGTGCGTAGCTGGTACTTTATTTATCGACCCCGAAAGGATGAAAGGCAAAGTCGACCTCGGCGGAATTTGAACTTAGAACGTAACGACAGACGAAATACCGCTAAGCATTTCGTCCGGCGCGCTAACATGACTGTATATAGTGGCTAAGTGTATTGCATTCATGATGGTGAGATTGTAGTTTCGATTCCTGGACCGGGCGTTGCTATAGTCCACTCAGCTGGCAAAAGTGAATAATCCTGCGACGGACCAGAGGTGGGGGGGATATTTAGTCAAGGAATTCGGGAAACCAGCCTTATGAACCTATGGCTCGGGAAGGACCTTTGATCTATCTATCTCTGTCATGGTCAATGCGACGATCACATGCTACACACCTTCCTTCCAAGCACTGCTGTAAACAGGGGAAGTGAGCTAGAATATTAAAACTTAGTGCGCATGCACAGCAGAGTTCACTCTGCGTGCTTTAGCTTAGTCCGGATACTTATTGATCAGATCACGTAAATCACAATCTCATTTGTTACAGTGCAAAACAAAAAAATATTGACCTTTACGAGCCGAAAAGTGCTTAAACGGAAAGGACCAAGCATTTTATCAAGGAAGATTTTCTTGAATCACTAAAACCTACAATAAATTATTTTATCAGTACTAGTGTAATAATGTTCAAAATATTTATATCGTAGTTATAGAGATGTATCGCTTTAAAAATTAGGAAATATTACATTTTCAAGATATCTAGATTTACCAAGAAAAGAAATGGATTATTAATAAATACCGTTCTTTTTTAAAAACCCATCCCAAGTGAAATTACAACGAAAAAAAATATTGCGCCCAACGTGGGGCTCGAACCCACGACCCCGAGATTAAGAGTCTCGTGCTCCACCGACTGGTAATGTTTATATCGTAGTTATAGAGATACATCGCTGTAAAAATGAGGAAATATTACATTTTCAAGATATTTAGATTTCCCAAGAAAAGAAATGGATTATTAATAAAAACCGTTCTTTTTTAAAAACCATTCCAAGTGTAATTAAAACGAAAAAAAAACTGCGCCCAACGTGGGGCTCGAACCCACGACCCCGAGATTAAGAGTCTCGTGCTCTACCGACTGAGCTAGCCGGGCTACATGTGGAACACGGCCTTCTATAAGCTATATTAACCTAATGCTGCTCTACTTTACTGCTTTGTAGCTGCGACTTATCTATTTATTGTGACTATTGCGTAGTTCTGCAATTTTGCTAATATATTAATTATCATCGTTTCCTATCCTTCGTTTCAAAACTGCTATTATTTTCTCCTTTTGCATTTCATACAAAAATACTTGACAAAGCTGTTTATTGTTTATTGTTTATCCTCACATTAGCTTCTGGTCCGACAGACTTTCCACACGCACCAACTCGGTCGAACTAGGTTCTTATCAACGGAATTATTTTCTTCATAGACTAGGCTTCCATTTCGTGAAAGGCCTACCATACCATGCATTTCGATGCACAATGATTGGCAGGTACTACTTGAGAACAGGGGTCCCGGTGCGTGCACTCGCCTACTCGCGCATCCGCGCCAGCTAGTCATGACTAGTCGATCCTTACTTTGTGTTTTTGTCTGTTATTTACTTTGTTTAAAAAATGATTTACTTTCTGTTTGTATTTAATTTACTTTGTTTAACAAAAATTATTTACTTTGTGTAAAATAATTATTTATTTTGTGTTTTATTTACTTTGCTAGGTAGTCGTTGTAGGATCGACTAGTCACGACTAGCTTTGCGGATGCGCGACTGTGCGTGTGCGCGCACCAGTATTTTAAAACAATGTAACACACACACAAAAAAAACCCTGGTAAATCCATCAGCATACCTACACAAATCGGTACTACATGAGAACAGTGGTCCCGGTGCGTGCACTCGCGTACTCGCGCATCCGCGCTAGCTAGTCGTGACTAGTCGATCCTACAACGACTACCTAACAAAGTAAATAAAACACAAAGTAAATAATTTTTTAAACAAAGTAAATAACACAAAAACACAAAGTAAGGATCGACTAGTTATGACTTAGTAGCGCGAGCACGCGAGTGCGCGCACCGGGACCACTGTTCTCAAGTAGCACCCACAAATCTGTCGCCCCGATTTTGTTTCCTCATAACTTTCTGAAAAATAGATTTTTTTTAATGAAATTTTCTACAAATACGCTTCAGATGGTGAAGATTACGATTATATCGAAATTTAATATGAAAAAACAAAAAGTTGGCAGGCGTCCACACGTACATACCGACAACATCACATACATATCACTTGAAATTTTAAATAGTAATTGTGATGTACGTATGCATCGCACGAATCAGTTTTTCTTCTTTTTTTTTTTTTTTTGTTTTTTTACCCCAAATTTCGATATAATCGTAATCTATAATATCTGAAAGGTATTTGTAGAAAATGACATTTAAAAAATATCCATTTTCCAGAAAGCTATGAGGAAACAAAGTGAGATAAGGGCACACGTGAAGCTATGGCAATTCATCGTTTACTGAAGTTGCTCTGTGATTTTTTTCCCTGGATTCTCTTTCTCTTCTCTTTTCTTTCTATTCCCTTCTCTACCTTCGCTCGTCCTCACTTTGAATGGTGTTGTCCGCTGTGGTCTCCCTACACGAAACAAAGTATATAAATTCAAGTACACCACAGATCAATCACAAGAAAATTGACATGAGGAGTCTTGATTACTGGGCTTGACTCGAGATGCTCAAACTTTATTCTTTCCATTAGCCACTATAGTGGCTAATGACTAGTCTATGCTGGGGAGTACATTCTTCACCAGGGAGAGATTTTGTATTTAAGAGCAACCATGCATCCCACTGTCTGATGAGAACGAAATCGATCTGGCTAGCAGAGTCACCTGATTGATAGGTTGTCAAGTGGTTGGTTGACTTCCTGAAGTTGGTGTTGCTGATCAAAAGGTTAATTGCTTCACAGAACTCCAATAGTCTTGTTCCTGCTCATTTCGGGAACCAATTCCATGGCCCCGATGAACACCATGGAAGATACCAGATGCCATCCAACATCCCCATTGAAATCCCCAGGCAAAAAGATGAAATCATTTTCACTCGTTTTTGAGGTAGCCTGCAGAAGACTATCATAAAAGTGGTCCTTCTGTTCATTTGGTAGGCCTGCTTGTGGGGCATAGGCAAATATAATTGTAGCTATACTATTCTGCAAGACTAGCCTGAGCTCAAGTACTCTATTGCACACTCTAACAACCTCTATGACCTTATCCACCCATTTCTCTGCAAGAAGTATGCTCACACCACCCACTCTGTCACTGTTACCTTCTCTGTGAGGAACATGGCTGAAGCTTTTCTCCACCTTACCTCTTTGATTAGAGGCTGTGTTAACCTCATGAAGGGATGGTTTCATCCAAGGAAATATTGGTTCAATACTTAGTATTTTGGGGGAATTTCCTTAAAATAATAGGTATATATAACGGTTGAAATTTAATTGTAAGAGCATGTTCTAATATGTGAAAGATAAACAATGCATGAAGTTTTAAGGAAATATTTATTTTTACCGTTACATTATACAATACCTTGCCTCAACAGGCAGGTAATGAAATCGTTAAGCATCCAAAGTAAAAAAGTTAATTTCGGCCTGTGTGTTCTTATTGTAGTAGTAAACCATAGAGAGAGATATGGTAATGTGCAGAGAAGAGAAAGTGAGTTAGTGAAAGTTGTAGAGTCGCTGATTGTAAACTTCTTTCTTTTTCCCGCTGGCCGTTTGGCTGCCTGCTTGTGGCCATGATTCTAGTGGTCAATTCACTAACTGATGGTAGCTATCTCTTACTCGAGTTGTCATTCATTAACTGGTTGAACTGTCATGAGCTGACTAACTGATTTTTGCTTGGGGTTCTTGCTTTTATAACTATCCAGAAGGATAGACATATCTTTGAGAACAATAGATTTAGTTGGTAGTCTTGCTATCTTAATTCTAGCTTTTGGTGAAGTAGAAGAGGTTAGAAAGGTCAAGTGGTGAAGACATTATTTCGACTTAGCTTAGATAATCTGGCAAATGTAAAACTGCTGTCACAGAAAAAAACTATTGCTTTACTGTGAGAAAAGTTCTGTTGAACTGTTACTTGAAATTTGGCTATGGTGGATCGAATCCACTTCATGCCTGCAAGATCCACTACATATAGTTTAAATTCATATAAAAGAAGAAAAATAAAATGGAGATGGGGATGTAAATAATTGTTTATTAACAGTCATCTTCACTTACAACTGTTTCAACTAATACTCAACATTTATATCAATGTAACCTAAGCATATAATGAATCCATAAACACCTATAAAACATCCAAGGGTATATTTTTTTCCTTCTGAAGATATTATGCTCAGGGCATATAAATATAAATTTTATATTTACTTAATATTTACTAAGTATTAATTGAAACAGCTGTAAGTGAAGATGATTAATCTGCTGTTAATAATAAACAATTATTCACTTCCCAATCTCCATTTTCTTTTTCTTCTTATATATCTACTACATATGTGGAAAGTCCATGTGTGTTTGTTTGTGGCGTTGTTAGCTAACTCCTCCTACATCATTTTATTAATTTTGATGAAACTTGACGTGTGAGTAGAACTCATGTCTGGAAATCTTGTGACACACTTAGATTGTTGAAAAAATCAATAATACAGCCTCTGGAAGGGACCTTTATATCTACCTGATAAAACTAATATTTTTTAAACACACAATGGAAATAACCCATTTCATTGTTTATGTTCGATTACTTTGAATATTGATTTTTTGTGTGTCCTATTTCTAATTTTGCACTGTTATACTTTGACTCATAAGTAGAACTCATGTCTGGAAACTTCATGACATACTTAGATTGTTGAAAAAAATTGATAATAGGGCCCTTCCAATGGATTCTTCTATCTACTACATATTACTAATATTTTATTTAAACAACACAAGGAAAATAACCCATACCACCCGCAGATTTTAGCGAAGTGATCAATATTTGATTCTCACGATCAGTCGACCTAATTCTGCATTTCACTACTCACAGTTTTGAACTGCTAAACATTATTATTACACTTTCTGAATTTGAATCTTAAACCTTAAAGACTTCATTCATACATTTCTATACATACATACTTTTTTAAATGCCCATTACTCCGATAATTCTGCATTTTTAAAGTTACACTTTTTCCATGACAGTAGATAAATTTTTTATTCCACAGCGTATTTGTAGTGGCTTCATGCAAGCATTGCGTGGATTCGATCTTCGATTGCCAAATTTCACTTAACACTTCAACAGTGCTAGTTTTTCTGTGAATGATAGCAGTTATACATTTCCCAGATGTCTTCACTAAGCAGAATAAGGTTTTTGCCTCTTGCCAATCGAAGCTTGGCCTTTGAATTTGCTTTCGGCCCTTTCCTGATATTAAAGTCAGCTAATGCCACATAATAACATTCTCAAGCTATGTTGTTGCATTTGCTTTTTCTAAGTGTCTAATGCTTTCTACATTGCAATCAGAATTATTTAATACCCAAAAAAAGTGGAAAAAGAGGAACAAGGAAAGGAAAAGAAAAGAAAAAGGGAAAACAAAAAAATTAGCTCTCCTTTTAGTTGTTTATTTTAAGTATATATTTAGACATTTTTTTACAGCTTTATTCATTTTTATTTGAAATATGAAAAGGAATAAATTTTACAAAAGACAAGAAAAAAACGTGGTGTGGGAAGAGAAAAAACATCAAAGCAGTTGTGTTTAAAAAAAAAACTGGAAAAACCAGAAATCTCAATAACTTCCGGTTCTAAGTTTGCCGGATAATTGGCTCGGTACTGTATTTAAAGAACGAAAGTATTTGATAGGGAAACTATATCGATAGGACCGGTGTTTTGCATAGTAACCAATAATTTTATAGTATGGGATGTAGTCTAGTACATCACTTTTCTACCACCATCTAAACTATTGTTTAATTATGCCTATATAAATTTCCAGTTTCTCTGTAAACACTAAATTGCAACATGTCTACTCTTATTCACTGTAAACTGTTTTCTTTTAAACAGATTACTCTTCATTTTGCTTTTGCAGTATTTTAATTCCGGTTTGTGACATTTCATGAGATTTCAGCTACACCAGGACACAATCACTCACACATTCTATGGAAACAGGCTTGCAACTCTACGCACTCTCTAACACAGATCCTTCAAACTCACTACAAATACTACGTTTCATAATGCCGGATCTTTTCGGTTTGAACAGCAGTTTTTTAAAATAATTTCCATGTAACTAAACACTTTTAAACTTCGTATACTGGTAGAATGTGTTTATAAAACCTCTTTACCTCTTGGCTTTATTGAGAAAATTCTACAGTTTGTAAGATATTTGTTGTTCTTTGCTTCAATTTCTGCAATTTCAACCAATCAATGACGTCTATTGAGGCGAAAAACATTCTGTGCCGTATGGATGTGTCCCTCGTTTAAGAAACAAATTGGGTTTATTTACATTTCTGAAGAAAAAAAGATACCTTCCCCCTAACCCTAACCCTAAAACAGATTGAAAGGCAATATATCGATACTAGGGTCATAATTATGGATGACAATTTCATATGACACCGCTAGAAAAAACTGTCGTTCAAACCGAAAAGATCCACAATACCTACTGATCCCATATGGCAGCCCTGACATTTAACAGTGCTGCCAACACTGGATTCCAAAGACTAGACTTCTTAGGGATCTCAGAAGCTGTAGTGTCAGCACTGAACAGTCGCATGCCCTCTAAACTTACAAATGCCGCACACAAAAGATTACTTTTCACATATTTAGAACGACTCCTACTGGATACAAGTATCCTAGGCCTAAAATTGGCAATTTGGCAAAGATTCAGTTTCTTCTCCGTCACTTTCAGATCCTATTTGAATCAGTTACGCACCGCCTTCGCTGAAGCCCATTCAATGTACTCGACACCACCTTTTCTCGTCATCTCTACTGTGTTTCACCACCTTCATTCCAGTTCTTTATATGCAAAGTTGTCACATTTTTTTAAAGGGGTCATCAACTTAGAAAGGTTCAAAGTGAAACAGAAGAATCCGCGGAAACTAGAGATGCATCGGCAAAAAGGACGAAAGTTCACAAACTAGAATAAATTATTTCGTTGTGAGGAAGAGGAGAAATAATTTATTCTATTTCACGATCTTTTATTACAAAAAATCTATCAACCGTAGCAACTGTCCTCGCCTGGGAGGCCCTACGAAGGTCATGGACTCCTCCTCCTCTACTCTAAATGAAAATCAAAACAAAACATCAAATGAATATTATTATGCTATTTTCCTTTAGTTACATAATTTAAGTATTTTTTTTCCAGTTTTCCATAATTTAATATCGTTACTACTCTCTCTCTCTCTCTCTCTCTCTCTCTCTCTCTCTCTCTCTCTCTCTCTCTCTCTCTCTTTCCTGCTCTCGCTTTTCGACCCCCATTTTGTTCTTTATTTTCAGATTTTCTTGATCCGTTCTATATTTCTATTCGGTACTACTTGAGAACAGTGGTCCCGGTGCGTGCACTCGCGTACTCACGCATCCGCGCCAGCTAGTCATGACTAGTCGATCCTTACTTTGTGTTATTTACTTTGTTTAAAAAATTATTTACTTTGTGTTTTTGTGTTTTATTTACTTTGCTAGGTAGTCGTAGGATCGACTAGTCACGACTAGCTAGCGCGGATGCGCGACTGCGCGCACCGGGACCACTGTTCGCTAGTAGTACCTTTTTATTCTCACTATCCTCAATCTCTGCATCTTTTTCATTCTCTTTATATATATTATTTTCTTGTTGATTAAATTGACACTGATGCTTGACCGGTACTTTATTTCATCATCCTCACAAAGATGACAGAGGCAAAGTCGACCTCAGCAGGATTTGAACTGAGAAATATAGAGTGATACAAACTTAGTGCCAAGTATTTTGCCCGACATACTAATGATCTTTGCCAATTCATTAGGAAACGAAAAGTAAAATATGTAAAGGCATAAAATAATAAATAATCTAAATTTTAGCACCAAGAAAAGAAGCTACAATATTTCCAACAACTGAACTACTACAAAGTTCAAGAAAGAAAAGAAAAAAAAAGTACGATGCATCTTTGCCATTTGAATGCGAGAATGCTAATGTCAGACAGGCAAAGCTTGAGAGAAAAATTAATGAATTGCGGAATATGTACGTTAATTGGTATTTCTCTCTTAACTTCGACCACATCGTAATATTGAGGAAATAATTAAATTGGGAAAATTTCACTTAAGCAATAAAGCTTCAGTCATGTGAATCAGTATTTGTATTGTATAAGATAGATTTCAATTTCATTTGGCATGATGATAATGACTTCTCGCTGAGCAACAAAACCTGCAAAAATGAGTTAGAGTGTAAATGTTTAGAATATTTTGAATTCCACTAACACACTCGTCAGTTTCATAAGTTTGTAGGAGAGTTGCTTCATCTCAGTTTAATAAATTCTTCTTGGATCTTTTCGGTTTGAACGGCAGTTTGTAACATAATTTCTAGGTAACTAACAAATTTTAAACTTCGTATACTGGTAGAATGTGTTTATAAAACATCTTTTTCTCTTGGCTTTATTGAGAAAATTCTGTAGTTTATAAAGATAGTTGTTGTTTTTTCTTCAATTTCTGCAATTTCAACCAATCAATGACGTCTATTGAGGTGAAAACATTCTGTGCCGTATGAATATGTCCCTCGTTTAAGAAACAGATTGGGTTTATTTACATTTCTGAAGAAAAAAAGATACCTTTCCCCCCACCCCTAAACCTAACTAACCCTAACCCTAAAACAGATTGAAATGCAATAGATCGATACTAGGGTCATAATTATGGGTGACAATTTCATATGACACCACTAGAAAAACTGCCGTTCAAACCGAAAAGATCCATTCCTTCTTTCAATATAAAATTATGAGGCATTTTCTTACATACATCAGAAGTTTTATATTACACTAGCAGTATCGCCCGGCGTTGCTCGGGTTTGTAAGGGAAATAACTATATAAACATTTTTAGAGAGTTACTTCCCTTATAGATGCCAATTCGGGCTTTCTTAGCCATTTCTGTTTTGGTGTCTTCAAGCCATGAAGTCGTTGTTCTAAAAGAATGCTGGTCTCCTTGACAACGCTTTACGACGTTAATTTCCTTACACTCCCTTCCTCACAGCTTCACGAGGGAGGGAAGAAGGGGGAGAAGCAAACAGGTGCAGGTGTGACCATGGACGCCATCTCCGCTGCCATCGGCACACGAAAAATTATGCATTAAAATGGAATAAAAAATGTTAAATTATTTTTAAAATCGTAGACTCATCGTAGACGCGCACTAATACTCAGACGGGCTCGATATGAACCACGACTATAAGATACCCGAATTTGGTTAAACTGCACCGCAAAATGTGGGAGTAGTTAGGAATCTAAATCGAAGGGGACAAACACTCACACAACTACAGTTTTATATATATAGATATGATTACAATTGTATATTCAGTATATGGAGCATAAAATACCTGATAAGGAATAATTATGTACTGAGAAAAAGACAACAATAGCTCAGTGACTAACTATATTTTATTCATATCAGCAAAAGCAGGAGAGAATTCTGGACATGTTTGGTCACATTAGAGTTCCTCAGTAAAAGAGACTTTTACTCATTCTAGTCTTCTAACTACGTTTTTATTACTCACTATGTTAAATATGCTGCAGGAATATTGGCTGAGTCCTAAACACCAACATACTGCCTTGGAATTGAACCCGAACTCACTGTGTTCAGATGTTAAAGTAATTGTAAATACTGAACAAAATCGTGCCAAGTATTGATTACGTCAGCAAACAAGTCCCTAGTAAATACATTAAAAACTTGTTTTAATCAGTTGCTGGGTCATCATCATCGTTTAACGTTCGTTTTCCATGTTGGCATGGGTTGGACAGTTTGACAAGAGCTGGCCAAGCTCCAACTGTCTGTTTTGGTAAGGTTTCTATGGCTACATCCGTGCGATAATGAAGAAAGTTACATATTAATTAGTTTGAACAATGTAACTTTTACAAAAAAAGAAGCAATTATTAAAGTCTACACTCTCTAGCAAATTCTTATAAATTCCATTCCTAGCTCCTTTTCTTGAAGATTCAACCACAGGATGTATTTTTAATTCACTGTGAGATAGTAGTTTTTTAACATCTTATTTCCTACTCTCTTGCTCTTTTCATCTTTTCTTTGTTTACTGCTAGCTATTTTAATTAGTTCTTCTCTTTCTCTATCCATATAACTTTTCCTCTCTCACTCTTAGCCTCAGTTTCTTTGCTTGCAACACTTTCTCTCTCTCTCTCTCTCTCTCTCCTCTCTCTCTCTCTCTCTCTCTCTCTCTTTCATCTGCCTTTGATTATCTTCATTGAAATAAGTTATATTACAAAATTTTCCTTTTAAATACTTTGAGAATATTTGTGAACACTTTTGCACTATATTTATTTATCATATTAAAATTACATAGAAATTTTATATTTCAAGTTTAATTCAGTTATTCATAAATGTGCATAGTACAATATATACGTTATGTACTATTTGCTTCCATCTTTCAATTCAACATATACTAGTAGAAGACCACCCAAAGAGCAGTGTTTCTCATCATCATCATCATCGTTTAATGTCCGCTCTCCATGGTAGCATGGGTTGAACGGTTCAACTGGGGTCTGGGAAGCCAGAAGGCTGCACCTGGCCCCTGTCTTGATCTGGCAGTGTTTCAGCTGGATGCCCTTCCTAACGCCAACCACTCCGTGAGTGTAGTGGGTGCTTTTTACGTGCCAGGGGAGGCTGGCAACGACCACGATCGGTTGGTGGTTTTTATGTGCCACTGACACGGAAGCCAGTCAAGGCGGCGCTGGCTACAATTTAGGTAACATTAAGCTGATTAGAGAAAGGAGTTGAAATCAGCTGAAAGCCAAAGAAAAATTAATGTTACAATTCTCTCACTGTGTATAGCAGTGAATTTACTACATTTATATTACCTGTATTCATTTTGGTGAACTCAGCTGACAGGAGTTAAATGTTGAAGCTACAGACTTGACAAGATATTAACATTCAACCTTACATTGTACCTTAGCACTGTGACTCAGCAAATAGATACTTCACTTTCACTATGCACCTTCTGTCTACAACAGTATCTTATTACTCATGTTGCACTACATATCCCTGGGGTGTTAAGAGTTAAATGAATTATGAATTACTGACCTCTTTGCTTACTGTTTGAAACCTTATCAGATGACTATCTGTATGGACGTGGCGCATTGCTGTACTCAAGGAGACCCGCTTGCCACAACAGAATTGTGATCCTAAAGCCAAAGTGCCTGTTTCTTTACTATCCAGAAGGGGCTAAACATAGAGAGGACAGACAAATGGATTAAGTCGATTATATCGACCCCAGTGCATAACTGGTATTTATTTAATCGACCCCGAAACGATGAAAGGCAAAGACGACCTCGGCAGAATTTGAACTCAGAACGTAACGGCAGACGAAATACCGCTAAGCATTTCGCCCGGCGTGCTAACGGTTCTGCCAGCTCACTGCCTAAAGCCAAAGTGCCATGTAAAGAACATTGGCGTGGGTGTTGATGCCATGTAAAAAGCACTGGTGATGGCACCATGTATATCTAGTACTCTCTGTGGAGTGGTTGGCATTAAGCAAAGGCATCCAGTAGCAGAAACCAAGCCAAAAGAGACTATGGACTCTTGTGCAGCCCATGGCCTTGCTAGTTTGATGTTAAACCATCAAACTGTCTTCTGTGCCAGCATGGAAGACAGGCATTAAATGAGGATTTATTTTCTACTCCTCACACTTTGTTGATCTTCCAGGAAGACCAGCCTTTTACAGATATTCTACAACATGTTGCTGGTTATGATTAGAGTTATGTAAATGCACTAGCATAGCTGGGGGTGGTTCACTCCAGGCAGAACTTTTAAAGGGGTACCACTTTTGGGTTTGCTGTAGACAATATGTGTCTTTTGTCTGGTCCAAAGGCAGCAAACAGAAGGGCTGCCCCAGGCAGCACACGCTCTAGCTACACTAATGGGTACTTGCAGTGGTTTGTTTGTGTGACATATCTTTCCCAGGGGTTTTATGATAAGCCTTCTGGTTTCACTTGATTGAACTCTATATCTGCTTTGAAAGAATTACTTAGGAAATGAAAGTTATAGTAATATCAATGGTGTGGGAGGGGGGCAGCAGTGGCAGTGATCGGGAAATTGGGAGCTGACTTGGCAGTTTATTAGAGGTAGTTGATAATTATGGTGGTGGTGATGGTGCTGCTGTTTGCTTGTTTGTTGAGTGAAGCGGTCTTCGTCCTTGGGAGAAGTCCAATACGTGGTCCTTTGCTATTCGTAAGACCTGCAGAAGAGAAAGCAGGTCAACCCCCGACACCGAGAGCATTGACGGATGGATGAATGCGCATCCAGGCTCAGCGGTTGCGGAGGAAGTCGGGGACAAGAAACAGGAAGAAAGAGCGAGAGAAAGTTGGAGCGAAAGAGTACAACAAGGGTTACCACCACCCCCTGCCGGAGCCTCGGGGAGCTTTAGGTGTTTTCGCTCAATAAACACACACAATACCTGGTCTGGGAATCGAAACCACAATCCTCCGACCACGAGTCCGCTGCCCTAACCACTGGGCCATTGCGCCTCCTGCTGCTGCTACTACTACTACTACTACTACTACTACTACTACTACTACATTTCAAAAGATTTAATTTAAAAAGAAATAAAATTTATTATCACTGGATTGAGAGATATATTAAAAAAAAAAAGCAGTAAGTTTATTTAGGACTAAATGAAAAATACCCATGTTTACAAAAGAACAAAGTAAAACCAATTTCTGAATAGGTTAGATGCATTCCTTCTAAATTGCTCCATAAGGTTGTTTTAAAATAGTTTAACAAGGAAACTAGACATACTGACTTGATATAGTTAATTGAATAAATGTCTGCTTTTTGGGCTGGAGTGTGTGTTAGTTCACAACAAAACCTGTCAGTCGGGTTATGTCATTATCTTGAAAAAGAAAAACAAAACTACTCTTACACATACACTCATAAATTTATGCATTCACAAATTAACATCGGCTGACTATTAAGATCTTTTTTTTTTTGACCTGATAAGGTGACATCATTTAAAGTGAACTGTCAAATGTGCTGATTAGTTGCTTTTAGCCTCAGCTGTTTTATTATATCAGTATTAATAGGGCAATATTTTTTTTCTTTTCAGTGTATGAACATTGACATTATCATTCATCAATAGCCTCACCATTAATATTATCATCAACACAGCAATAGTATCCTTTTCTGTCCTTCTGTAAATCCAAACATTCAAGTTTCTTACACCTTTGAGCTTATACTCTTTACTCTCTTTTTTATTCTTTTACTTGTTTCAGTCATTTGACTGCGGCCATGCTGGAGCACTGCCTTTAGTCGAGCAAATCGACCCCGGGACTTTGTAAGCCCAGTACTTATTCTATCGGTCTCTTTTGCCGAACCGCTAAGTGACGGGGACGTAAACACACCAGCATCGGTTGTCAAGCAATGCTAGGGGACAAACACACACACACATACACACATATATATACATATATACGACAGGCTTCTTTTCAGTTTCCGTCTACCAAATCCACTCACAAGGCATTGGTCGGCCCGGGGCTATAGCAGAAGACACTTGCCCAAGATGCCACGCAGTGGGACTGAACCCGGAACCATGTGGCTGGTAAGCAAGCTACTTACCACACAGCCACTCCTGCACCTTAACAGGAGTGGCTGTTATGTGCACTTTAACACTTTAACATTCAGATTACTGTCAAATATAATACTTATTTAGTCATGTTATTTTGAATTAATTACACATTATCTTGTAGGCTTCAAGACTTTGATGATGGGATTATTCTTAGAATGACATTATAGGGAAGCTGTGAGAGGTTGGATCTGGTCAGTTTCAGAACAAAACAGATAAAATACTTGTGGGAGATGTGGCTGGTTTTTAATGCTGACAGGTTAAGCCTTAAAAACCAGCCACATCTCTCACTAGCACGGGGCTCGAGTGCCAGTAATGCGACACTGGTAACGATCACACTCGAATGGTGCCTTTTAAGTGTCAATGGCACGGAAGCCGGTTAGCCGCTCTGTCAATGATCACACTCGCATGGTGCTCTTTGCACCCTGCTAGCACGGACGCCAGTCATCGAATTTGATTTTGATTTTTGATTTCACTTGCCTCAACAGGTCTTCGCAAGCAGAGTTTTAGTGTCCAAAGAAGGAAAAGGTATGCATAAATGGGCTGGTAACGCCCCTGGCATAGGTCACAAGATTATGGTCTCATTTGGCTGCTTGCCATATATATATATATGTATATATATATTATATATATATTATAATATATTATTATATTATATATATATATATATATGTATATATAGTTAATCCAAACAAGAACAAGCATGAAAAAACAACACGAGGACATGGAACAGGTACTGTGTTATTGGACACTCAGGGAAGGAAAGAAAAGAAAGAGGATTTCATACTTCGAGCAAAGCTCTTCATCAGAAATATAGAAAAAGTCCAAAGAAGGGAAGATGGAAAAAGAAAATCGCCAACAATGCACATGCGGTCACATATTGAAATGACTGGAAGGGAATTGGTGAAGAAAAAGTTCTTTCTAAGACAGGAGAGTGCAAGAGAAGGAGGTGTGTGTGTGTGCACAGATTTGTGTGTGTGTGTAATGGTAGCATGTGTTTGTGTGTGTGTGTGTGTGGTTGTGGCTGTTTATGTATGTGTGTGGTTGGACTTAGTGTTGCTTAAGGTCATAGGAAGAATTTTGGTAGGAGTGGCTGTCTGTTGTGTGTCTCCCTACACATGTGCAATGGTCAGTAGAAAGGTGTTTAACTGGTAGTTTGATGTGTGTGTGTGTGTGTGTGTTTTGTATATAGTGTGTGTCTCTGTGTGTGTATGTATGTGTGTGAGGTTGTGTGTATGTGTGAGGTTGTGTGTGGGGTTGTGTCTGTGGAGTTTATGTGTGTGTGTGTTCATGTATGTATAATTCTGTGCGTGTATGTATGAGTGTGTGTTGTGTGTGGATAGGAGGTATGTGTGGGTTCATTTGCATGTGTGTGTGTGTGTGTATATGTGTGTATGTATGTGCGTGTGTATTTTATGTGTGTGGGCCTGTGTCTGTGAACGAGGGGTTGTGTGGGAAGGTATATGTATATTTTTTGCACATGTATGTGTGTGCATGTGTATGTGTAGTTGTGTGTGTGTGCGGATGTGTATACATGTATGTGTAGAGTTGTGAGTGTTAGATATGTGCGCATGCATCTGTGTGTATGTGCGTCTATATGTGTATGCGTATGTGTATGCATGTGCATGTATGTATATATTGTGTGTGAGTATGTGTGTGTGCGTGTATGTATGTGTGCATGTGCATGTGTATGTGCATGTGTGTGTGTGTATATGTACACACACACACACATATATATATATATGGAGAAAGAGGCAGAGAGAGAGGAGAGAGAAATAAATAGATAGCCAGGAGGATGTGATATGAAGATACACACATATAGAAGAGAAGCAGTTCTGCATCTGTCTGTCTGTCTACTAGCATCTATTACAGGGAAGGAAAGAAGAGGAGGAATCAAAATATACGTCACAATGTACTTTAAAAGTTGTTGAGAGAGAAATACAGGGAGAGAGTGTGTAAAAGATAGAATGATAGATAGATAGATAGATAGACAGACAGTCAGACAGATAGTATTGTCACTATAGTAACTGACAAAGTTTATTAAAAACACAGGAATTTTAAATGCAAGTCTGTCAACACAATGCAACACAGTGTCAAAGAAAAATGACTTTTATTATATAACAATATAGT
The DNA here is from genome assembly GCF_006345805.1 of Octopus sinensis. Lineage (NCBI taxonomy): Eukaryota > Metazoa > Mollusca > Cephalopoda > Octopoda > Octopodidae > Octopus > Octopus sinensis. The sequence goes on from NC_043012.1 coordinate 33,020,318, forward strand.
TATTTTTTGGTTGTTCATGTGTGTGTGTACCTCTGTGTCTATGTGTTTCTGTATGTCTTTCAACTTTAGAGACTATGCACTGTTTCACTATAATGACAGGTTGTTGTGTTGCTGAGAGAAAAATTCAATGAAAGAGAGAGGTGTTAATATCACAAGCAGGCTGTTTCATTGATCAGGTCTACCGGAACCCTCATTGTTGTAACTGACAGAGTGCCAGTATAGTATATAGTATATATAGATTTCTCTTGAATGAAACAGTTCTAGTCCTGTAGAAGCTCCTTCTATATAATAAATTAACTTTACTCTGCTATGTATTGAGTACCTTATTTACTGTGGTTAACCCCGAATCAACCCGGGACCTACATATATATATATATATATATATATATATATATATATATATATATACTACTAATATAGGATGAAGTTTTTTTCTCTACAGAAAAAAATTCATCAAGAAATGTGGCAGCATATTAAAATACCTTTACAGTTAAAATTATAAACAACTTATAAGTAAGGGCTAAAGAAAATTATTTCAAAGCCAATATGCTGATAACAGATTATTAAATCGTCAATTTCCACATATAGTATACTCGCTACAGCAAAGACAGAAGAACTGAAGTCGGGCAAACTGGCCATTAGAATTTCTAAATATTCGTTATCTCTATATTGAATCAATTTCGGAATTAATCTCATAAAAAATTTATTCCTCTTCAGTAGAGCTTACGAAAGAATATAAATGAGATACTTACATGCGCCCATGGAAAAAGCCGAAGCAAAAAACATGAGTATGGGCACATGTAAGTATCTCATTTATATTCTTTCGTAAGCTCTATCGAAGAGGAATAAATTTTTTATGAGATTAATTCCAAAATTGATTCAATATAGAGATAACGAATATTTAGAAATTCTAACGGCCAGTTCGCCCGACTTCAGTTCTTCTGTCTTTGCTGTAACGAGTATACTATATGTGGAAATTGACGATTTAATAATCTGTTATCAGCATATTGGCTTTGAAATAATTTTCTTTAGCCCTTACTTATAAGTTGTATATATATAGATGGCGGTGCCCCAGCATGGCCACAGCTCATTAGCTGAAACTGGTAAAATCAAATATATATCTTTTACTTATTTCAATTATTAGACTGTGGCTATGCTGTGACACTGACTTGAAAAATTTTAATTGAATGAATCACCCCTAGTATTTATTTTTTTAAGCCTGGTACTTCTTCTATCAGTCTCTTTTGCTGAACTACTAAGTTATGGGGACATAAACACACCAGCATTAGTTGTCAAGTGGTGGTGGTGATAAACACAGACACAAAGACACACACGCATGGCATGGGTTGGATGGTTTGACAGAAGATGGCCAGGTGGAGAGCTGCTTAGACTTTATTTGTCTATTTTGGCATGATTTCTATGGCTGGATGCTCTTCCTTATGCCAACCACTTTTCACAGAGTGTGAGGACATCCAGAACAGATACAGAAGTATGGTGCAGACTTCTACTTGGCCAGCTCCTGTTAAACCATCCAACTCATGCCAGTATGGAAGGAGGACATTAAATGATAATGATGGTGATGATGACACCGACCCAGACACTTTTACGTGGCACTTGCACAGACGCTTTCATGTGGCATTCAGGCACTTTCACATGGCATTGGCACTGGCATTTTTATGTGGCACCAGCACCCATGAACCTGCAAGTTTAGGATCTCTCAGCTGAGAGAGGGGTGTAGAGGACATGCCTGTATGTATGGACAGCCACGTTTTTACTTAGCTCAGACAATCTCTCAGTAAATTTGGATTTTATAATAATGAAATTATTGTATACAGTGCTCAGGTGCACCACAACTTATCAAAATTGTGTATAAAGCATATGCAGTAATGTACAAATGTCTGGAAGTGAACAGTGTATGAGTCAGATACATGCTTGCATGTGTATGGAGGGGAGAAAATCAGGTGTAGTGTTGGTGAATCTCAGGAAGCATGGAAGTTTTGAAGGATGGGGGTACCAAGCCATTTGGGTATACCTGTTTCTTTACTACCCACAAGGGGCTACATACAGAGGGGACAAACAAGGACAGACAAACGGATTAAGTTGATTACGTCGACCCCAGTGCATAACTGGTACTTATTCAATCGACCCCGAAGGGATGAAAGGTAAAGTTGACCTCGGTGGAATTTGAACTCAGAACGTAGCGGCAGACGAAATACCGCTAGGCATTTCACCCTGTGTGCTAACATTTCTGCCAGCTCGCCTTTGGGTATACCATGTACATACAGTGTATGTGTATTCATTCACATTAAATATTTATCAATAGTACAACTGTACATTGTCAGGAAAACAAATATCTTCTAAGAGGAATATCGACAATGAGTAAGGTTATTGTTTTGCAGTATATTAATATGAATATATATAAAGGCAACATGGGAAATGATGTAGTTGTGAGAGTGTGGCCAAAGTTTAACTAGTTCAACGACTGTCTTGAAACATAAAAAGGCAGGTCATCAGCAAATTCTGATGTCAACCTTTAAGTTAAGCTGATAGTGTCTTTCAGCTTTCCATTTGTGCCCATCACTGTTGAGTTTCTCATTTGTGAATGTCTGTTTGTGCTTAGTAAATCTCCCACCCTGCCACACACACACACAGATACTCATTTACATGATACATTAACATATATTGACAGATGCTTATAATACATAGACAATAAACATATATTCTCATGTACAAAAATTAGTACAAACACTTGTATACAGATTTATATACACAATAGGTGTGTTATGTGTATTTATATATATATATATAGCTGCTTATACACAGTCACATATTTGCATGGCTAATATACACTAAATTTGTAGTGTTTCTGCATAAATTTGCTGTTTTTGATTGACTTTTATATGCAACCTACAAGCCTAGACATGTATGTAGGTCATATACACACACATATACATATGTACTTTTCTCCTATATATTTACATAAAATCATTGCAGATACATTTATGAAAATAACTTTTGTGTGTGTTCATATATATATATAAAATTAGAAAAAAAACTCCTTTTATCAATTCAAAATGAACAATTAAATTACACATCTAGAAAATTACATATAATAGAAATATTAAAATTGATATAACAATAAAATACCAATGATTAAGTAAATTGCAAAAAAATAATAAAAATTTATATAATTGGTAGAATAACCCAAAAAATATTTTTTATTATTTTTTTGCAATTTGCTTAATCATTGGTATTTTATTGATATTTTAATTTTAATATTTCTATTATATGTAATTTTCTAGATGTGTAATTTAATCGTTCATTTTGAATTGAGAAAAGGTGTTTTTTTCTAATTTTATATATATATATATTATATTGTGTGAAATTTGATTTAGTATTTCTAAATTGAATTTTTTCCCCTGTAAGTTAGGATTAATATTCCCTCAGATAATTATTATATATCATCATCATCATCGTTTAGCGTCCGCTTTCCATGCTAGCATGGGTTGGACGGTTCAACTGGGGTCTGGGAAGCCAGAAGGCTGCACCAGGCCCCGTCTGATCTGGCAATGTTTCTACGGCTGGATGCCTTTCCTAACACCAACCACTCCGTGAGTGTAGTGGGTGCTTTTTACGTGCCACCGGCACAGGTGCCAGACGAGGCATACATACACACACACATAGATACATACATATATATAATATAATATTGTACGAGGTGGTGAGATGCTCAAAATATCTGGTAGTGTCGGCTATAGCCTAGTCACCCGTATAGTTAACCAGGTGATACACGAAGGAGTCATACCCAATGACTGGTGTAGCAGCATAATAGTCAACTGCTACAAAGGTAAAGGTGACACCTAGATACAAATAACTACAGGGGTATCAAGCTGCTGGATCAGGTAATGAAGGTTACGGAGAGGGTTATAGCTCAACTAATTAGAGAGAGAGTTAGCTTAGATGAGATGCAGTTTGGGTTCGTGCCAGGGAAAAGTACTACTGATGCTATATTCCTGGTAAGACAGCTGCAGGAGAAATACCTAGCCAAAGATAAGCCCCTGTACCTGGCTTTTATTGACATGGAGAAAGCATTCGACAGGGTCCCCCGATCCCTTATCTGGTGGTCAATGAGGAAACTAGGGATAGATGAATGGTTAGTGAGAGCTGTGCAAGCCATGTACAGAGACACTGCTAGTAAGGTGAGGGTTGGCAACGAGTACAGTGAAGAATTCCGGGTAGAGGTTGGGGACCACCAAGGTTCAGTCCTCAGTCCCCTCCTATTTATCATAGTCCTCTAGGCAATAACGGAGGAATTCAAGACAGGATGCCCCTGCCGGTGGCACGTAAAAAGCACCATCTGTTCGTAGCTGTTGCTAGTCTTGCCTGGCCCCTGTGCCGGTGGCACGTAAAAGCACCATCCGTTTGTGTCCATTGCCAGCCTCGCCTGGCCCCCGTGCCGGTGGCACGTAAAAGCACCATCCGTTCATGGCCATTTGCCAGCTCCGTCTGGCACCTGTGTGGGTGGCACGTAAAAAGCACCCACTACACTCCCGGAGTGGTTGGCGTTAGGAAGGGCATCCAGCCGTAGAAACACTGCCAGATCAGACTGGGCCTGATGCAGCCTTCTGGCTTCACAGACCCCAGTTGAACCATCCAACCCATGCTAGCATGGAAAGCGGACGCTAAATGATGATGATGATGATGATGATATATATATATATATATATATATTAATTGGTTCCAGGAGACACGACTTAAGCTGAAAAACGACTTGAGCCAAATTAACTTGTCTCTAGGCTAGGCTAGGCTGAATTTACTTGTCTCAAGGCTAAACCAATAATATCCATTCCCAGTTTTGTACTTCCTTTATGAATGCATTTTCAATAATACATGGTTAATAAAAACCTATTTTAAGCTTACAAGCAAATAATTTTTATTTTTTAATACAGTACAGTAAAAAAAAAAGTAATCTAAATTTATGAATACAATTTGGCAGTGTTTACTGTACATCGCGGACGCTTTATTTATGAATGCAATAAGGCATTGTTAAATTAAAAGCCTCTTTTAATCTTAAAAACCAAATTCAGTAATTATTATTATTTTGCAATAGTAAAACAAACTAGATTATTTTAAATGCTGATTTGTGTTCTACAATCTTTTCAGAAGTACATTTGATGGAAAGAAGACCTCTAAGAGAGGGATAAGTGATAACTTACTTGAGAGATGTATTAAAGATAAACATGTTGAAATCAGTGAGTTTGATCTTCAATGCAGATTGAGTGAGGACTTTGGTTGTCTTGATATTCTATGGAAGGTGAAAGCAATCATATACACAAAGGAAGTTGTAGATTTCTAAAGTTTTTGATGTGTGTGACAGAGAGCAGTATTGTCATCTGACTATGAAAAAAATGGCATCGGATATCAACATCTGGATTGTTTGGTGGAATGTACACAAAAGTGTCACAGACAAATATTAAAGAAAGGACATCAGTGCAAAAACACAACTGACAACTGCTTGCTTTGATAAAAAACATAACCTGACATACTTTCTTGCAGTGCTTTACCTAATGAGGTGAAGGAACTTGGGTAGGCAGAACATTGAAGAACCATTTAAATAGCATCTCTTGGTACACCATCAAAACCCTTTTTCATTTTATAGAAGACAAAGATAAATAGTTTCTGAGTTGTCTTTTTTTTGTCTTGGGGTTGCACAAAATAATCATGTAAATTGTGTTGCAACAAGCCCAAAAACTGCATTGAGATTTGGGTAAAATCTTGTCTGTAATGATCTGCAGACCATCTTGAAAGATTCTTGCTAATATCTTTCTCTCAATGGATATCAATGTCATTCCATGAACATTCCCACAAGATTTTCAATCTTGTTTCTTCAAGGTAGTGATAATAATTGCATCTTTAAATTTATCTGGGATTCAGTGGTCTTGTCATATCTTCAGGATCAGAGAGAAAAGTTTGGTTTTGGAGGGTAGTCCAGCATGTTCCGGTAATTCAAGAAAGATTTTGTTGAGACCTGGGGATTTTCCTGGCTTCATACTGTCCGTGGTATTTTCAGACTCTAAATGATAGTTGAACAAAAACAACAACAACTACATCATCATCATCACCATCACCACCACCATCACCACCACTGCAGCCGCCACTGCCGCTACCACCACCACCGCCACCACCACCACCATCATCATCTTATTATTCTTTGTAAGCCTAGTACTTATTCTATTGGTCTCTTTTGCCAAACTGTTAAGTTACGAGGACGTAAACACACCAGCATCGGTTGTCAAGCAATGTTGGGGGAGACAAACACAGACACACAAGCACATACACAAATATATACATATACACATATATATGACAGGCTTCTTTCAGTTTCCGTCTACCAAATCCACTCACAAGGCTTTAGTCGGCCCGAGGCTATAGTAGAAGACACTTGTTCAAGGTGCCACACAGTAGGACTGAACCCGGAACCATGTGGCTGGTAAGCAAGCTACTTACCACACAGCCACTCCTACGCCTACAAAAATTTTAATTAAATTTAACTTAGTTTATCTCACCATATGAAAGGTCCTATGATGACCACAAGTATGGTTCCTTGTGCCATTCTCCTCTTCTACATTCTCTTCCCAATTAAAAAAATGGCAAAAAAATTTTATTTCAGCAAAAATGAATATAGACTAAAAATAGATATATGTTATATTTTGATCAATTTTGAAAAAATTTGTTATGTTAAGATCATCTTTTTGAAGGGTGAGTATCTACCTTCCTACTTAGATCAACATATAGAATAAGAACCCTCTCCTCCTAAAAAAAAAAATGAGCTGTTTGTATGCATGCTTCACCCTCTCTCTTCCCATCACTCTACTGATAAGCACCTATCTGCAGTTCCAATACAAAAATCTTCAAATCTAAGTTCAGTTTACCATCATAAATATTAGTGATTATTTTCAGATATGTGTATATGTGTTAATTATGCAAATAAATATGTAGCATGGTTTTACACTAAGTATGTGGAGCAAAGTTAATGCTTTGTGTATACGATTACTTTCACCTTCCATAGAATATCAAGAATAAAGTCCTCACCCTGTCTGCTTGGAAGATCAAATGCTTTGATTTCAAGATCTTTATCTTTAATACATCTCTCAAGTAAGTTATTGCTTATCCCACTCTTAGAGGTCTTTTTCCATCAAATGTACTTCTGAAAAGAATGTTGAACACAAAACTGGGTTAGTCCTATCAGCATTGGCAAACTTACGAGGAGAAGTCAAAAATTATCCACACTTTCACCATAACATATCTTTATTATTGTCAGGCTGCCTTCTGCATATGTGTGCTTTTAGTTGGTACTATTGTGGTCATGAGATCGAAGTTTGAGCCTGACCATGCCATTTTTCTTCCTGGCTTTACAGTGTAAGCATGGCTGCTCCACTAACAATGTGCACCAAAGAAGAACAAAGAGCAGTGATCCAATTTCTCTGGAAAAGGGTTGTCTGCTCAACAGTACAAGATACGGTGCTTTGCTGGTCAACAAACTGAAGCCAGCAATTCACACCAAACACTGAAGCCTATTGTCAAAGAAAGTTTTGTTGTTGCTTGACAACGCATGCCCATACACAGCCGCCCAGACTGTTGAAACCATTAATCAATTCAGTTTTGAAGTACTAGAACACCCTGCTTACAGCCCAGATCTTGCCCCTTCCAACTATCATAACTTTGGACTGCTCAAAGATAGTTTACGACATTGTCAATTTCCTACAGATGAAGATGTGAAGGAAGCAGTATATAAATGGTTGCATGACCAACCAAAAACCTTCTTGGAGGGAATATGCAAGTTAATGGACCACAGGACCAAGTGCATCGAATAGGATGGAGGCTATATGGAAAAATGATGTACTTGTTTATTCCCTGCTTTTGTATAAATACATTGAGAAAACAAGAATGTGTATAGGTTTTTACTCTCCCTTGTACAAAATGGGTCATTAAGAACAAAGATCTTCCCAACAAAATGAAACTTTTGGCTTATCAATCAACTTTGATGTATAGTTGTGAAAAATAGGCATTTTATCATCATGACATCATGCTTCATAATTCATTGATATACATCATTTCCTGATAACATTGTTAACTTGGGTACTTTTCAAAATATATTTTGGTTCACTCATTTGAGATTGATTGTTGAAAGTATATATTCTAGTGGCTTATGATAATAGGAAATTGTAGAGCTATGTGAATCATATTTTGTTTAACTATAAGGTTGTTCTGAAAATAACGGATGCTCTAAGTGTTGTGTTTTGAAACGCAATTTTATCACAGTATTTTAATTATATTTCTGGTGAATTTCGACTTACTTAATAATTGATGTATGGTCTTTAATAATTTTCTATTTATTTCAGATAGAAACCATTCTTGAAGCATAGGCGTCCTTAATTATGAACATGACAAAAAAGGACCTTCGCTTACTTTTCCTGTATGAGTTCAAGCTTGGACACAATGCCTCCCAAACTGCTGCCAATATCAATAGAGCATGGGGAGAGGGGTCCACAAGTGATCGCACAGTATGAAGGTGGTTTCAGAAATTCTGTAGTGGTGATGAGAGCCTTGAAGATGAAGACGGTAAAGGATGGTCATGCAGTCTTGACAATGAAAAACTGAAAGCAATTGTTGAACAAAACCCATGTCAAAGTATCAGAGAAATGTCTCAGGCATTTGGTATCGGTATTACAATGGCCTCATGCAATCTGCAGAAGATTGGTAAGGTGAAGAGCTCAATAAATGGGTCCCACATGAGCTCGATGAAAATCAAAAAGTTCAGCATTTTGAAGCATGCTTGATGCTCTTTCTGCAAAAAACCAAATAGTGGATCTTTTATGATAACCATAAACGATCAGGTCAATGGTTTGAATGTGATGAGTCCCCCAAGCATTTCTCAAAGCCAAAGTTGCATCAGCAAAAGATTATGGGGACTGTCTGGTGGTCTGCAATTGGTGTTGTCCATTGCAGCTTTCTGGAAGCCAATCAGGACATTGCAGCAGAGGTTTACTGCAATCAACATGCTGAAATGCATAAAGCACCATTTTGTATTCTTTGTATCTTAAATTAATATTTTGCTTTATTGGAGAGATTGGAAGCCTAAACAAGGCTGGCATAATCCATAATGGATCTAATGTATTGTCGGGGACAAGAAACAGGAAGAAAGAGTGAGAGAAAGTTGGAGCGAAAGAGTACAACAGGGGTCGACACCCCCCCCCCTGCCAGAGCCTTGTGGAGCTTTTAGGTGTTTTCACTCAATAAATACACACAACGCCCGGTCTGGGAATCAAAACCACAATCCTCTGACTGCAAGTCTGCTGCCCTAACCATTGGGCCATTGCACCTCCACTGATGTTGCTGTTAAGAAGGGAGGCAATAGGAGCTACTTAAAGTCTGTTGTTTTGGAACCAGGTTTCTAGGTGAGTTAAGTAGAGTTGGAATAGTCATGCAGCTGTGTCTGGAGAATAGTGGGATGTAAGTGTGGTGTTGACTGTGTGTGTATGGGAGGGTGGGGGCTGTGCATATGTTTTGAGGGGTTGTAAGAAAATCGTATTGATATAAGCCAAGAAGAATGAGTGAAAAGATGGAACCTTGTAGCTTTCTATTTAGGACAGAGCAAATTTGTTTTTCCGCACTTTATAGCATCGGCTGACACGACAGGTAGTTTACTGGGCAGTCTTTTATGTTGTTTCTTAATGAGATGTTGAATATTTTGTGTTTAAGTGGATACTAATAATGAAAGGAGTGTTTAATGACATTAAGGATTAATCCATCTCAAATGTCTGAAGGCTCTGTAATATGGTGCTTCATTTGGGCTTAAAATTACAATTTTGCCCAGTTGCAAGAGAATATGGCAGCATTGGTATGAGTTGTTGTTGGTCAGCACAGGTCGAACCTGATTGAGCGGATCTATAATGTTAGGACTACAATATACAGGTGTAGGAGTGGCTGTGTGGTAAGTAGCTTGATTACGAACCACATGGTTCCGGGTTCAGTCCCACTGTGTGGCACCTTGGGCAAGTGTCTTCTACTATGGTCTCGGGCTGACCAAAGCCTTGTGAGTGGATTTGGTAGACGGAAACTGAAAGAAGCCCATCGTACATATGTATGTGTGTGCATATGTTTGTGTGTTTGCGTTTGTCCCCACCAACATCGCTTGATAACCGATGCTGGTGTGTTTATGTCCCCATAAGTTAGCGGTTCGACAAAAGAGATTGATACAATAAATACCAAGCTTCCAAAAAATAAGTCCTGGGGTCAATTTGTTCGACTAAAAGGCGGTGCTCCAGCATGGCCACAGTCAAATGACTGAAACAAGTAAAAGAGTAAGGAGGGTATCCAATGAAGTCTTTTCCTTTCGCAAGATGATCTCGAGGGACTTGAGGGAAATTTGACTGTTATTTGTAGCAGTGTCAACTGTGTGACAATTCCTTCAGGCTCCAGGTGCACGTTAAGGATTCCATCAGTTTCTTAGATTTTGTGCAGTTGTTTATTCTCTCTTTATTAAAATGTTAACCAATCACATGTTTCTAGCAATAAACTGCACAATCCCTGTGTTTACAGCCTATTGAACTGGGTTATCCAGTTATAAGTGTTAATGTAAGAAGGAAAATGCTGTCATCATCATCATCATCGTTTAACGTCTGTTTTCCATGCTAGCATGGGTTGGACGGTTTGACTGTGGGCTGGCGAACCAGATGGCTGCACCCGGCTCCAGTCTTGATCTGGCAGAGATTCTACAGCTGGATGCCCTTCCTAACGCCAACCTCTTCAAGAGTGTAGTGGGTGCTTTTACGTGCCACCGGCATGGGGGCCAGTAAGGCGGTACTGGCAACGTTGTGAGTTCAAATTCCGCCGAGGTCGACTTTGCCTTTCATCCTTTCGGGGTCGATAAATTAAGTACCAGTTACGCACTGGGGTCGATGTAATCGACTTAATACCTATGTCTGTCCTTGTTTGTCCCCTCTGTGTTTAGCCCCTTGTGGGTAATAATGAAATAGGTACTGGCAACGACCTCGCTCAAATGTGCCAGTAAGGCAATGCTGGTAATGATCCCGCTCGAATGGTGCTTCCTACATGCCACCAGCACGGGAGCCAGTTAGCCGCTCTGGCAACGATCAGGCTCAGATGGTACTCTTAGCACCCTGCTAGCATGGGGCACAAGTGCCAGTAAGGTGAAGCTGGTAACGATCACACTCGAATGGTGCCCTTTAATGTGCCACTGGCACGGAAGCCAGTTAGCTGCTTTGTCAATGATCACGTTCGTATGGTGTTCGTGCCCGTCATTAATGATAAAGCATGAACTGTTAATCTATTGATTAAACTTGTGTTGGGCCCATTGCAGATTTATGTATGTGTGCATGCACCCCTAACACTTAATTTTCAGGTAAAAGCCAACTGTTTTCAGTTGAAAAACCCACTTTTCAATATCATCATCGTCATTTAACGTCTGCTTTCCATGCTGGCATGGATTGGACGGTTTGGCAGGAGTTGGCCAGGCAGTAGCCTGCACCAGACTTGTGTGTCTCTTTTGGCACAGTTTTTATAGATGGATACCTTTCCTAACACAAATTACCCAGGTGAGTGGACAATATGGAATGAGAAAATAGATTTTATTCATTCAGATAGTCTATACTACAGCTTATATATAAGGCATTTTTTTTTTATGAGAGATACAATACTTCATTGAGAAATTGGTTTATTGCATATCTCTGTTCTTTAACTCTACCTCTACCTCTACCAGGAAATAAAATTTTAGTGAAATTTCTTTATGGATATTGAACTCCCGTTTGTTATGCCATTGTCCGCTTTGCCGTTCATCATTTATCTGACTTAGCACTTGTCATCAATAAATTTATTTTTTTATCCTGCATCTAATATAGAAACAACAAAATCAAAATCTCTTATTCATAAACTTGGTATCTTCATCTTCTCTTTAACAGTTTACGAGTAACAGCATCAGCTACCATGACCGGTACTTCTAGTTAATTAATAATCACACAGTAATTACATCGTGATAATACAACCAGTTGACATGTAGCGATCGATATTGGGGAGTTGTCGCGGGAAAAATTCCTGCAAGTTTGTAGAACTCTTCATTTTGCAAGCAAACGATTACTTCCGCTTTGAGCTTCTGTCCGTCTCTGATTTGGATGCTTAATTGATGATTGTTTTGGCAATTACTTAATAGATTTATCACGATGTTATCTTTCAAACACGAGTGTTCCAGATACTGTTCGGACTGAAGTTCACATGTAACGCGATTAGTGTTATATTAAAGGAGGAAATTACATGAAAGTGGAAATTATGGGCGAGTTACGAAGGGTACCTGTGACTTTGTTTATATTCCTTGGCGTGTTGTTCTGGAAGTCTTACGGTAAGACCAGTTCCAATGTTATACGTTCTTAAAATCAATATTTAGTTTTAGAGAGTTAATTCTAGAATATTAACAGTTTATTTTTGTCTGATTAAATCGTTCGGTGATAATGTAAACAATGTATGTTGAATGTGGGACACCTACTTATTGATTGAATTTATTTCTTCCTTGTCTTGTAAAACATTCTCCTCATTAATAATGCATTAGTCCTTTTATCGTATTTATTATTTCTTACGCATTGCTTTATTTACGTCGTAAATACACGAACCCTTCGTCACATGGGTTGTGTTTTCGTAGCTCAGTTTTATGATTAATTTATAACCACTGCTTTAATTGCAAAATATAAGGTTTCATTTTCTAAGTTAGCTGTTTGTAAAATCTTCAAGATCGAAAATATGACCCCTTAAATGCTATTAGCTACTCGCAAGGATTTTATTGGTATAACGTAACTAGTATTTCGTTTTTGGATTTGGTCTGCAAGATTCTTTATGTGAGTTCGTGTGTTGAAGCATATTCTGTTGTGTCTGGGGAGAGTCATTTCCTTATTGTGCCTTATTATGTAACACACTCACCGGTAAAATCTCCCCCATTTTCTTATTTTTATTGTCCTAAAATTTTCATTGCGTCTTTAAGGCACAAAAAGATAATGACTCTCCCCAGAAGTAACTAGTTTTCACTTTCCGATATCAGGCGGGGTTTTAATATTGACGACACTTCGCTATGATTAACTTATTATTTGTTATTGTTTAAGATGGAATATAAATTCGAAGTACTAGGCAACCTAGTCCTTATTTTATCGACTCCAAAAGGATAGCAACACTTTTGTATAAGTGCGAGTCTTGGGTTCATGAGAAAGGACATGGTTTGTGAGATATTTCCGGCTAATTGCAAATTCACATAATGTCCAATGGATGGATATTGTTGGTAATGTCATAAAATTGTTTGATTAAGAAAAGTTTCTTCTTTTTTTTTCTCTCTCTAAAACTTACTTATTGTTAAAGCAGTTGTCTTATGTAGTTTTAGGGTATTGGGTACTGATGCAGAGAAAATTAATTAAGTTGACAACACCAGAACAGTTACAGACTGATATACGTTCAGAAGGGATGTGTATGTTGCCGTTGGGTTTAGAGCAATCTGATTGTTTTCAGAAGCATTCATTCAGATACAGACAAGCCTTGCGATGGCAATGGAGGAAACGGGTCCTTTCCACATAGACTATGTAAGAGAGACCATTGGAGAACTATGCAAGGGACCATTGGAGAAAGAAATGCTTCCTTCAAGTATCAGATGTTACAGAAATATAATTGTATTGACAATTAGCACTTAAAATTCATGTTAATTGACAATTAACATTCATTTGCTATGTGTATTTGATCACTTATAAACCAGGGCCAAAATTTCATCAATCCTGCCAACCACCATGCACACAAACATTCTACATATTAAACAGGACGATTAGTGGTTTGTCTGTTTTCCTACTTATTACGACTTTGGTCTCCTTTAAGTTAACTTCAAGGCCCTTTGATTCTAGGTTTTGCTTCCGCGCCTAGAATTACTGTTTTAATTCTACTACAGATTCAGCTATAAGATCAAGGTCATCAGTATAGAGGAGCTCTCATAGGCAACCAGTCTTAAGCCCTCTGTCATAGCTTGGAGGACTATGATGAATAAGAAGAGGACGAAGAACTGAGCCCTGGTGAACTCCCTGCATACTAAATTCATTGTTATGGTCATTGCTAACTCTTGCCTTATCAACAACATCTGTGTACATGGCTTGGATGGCTCTTACCTGCCATTCGTTGATCCCTAGCTTCTCTCCAATGACAAGGGTAACGGGGTGACGCTATGAAGGGTTTTCTCTAGCAGTTTATTTTTCTAGTAATTTTCTAGTAAGGCAATTATTCCTGTAATTGCTTTACTAGAAAGAGTGTATCAACCAAACTGCATCTCATCTGGGCTAATCAGATTAAATGAACTGATGGAATCTTTGCATCAACACGTTCCTCCTTGCGACAATGTAGCCTTTAATCAAATGAAGATATCTTTGGCTTGAAGAGTAGCTGTGGATTTTACCACTTCTGAGGTTCCACTCGCTATGAAACATGTAGCCTGAATTTCCCATACTCCATTCCGTAACACTTGTATTCTTTTTCACACACTTGGCAACCCTGGTTGCTTGCCAAAGAATATAATAAGAACCTTTTTCAGCTCATCATTCTTTGATAAAAGAAAAAAAACCATCTGCAACCTTCCATCTCAATAAACCACTATTGTTCCTGAAAGTTGTTTTTTTATATTTATTATGGATTGCTTGAAGCTAACTTTCTTCCTACAACTCGATTCCTGGATTCTACATTTACACACACACACACACACATCTTTGTGTTTATCCCCATCACCGCTTGACAACAAGTGTTGGTTTGTTTATATTCACGTAACTTACTGATTCAGCAAAAAGAGTGATAGAATAAAGTACCAGGTTTAAAAATAAGTATTGGGGGGTTGATTTGTTTGACTAAACCCTTCAAGGCAGTGCCCCATCATGGCCACAGTCCAAAGACTGAAACAAATAACACATAAAAGATAGTTGCTGTTATTAACAGTGAAATTGAAAGCTTACGCTTTTAAAAATGAATGATAAGTTTTAGTCTGTTGGTATAATTTATGCTTCACTCCTAAAAAAGGAAAGCTGAAATAAATTATTACTGTATTTGAACACACAAAAACTTAAGGAATTCCTCTGAAATTATCTAGAAATTATTTAATGTTTTAGAATATGACAATTTATCTTTGCTTTTTTTTATGTTGTTGTTGCCATTCATCTCAAATTGAACTCATTTACTCCAGTTAATTCTTTCAGAGTGTCTCCTAATTTTGCAGGATATAATAACCATGACATTTCATATTATTCTACACACTTCCAAGTTGTTAGATGTACTTGGCTCTTTCTTTGATTTCTCTTGGGAATTATCAAACAGTGTCAACTTGTGTCAGCATCAGAAGACTATTATTTTATTTTTGAAATTGTGAAATTATAGCAATCAAATATAAGTTTCAATTTTTGGCACAAGGCCATCAGGGGCTAAATTGATTAAATTGACCCCCAGTACTCAACTGGTACTTGTTTTGTCTACCCCAATGGGGTGAAAAGTAAAGTCAACCCCAGCGGCATTTGAACCCAGAACGTAAAGACAGATGAAACGCTGCTAAGCGTTTTGCCTGGTATGTTAACAATTTTGTCAGCTTGCTGCATTTGGTATTTAGATATTAAGTTGGTCAATATATTTAATGTAATCAGCACTAAAAAACTAATTAGAAATATATATATATATGGTAAGGGAAAGACAATATTAGCTCAATGAATGATAATCATTTCAGGGAATATGCTAGACAGCTCTGGACATGTTCGGGTCTTAGTAGATCTCTTTAACAAAGCCTGGCCTGTGTCATTACTAATGAAAGTAATGATGAAAGAATCATTAAGCAGATTACATAATATTGCAGATGAGTTAAGTTAATAGTCTGTCTCGAGTCTACACGTCCATTAGGCTGGAGCTTATCTTGGTTTCTGTAGTGTTTTCATGGTTTATAGAATGGTTGACAATACAAGATGTAGCAGTCTGTTGCAAGGCTAAAACATGTAGTGACGCTGTTTTGGAAGTTTTCAGCACGCATGCGCAGAGTTGGATTACTTCCGGTAGGCCGCCGGATGTTCCCTCATGCTCATGTGCAGAGAACTGCCAATAGAAAGTTTTCCCGCTAGATCGGTCTTCTTTTTGTAGCTGCAGCCCTATCGAGTGGACACGACTCAACCTTCTCTCAAGGAAAATCTAGCATGTAGAGAAGCCCCCTTCTACGCGGGAATGGAGACAGCATTTTGGCTCACACAAGTTAACTGTTGTGAATAGTTTTATGGACTTGGCTACCGGTTCGCCCCGAAGAAAATATATGTATATATATTTTATTTGAGAATCCAGACAAAATAAAGTAATATTTATTGCTGTTGAAGATAGTCGAAGTTTTGTTTTTCCTTTTGACACAATTGAATGTAACAGGATAAGACCGACACCTCTCAAGTGTTCCTGAGACCTTCATCCTGTTACAAACATATCACTGATACTCATTTTCAGCTGAATGGACCGAAGCAATGTGAATGAAGTGCTTTGCTCAAGGACACACGTCACCTGGTTTAAGGATCGAATCCACAGTTGAGTGGATTGTTAGCCAAACAATCAAATCACTTATGCCATAGAACTTCACTTGTACATGAATAGACATAAAAAAAAATGAACATATTTTAATAAACAAATTGTTAAAATTAATTAGCCATTAGGTTGTATCAAATTTAAGGGTTTGAAGCAATTATAATGTAATAGGATACTTGCAAAATATCATCATCATCATCATCATCTAAGTCAACTGCAGCTGTGATCAGTTTAAAATTTTTTCTTATTGATTATAGTTAAGGACAGGTGTTACTCCTGCCAGATGACAATCCGACCCTTCTCATCCAAGCCTATTGGTCTTATTCTCTCAACTACTAGCAGATGAATGGCTAAGCTATCCCGAATAAAGTTTGACTTTCAGGTACAGATTTTAGCTATATTTCTCTGCCAAATTACTTCATTAATATTCAATATTAGATTTGGGAAGAAAACTTTGCCAAATTAGTGCCATTTAATAAGTACAACCATAAATAGTGTTGCTTTGAGGTGAGATCTGCAAAAAGAATTAGAGAAATTATTATGACAAATAATAATGGAATTGGATGGTGATAGAGAGTCCTGAGAATCCACAAAAGCCGTGCAACAAAGAAGAAGAGTTAGCTCTTGCTTCATAATGTTCTGAGTAATATAAACCTTTCATTTCATAAGTCCCAAGTTGCTGTTAGTTGGAAAAATTGGGATACCTGGATGAAGGGAAATATGATACACAGGACAGACAAAGGGTTAAAAAGTTCTTGTTCACCCCAATTTCCCTCAACCCTTTCGTTACTGTATTTATTTTGAGATGCTCTGTGTTTCTTTCAATTATTTTACATATAACAAAGAATTTAGTAGAATAACTTAGTTATCATTAAGCTGGTGCTAGGAACATAATTTGTGACTAAGTTTTGGTGGAAGATTTTAATTCAAAACTTATGAAAACAAGACATTTATACTCAGAGCCAGATGTGGTTTCAGCCAGGTTGGTAACAAAAGGCTTAATGGAAAGAGTAGTTAATTCATTTTCTCAGTTGCAATAGCTGGATCTCCCTTAATGATTAAGACAGAAATATTGTAAAGAATATTTTGTTTTTGTATTTGCTTTGCAAAATACTTGATGTGAGCTTGTATTTGAAACAAATTTTGTTGTATCTTGAGAGGGTCATTATACCAACGATAAACACATGCACTGGTTTTATTTTACTTCTTTATTATGAATCAGTTAATGATTCAGTTGTTTAAAACTGATTAATTGATTAACTGAATGATTAATCAAGCAATTGATTAGTTCACTAATTGATGAATAATAAAGAAGTAAAATATAACCTGTGTGTGTGTTAATATGAAATAAAATCAAGTAAAAAAGATAATAAAACTTTTTTTGCCAATAAAACCTTAAGGCTTTCCTTTAGAAAATTTGGGGTAAATGCTTGCTGAAATATCTGATTTGTTAAAAAGAAAAAATAACAAGTAAAAATATAATTTCTTAAAGGTTGAAAGGTTAAAAGAACATCTCTTTGTTTAGACATTTGAAACCTAAATTGTTTTAACTGTTTGTCAACATTTTGGTACTAAGTCTTTGATAAGTAAAATATCAGCTGCAAATAGTTGTCTTTGTTCTTGAATAACCTTACACCCAGACTAAAGTTCAAAAAGGATAAAATGAACATATATTTCAGACGCAAGATGAACATATATTTCAGAAAACTCAGGCTTAGTTTTGATGTAGCTGTTCCCAACCTATTTCTATCATGACACATTTTAGCAAACCCTCCATCTTTTAAAAATATATTTCTAACATAAGAAGTGCAGATGTGGCTGTGTGGTAAGGTGTTTTGTTTGCTTTCCAACCATATGGTTCAGGGTTCAGTCCTACTGCATGGCATCTTGGACAAGTGTCTTCTACTATAGTCATATACTGACCAAAACTTTGAGTGGATTTGGTAGATAGTAGCTGAAAGGAGCCTGTCTCATGCTCATATATATATATATATATATATATATATATATAGTATTGAACTATGAGACAGTGATATAGGGGCCTGATGATTGGGGTTATATTCTAAGAATGGTTCCAGCAAAACACAGAGTGGTTTAGGAACCGGGAAATGTACCTCATGAAACACGTGTAGCCAAGTTATAAAGTAGTAGGTATTTAAAATAAAATTTCTTTTTTATCTGGTGAGATGAAGGGGCCTACTATCTCTAAATGAATATATATATATATATATATCGTCCAACCCATGCTAGCATGGAAAGCGGATGTTAAATGATGATAATATATCGCTCTCTCTTATCTCTTATGATATCTCTTATTATAAAAGGCAGATTTTATCTGCCTCCCTTTGTCACTTATAGAAATCTACAATATAGGATTTCTTCAATTACAATTTACCTAGCATTTTTAAGAGTAGAATGCATCGGGTCATGCCAGGTCCAGTTTTTAAAATTTAAACTCCAATTAAGCAAAATTTACAGAAAACTCACATTCTGGTGTGTATGTCAAATGCTTTTCTTAGTCTGGTTTACAGCACACGCAAACGCACACACACAGTGTGCAACGAATAAAATGAAACTAATTCACTGTGAGTGTGTTGACAGGTAGACAATAGAATGCGATGGCGATGTAATATTTGTTTCTGTCTATCACGCTGATAGATACATGAGTAAAATGTATGGCAAGCTAAGAGATAAGAGTGAGTGAAAATGTTCTTGGAAGAGAGTAAATAGCGACAGAGTGATTTGAGGAAGACTAAACTGAAAGTATGAAACTGTGTTTATGTATAAACAGACGACACATATATAGTTATTAATAAATGTATGCATCCGTTTAACCCTTTCGTTACCAAACCGCCCGAATTTACCTATTCATATTTAAATGAGAATATCAGAGTAAATCTCTTTAGTACATTCGTGAAAACACGTATTATACTTCGTACGTTTATATGTATATATGCACACGCACGTATGTACATATATATATATGTATGTGTATGTGCATATATATATAATATATATATATATATATATATATACACACATATATATATATATATATATATGTATGTATATGTATGTATGTATGTATGTGTGTATGTATGTATTTTGATTGGTATTTCTGTAGCTGTGCCAAGCTCAACCCCCAGCTGTAGTCACTGCAGAGATGGTACAGCGGTGACGTGTTAAATCCCTGTGCCTTCACCGAATCGTTGTCTCTATTTGTGGACAAACATTTTTCAGTCTTTTGTTTAACATGTTAAGGGAATGTCAGAGACAGGGCCACATGTGGACACACACACACACACACACACACACACACACACACACACACACACACACACACACACACACACACACACACACACACACACCACACACACCACCCCTCAAATACAATTTTGTACAAAAATCGAAGTGTAATTTTAATTCCGTGAATTATGGGAGATTTTTTTCCAAAATTTGTTCCTATTGTGTTTTCAAAATTTGTAATTCTGACAAAAAATGGATACGAATTTCATTATATCAAGCAGCGAGTCAGAATTCGAAGGATTTTCTACTGAAGACCTTCATAAATCTAACTCTATGACTGAAAAAAAAAAGCATCTTTATATAAGAGTGAAGTTGTGTGTCTGTCTCCTACGATTTAGATTCGTAACTACTCCCACATTTTGCGGTGCAGTTTAACCAAAAGCGGGTATCTTATAGTCGTGATTCATATCGAGCCCTTCTGGGTATTAGCGCGCGTCTACGATGAGTCTACGATTTAAAAAAAATTTACCATCATATTTTTCCATTTTAATGCATTTTTTTCGCTTTTATATAAGGGAAGTAACTCTCTAAAAATATCTAGGATGTGTCAACGATTTAAAAAAAAATTTACCTTAATTTTTTTTCAAATTTTAATGCATTTTTTTGCTATTTTTTGGCTATAACTCTCTAAAAATGCTTATATAGTTATTTCCCTTACAACCCGAGCAACACCGGGCGATACTGCTAGTCTTATGATAAAAGGCAGATTTTATCTGCCTCCCAAACCGTTTGTTTTTTATACAATTGTACAATATAGAATTTCTTTAATTGGAATTTACCTATGCTTTTTCCAAGTAGATTCCATTGGGTCATGGCATGTAAAGTTTTTTCAATTTGACCCCCAATTAAGCAAAAATTCGAGAAAAGTAAATATTTTACGATTTGCCTCTCTAATTTCAACTGCTTCACTCAAACTATTACCACACTTTCTGCTACTTTCTCTTTGCATCATGTGTACGTGCGTGAGTGTGTGTGTGGTGTGTGTGTTTGATGGGGTGTGCGACACAGAAAGTGTGGTGTGTAAGTGAAGTGCTTTTGTTAGTGTGTGTAAAGAGACAGAGAGAGTAATGTTGTGCTGTGTGTGTATGTGTGAAAGACAGAGATAACTGAACTTTTTTTATTCACTTTTTGTAGTGAGTGACTGAGAGAGAAAAGAAGAGAGAGAGGTTATGTATGTATATATGTATTTATGGCTTCAGTGACACACACAAAAACACATACCTACGAACACCTAAAGCATGCACACACACACACAAACGGAGCGCAATCTTCAAAAGAACTTTGCGCTCTATCTATCTGGTTTGCCATCCTCACACATATACACACGCAAACATATACATATATGAGAGTGACAAACACAAACGTTTCAAACAACTGCATACAAACACTCAAACACACACACGTGTGTGTTCGAGAAAAGTAAATATTTTACGATTTGTCTCTCTAATTTCAACTGCTTCACTCATGCTATTACCATAATTTCTCCTACTTTCTCTTTGCAAGTGTACCTTAAACCACTACTCAAAAAACATACAGAGCAAACAGAAACAAATAAATACATAACGATTTACTCCTCACACAATTTCTTCAATTGGAGTTTACCTATGATTTTTCCAAGTACATTCCATTCGGTCATGGCATATAAATTTCTTTCAATTTCACCCCCAATTAAGCAAAAATTCGAGAAAACTCAATATTTTACGATTTCCCTCTCTCACTTCAAAGGCTTTACTCTGCCTATAACCACACTTACTCCCACTTTCTCTTTACACACAATACATATATGACAGTGTCAATTGTTGAAAGAAAATTGTAAACTAAGGTGTGTGTGTGCGTGAGTGTGTGTGTGTGTCTGTATGTGTGTGACAGGGATGAGCCATTAATACTGGTCATCCTTTTTGCTAGAGGAAGATCCGCTATGGTCTTATATGCTACACCACTGGTTTTCAATTCATATTAATTATTAATCAAATTAATATTAAATTTTTCACCCTTATTATGTGTGTGTGTATTAGCAATTCGTATAAAATTGCATCAATGACTTGAACTTGAATAAGTGGTTTCACATAAATGGGGATAAATTAAAAAGGTTTGTTGTTATTATTATTACTGTTTCACTATTGTAATCACGTGGCATGTAAAGTTTATAGCTGCAACACATTATATATACCGTACTTAATACACACCATGACACACCACAAATGTACCTTGAACGAGGACTATTCATTATAATATATCAGTTCCACACATTTACCCTGGTTCCATTTCGGACAACTGCACAAACATTTGCCATTTGACACATGTATGTAAACAAATTCTTTTCTTAAAAATTTCAATTCATTTTCTTTTTCAATTTACGTTTCTATACACTTTACACAAATATTTGATTAAACAACTAAAACACTTCACATTTCAAACATGTACGTAAACTTCTTCCATTCTTACAAATCTAACTTTATTTTCTTGCTTTTAACTCAACTTTCAATACACTTTACACACTCTTTCGCTATACTTGCATAAAAAATTTCTTTCAGCTGCAAATATTTCTTTCTTTTCCTTCCACGGTTAACATTTTTCCACATTTCATTCACATTACAATTTCTATCTTTAAGTAACTTTCACCCTTTCTTTTTCACATAAAATGCCACCGAAAAAGAGAAGCCGCCTCGGCCGCCATACTTCAGCAGCAGCGGCGCAAAAGGCGATTATCGCAAACGAGCCTTCCGACAAAAAGGCTTTCAGACTTTCACAGAGCGCCTTACGTTCAGCGCAATCACGAGCTGCTGAAAATTTACAACAGCGCAACGCACGCCTAGCAAAAAAGGCTTCATACGATGCTGCTTCCAGGGCTTCAGAGGGTCCGGAAACAAGGTCGAAGCACATGGCCATAAAGGCTGCTGCTGCTGTTGCTGCACAAAGGGCTTCAGAGGACCCACAACAAAGGGCCACTCGACTGGCTACAAACGCTGCGGCTACTGCTGCTTCAACATTTTCGACACATTCCCACGACTCAGACCAGCAACGTTCTACGTTCCAGCGGAACAGTCGATGCCGCGAGGCTACCTGCGGTCTGACAGTCCAAACAGCCCTTACTGGCATCTACGGGCTTTCAAGTATGAGCCCAACTTCAATTACTTGATGTACGCTGACATAAATATTGGGGAAATGTGCTTCAATTGCCAATTCTGAAATGCTAAAAAGTGGGCTGGGGAACCACCTGCAATGTGCTGCTTAAACGGTAAGGTCAGCTTGCCCCCTCTTCGGGAGCTGCCAGACCCTTTGAAGGAATTACTTACTGGTTCCACCTCAAGGTCATCAAAATTCCTTCAACTCATCAGGAAGTACAATTGTGCATTTCAGATGACTTCTTTCGGGGCTAACGTTGTCAGAGAAACTGGTTGGATGCCTACTTTCAAGGTCCAGGGCCAGGTGTACCACCTTATTGGGTCACTCCAGCCACTACAAAATTGCAAACCTTCGTTCCTTCAAATTTATTTCATTACAAATTACAATAGGCAACTTGATTTGCGTTTCGGCGTAATTCCACAACCTGCAAGCACTGACGCTAACAATTTCGACAGGGACGTGCTGCTCAGTCTGCAAAACATGCTTCATGACCACAACAGCTACATTCGCAGTTTCAAATATGCCTTGGAAACAGCCCCTTCACCAACATTCACCATTGTCATCGATGCTGACAAAAGGCCTTCTGGGGAGCACGCACGCCGATATAACGCTCCTTCGTGCAATGAAGTGGCCATAGTTCTCCATGGTGAACAGCACAATCAGCGAGACATAGTTCTTCAAAGCTGCAACAGTGGTCTTCAGCGTATTAATGAGACGCATCGGTCATATGACGCCCTGCAGTATCCCTTTCTTTTTCCGTATGGAGAAGACGGGTACCATTTCGGCATTCCTCACCACAAACCAAACGAGCCCTCAGCTGCGACATCTAAAACTGTTTCATGTATGGCTTTTTACTCATACCGCTTCATGACAAGGCATAATGATTTCAACCCCTGCACAGATCACGGGAACTGTTTCACCAGTTTGCAGTTGACATGGCTGCAAAGATGGAGTCTGAGAGACTGTGCTTCATCAAATTGAATCAGAAGCAGCTGCGCTCAGACTCCTACATCCATTTGCGTGATGGCATCAGGAATGACACTGACACCCGCAATATCGGCAAAATGTGCATTCTCCCCTCAACCTATACAGGGGGCCCACGGTACATGCACGAGCGAACACAAGACGCTATGACTTACGTTCGGCATTATGGGCGACCTGATTTATTCATTACCTTTACATGTAACCCAAAGTGGGTTGAGGTAACGCGAGAACTTCTCCCAGGGCAGCAGTACTGTCATCGCCATGATATTATTGCAAGGGTTTTCAGGCAGAAACTGGCTAAGCTCATTCATTTAATAAAAAAAGGGCAGGTTTTTGGGCCTGTTAACTGCCACATGTATACTGTTGAGTGGCAGAAAAGAGGGTTGCCACACGCGCACATTTTGCTTTGGTTGGTCAACAAAATAGACCCAACAGTTCTTGATGATCTCATAGCAGCAGAAATTCCGGACCCAACTGTTGACTGGCAGCTGTACGACATTGTGAAGGCACACATGGTACACGGTCCGTGCGGTCCTGGTTTTCAAAAGTTCTCATGCCACAAAGACCACGTGTGCACTAAACGGTACCCAAAGAGGTTCGTGGATGAGACCCAGACTGGCCGCGACGGATACCCACTGTACAGAAGAAGGCACCCTGACAATGGTGGATTCACTATAATGTTACGGGGTCATCAAGTGGATAATAGGTGGGTAGTGCCATACTGTCCATTTCTGATGAAAACTTTTAACGCTCACATAAATGTGGAGTTCTGTCATTCAGTCAAGTCTATAAAGTATACATGTAAATATGTTAACAAGGGTTCTGACGCTTCCATGTTTGGCTTTCAAAAGGACAATAGCATGGACGAGGTGTCACAGTACTTGGCAGGTCGGTACATAAGCAGTGGTGAAGCTTTTTGGCGGATATTCGAGTTTCCACTTCACCAAAGGCACCCCGCCATCATACAACTAGCGGTTCATTTGGAAAATGGCCAGCGAACTTACTTTACTGAACAGACTGCAGCTGAATTGGCGGCAAATCCAAAACAAACAACTTTGACCGGTTTCTTTAGGCTTTGCCAACTTGACACATTTGCTAAAACACTTTTATGCCCTCAGGTCCCGTCCTACTACGTGTGGTCAAACAACAATTGGGTGCGTAGGAAGTCGGGTCAGGATGTTAAAGGACATCCTGGTGTCAAGTTTAACAGTTGTCTAGGAAGAGTCTACACTGTACCTGCAAACCAACATGAGTGTTTTCACCTGCGCCTTCTCCATGAGGTTTTAGGCCCACAAAGTTTTCAAGACATCAGAACTGTTGATGGTGTATTATGTGATACTTTCCGCGAAGCCTGTTTTCGGCGTCAACTTTTGGAGGATGATTCACAATGGGGCGCCACTATGGCGGAGGGTGTTTGATTAAAATCTCCTAAAAAAATCAGATCGCTTTTCGCTATTCTATTACTATGGTGTGACTTGGCTAATCC
Organism: Octopus sinensis; assembly: GCF_006345805.1. NCBI lineage: Eukaryota > Metazoa > Mollusca > Cephalopoda > Octopoda > Octopodidae > Octopus > Octopus sinensis. Next base: position 33,045,843 of record NC_043012.1, read on the forward strand.
CACCTCTTTATGGCTTATCTACAAAGATTATATGTCTGAAGATTTCCTGTGTCACGCTCAATCGCTACATCCATCAATGGAGGTCGGGTACACTGACCTCATTTACAACAGGGCGCTGCTTGAAATCGAAGATACTGTACTTGATATGGGCGGTAGTGCCTTGCCGGTCTATGGCCTACCTTCAACAAACCAGGAAGGCACAAACACTCTGTCTTCACATTTGCTGCGTGAGACATGTTTTAATGTTGACGAGCTTGCCGAGTACATAGCCGATAATGAGCCAAAGCTCCTTCCAGAACAGAAGTTCGCTTACAACTCTGTTGTTAATTCAGTCCGGGCCAAAGCTGTGGGGATTTTTTTCCTGGACGCTCCTGGGGGCACTGGGAAAACTTTTGTCAACAAATTAATATTGGCTGAGATTAGGCGAACACAAGGCATTGCCCTAACTGTGGCATCATCTGGAATTGTGGCTACTTTGTTGCCAGGCGGCAGGACAGCTCACTCTACTTTCAAGCTCCCACTTGACTTAGCGAAGACTGAGACACCAACTTGCAACATCAGTAACAGCTCCGATCAGGCAGAAGTCTTCAGACGATGCAAGCTTATCGTTTGGGATGAATGCACGGTGGCCCACAGAGGTGCTCTTGAGGCACTAGATAGATCTCTCAGAGACATCAAACAATCTTCAGCTCCCATGGGAGGCATAACACTTCTTCTTTCAGGGGACTTCCGACAAACACTTCCCGTTATTCCCAAAGGGACTAGAGCTGATGCAGTAAGTGCGTGTCCTAAGTCATCCACATTGTGGCCACTGGTGAAGACTCTCAAACTTCACACCAATATGTGTGCTCATATGCGACGTGATATCACATCAGCAGCATTTTCTCACACCCTCCTTGCACTTGGCGAAGGCAAAATACCAGGGGATGAAAATGGTAATATTGCCATCGATTCCATTTGTACCATTGTTAAAACGCCTTCTGATCTCAGAGATGCAGTGTTCCCAGATCTACAAGCTAATTATCAGAATATGGATTGGATTGGCCAAAGGGCTATTCTGGCCCCGAGGAATAAAACTGTTCACCATATTAATGATGAAATGCTAAAACTCATTCCTGGGGATGTCTATGTATATAAGTCTATCGATACAACTCCTGACCCAGAGGACATAATCAATTATCCAATAGAGGTACTCAGTTCCTTTGAGCCCCCCAGACTACCACCACACATTCTCAAACTTAAAGTTGGTGCCCCTATAATGCTCATTAGAAATTTGGCTCCCCCAAAACAATGCAATGGCACACGTTTGATCGTTAAGTCCTTATCTCCCAATCTGATTGAGGCCACCATTATCACAGGGTGCGGTCGAGGCAACGTTCCTAGGATGCATCTTTTCCCATCAGGAGCAGACCTACCTTTCATATTTCGGAGGTCCCAGTTCTCAGTAAGGCCATGTTTCGCAATGTCAATTAACAAAGCGCAGGGTTAAACACTGTCTGTGGCGGGAATACATTTGGGAGAGCCATGTTTCTCTCATGGTCAGCTTTATGTTGGCTTCTCGCGTGTCGGCAGCAACAGTGATGCTTTCACATTCGTTCCACAACGAAAAACAAAAAACATTGTGTACAAGGTTTTATAGGATTACTACGTTTCATCATTTTCGAACACGTTAGTATTTCACTTACATACGACTCTCTTTTATGATGGCATTTACATTTTTAGGCATTTCATGACATTAATTCACACTTAACCAACACCTGTCCTTCGCTCACCTCCATTTCTATCCATTCATCATCAAACCACCAGCCTCATCGTCTATATCCAACGTATATGACACATCTACCCCCTACATCTACACTCTCACTGTTAAAGTTTACATAAGCGACAACACGATCGCAACATACACTTTGGAAACTAAGCAACAGATCATTTTATACAACAACAAATTTAATCAAAACGCCCATCAATGAAAACATCTCCACCCACTGTGTTGTGATTCATCTAACAGCACCACTACAGTCTTGCCGGTCTGACATATGGTGAGTAGATGCTATTGTTCTATATTTTATAAATTACTTATATTTACTTACCCATGCTTCATTCCCCTCTTGCCTACATAGGGCATCCACTCTCTTTTAACACAGCATCAAGTTTTGTAACAGCACATCCGCTGCCGTTCATGCAAAACGAAGAGACCCTATTCACCTGCGAACGTTTTACATCGCCTTCCACGACTATCAAATTCTTACAATTATGAGAACAATAACATGGCTCTTTTCAAGGCAACCTCGCATTCAATTCTTACACCATTCTACGAGGGGGTAGGAACCCCTTTACACGGCTTTCTATACACTTACAAATACATTCATTCGCCGTAAACTTATATCAATATTTGCCTGAATAATCATAATTCAGTGCAATCATTAACAGTACTTTCAAGCAATTCAGCCCCGAGCAACGCCGGGCAATTCTGCTAGTATATATATATTTATGTTCAACAAAAGAGATTGATAGAATAAGTTCCAGGCTTAAAAAAAGTACTGGAGGCAATTCATTTAACTAAAAATTCTTCAAGGCATTGCCCCAGCATGGCCACAGTCTAATGACTGAAGCAAGTAAAAGATAAAAACACATACACTCATATACATACATGCACACATACACACACACACCACCACCACCATCATCATCATTTATAACATTTCCATTTTCACTTTTTCGTTTTCACATGAGATGAACAGAATTCATTGGGGCAGGCTTCTCTATGGCCGGTTGCCCTTCCTGTTGTCAATCCTCGCCTACTTCTAAGTAAGGTAATATTTTCCCATTGCCGTTTTCAAGGAAGATTGCAAATAGAATACACTGCATATATGATTGAGACGCCCACTTACAACTAACATACAATGCTAAGACGTACAAGACATACACACAACTTATACAACAGACTTCTTTCTGTTTATCAAATTCACTCAAAATGCTTTAGACAGTTTGGGGCAGTAGTAGATGACACTTGCCCAAAGTGCCATGCAGTGGGACTGAACCTAGAACCATGTGGTTGGGGAGCAAATTTCTGAACCACACATCCATGCCTATGTATCATCATCATCATCGTTTAACATCCGTTTTCCTTGCTAGCATGGGTTGGACGGTTCGACTGGGGTCTGAGAAGCCATGAGGCTGCACCAGGCTGATCTAGCATTGTTTCTACAGCTGGATGCCCTTCCTAATGCCAACCACTCCTTGAGTGTAGTGGGTGCTTATTACGTGCTACTGGCACAGGTGCCAGGGGAGGCTGGCAATGGCCACGATCGGTTGGTGCTTTTTATGTGCCACCGGCACGGAAGCTAGTCAAGGCAGCACTGATGTCGGCCACGTTTGGGTGGTGCTTTTTAAGTGTCACCGGCATGGGTATTACAACTACAATTTCTATTTGATTTTTATTTTGATGTACTTGACTCAATAGGTCTCCTATTATATCTCTCTATATATAAATGGCAAAATGTCTGTGTGTGTGTGTGTGTGTGTGTGTGTGTGTATCCTTTATACAAATCTACAATTTTTCAGTTAGAACTTAAGAAAATGACTAGAATGAATTTGAACTCAAAGTTTATGAGTTGGTCATAATACCATATCCACTTGGCCATTTTCCTTTTATATTGAATTAATGTGGAAATTTATCTAACTCTAATCTGAGACTAAAATAAACACTGTAAACCTTTCATTGCTACTCTGTGTGTGTGTGTGTGAGAGAGAGAGAGAGTGTGTGCTTGTGTGTGTTTGCTTTAAGATCTTCACCCAAAAGCCACAGTTTGTCGCTGTCAAGGAGATATAAAACAAAATTTTGCATTGTCTGTGAACTACATCACTGATACCCAGCAGGTAAATTCATATGACATTTTTAAATGCCCTTCAGAAAACCATGAGCATTATAGACCCACTTGATCTTTCATCATTTTTGAGCAAGGACACAAAACTGGAATACTGATTTTCTGACAGCAACTATCTCTCATCATTCAAAAAAGACATACCTAACCATAGGCTCCAAATGTCATTAAATATAACAGTGACCAGATATTCTAGATAAGAAAATTTCCAACTGCAAATCATGTCATGTCTAGACGAGTTTTAGAGCTCAATAGTGGAAATTACTTAAAAAAAGACGACCCCCCCCCCCCCCGAAAACTTCTAGGAGTGGCTGTGTGGTAAGTAGCTTGCTTACGAACCACATGGTTCCGGGTTCAGTCCCACTGCATGGCACCTTGGGCAAGTGTCTTCTACTATAGTCTCGGGCCGACCAAAGCCTTGTGAGTGAATTTGGTAGACGGAAACTGAAAGAAGCCCGTTGTATATATGTAAATATATATACGTATGTGTATGTATATGTTTGTGTGTCTGTCTTTGTCCCTACCCCAACATCGCTTGACAACCAATGCTGGTGTGTCTACGTCCCTGTAACTTAGCGGTCCAGCAAAAGTGACCGATAGAATAAGTACTAGGCTTACAAAGAATAAGTCCTTAGGTCGATTTCCTTGACTAAAGGTGGGTGCTCCACCATGGCCACAGTCAAATGACTGAAACAAGTAAAAGAGAGAAAAGAACACAGTTAGCAGAGGAATTATTTATCGAAATTTCAGTCCTTGTAACTGTAACTTATAAGAACCATATTTGCACTCAAACGATATACAAAGACAGTGCTGTAGTAGTAATAATAAATTATAGACAGCTACTTCAGAGATTACAATGTATTTCTTAGGGGTTTCTCCCCCCTGAGAAGTGTAAAACAACTTCAGTGTTGTTCCACTCATGCTACAATCTGTCAGACTGTGGCATAAAGATATTTTATTCATCCAAACCCACTTGAAAGTTGCACAGACACATATATATAATGCTAGTTATAGTTTCTCGAGTACAGTAGCTTAAGCAGGAGCCTTAGTTATTGTGTCTGAAGTGCATAGTTATGGTATGCATAGAATAAGTATAAAAATTATTGATATTTGGCCATGTTCGAATCAGTGTTGTAAAGTAAAAATTAATAAAACTGCCTTGTAATGTGTACATGAGTGTGTATGTGAATTTTGGAAGACATAAATAAATGAGGTAGGCTGGACGTTAACATGAAATTCAGCTGATGAAACTGACAAGAAGTGACAATGAGGCAGAGTTAATCAGGGTTGTCATTAGGGGAGTGTTTGTTGTTCATTGTAATGTGGGTGTACGCTGCTGAAATGCTAGTATTGGGAATTAAGGGATTTCATTAAAGTGGAAAATTATAGTGTGAAAGTAGGGACCTAACAACAGATAAGGATCTACAACAAGTAACAAATAGAGTTTGTTATTGTGCGTGTGTGTGTGTGTGTGAACAAATATGCATTTGTATATATGTGAGATTATGGAATGTGTTCACATTTACAAGTGACACATTATTCTGCATGTCTAAGCTTGTCTGGTTGTTGACAAATTTAAATTCCTGGTTCATAAATGAGTGATTAATTGTAGGCGTGACAACCAAGTGTATAAAAATGTTCTCCAGACTGAAAATGAACAAATTTATAAATGACAAATTGTAAAGTTGAAAAGAGAGAGTAAAGTAGACTGTTGTTCATTTGATTCGTATTAACCGGGATTAAGAAAATCGTCCATGAAAGAGATTCCAGCTGTAGTTGTTGTCTTTGTAAGGCTATCTATGACTACATTAGAAGGTGTGTAGCTTAGTAGTTAGGGTACTCAACTCATGATCACAAGGTCATGAGTTCAATATTTGGTGGTGCAGTGCATCCTTAAGCAAGATACTTTATTTCATGTTGCACCAGTCTACTCAGCTTGCAAAAGTAAGTTGTACCTATTTCTTTATTACCCACAAGGGGCTAAACATAGAGGGGACAAACAAGGACAGACATAGGTATTAAGTTGATTACATCGATCCCAGTGCGTAACTGGTACTTAATTTATCGACCCCTAAAGGATAAAAGGCAAAGTCGACCTTGGTGGAATTTGAACTTACAACGTAACGGCAGACGAAATACAGCTACGCATTTCGCCTGGTGTGCTAACGTTTCTGCCAGCTCGCCACCTTTGGCAAAAGTAAGTTGTACCTGTGATTCAAAGGGTCAGCCTTGTCACATCCTGTTTTCAGATAATCAAACTCTCTGTTTGTTAATGGCATATCAATTTTGGAGGAGTTGGTACCAACAGCTATCAAGCTATTGGTCTATACTCTCAGGACAAAGAGACAACTTCAAGAATTTATCTTCTATGTCATTTACTCTACCCCTATTCATCTTTGTTGTTCACATACATGCCACTGATCCTTCAGGTATTTCTCTCATCTCATTTTCATCTCATATACTCAATGACAACCATTTTCATCTCATACTAGCACTATGACCCGGCAATGCTGGATCATAGTGCTAGTGCATGCATATACAGCTGCGTGCGCGTGCACATACACGCGAGTACTGTCCAAATCTCTGACTAATCACATACAGCCAGCTGGCATCCAATTGGCGTATCAAGTTTCAGGCATTTTGATTGGGTTATGGATAGAAAATTGATTTTTTAATGGCTTTGGGGGGTGACTGGGGAATGTAAAGATGTGCACGACCACCTTGGACAGTTTTGAATGACCATAGTAAGTGTGAGCCCTCTAACTGAAAAATTGTAGATTTGTATAAAGGACACGTACACACACACACACACAGACAGACATTTTGCCGTTTATATACAGAGAGATTTAATGTTAATCACATTTGGCTGAACCAGCAAAGCATTGATCTCCTAGTCAAAGGCCTGCTTGTGTTGTTGTAGTATATCATATATCTGCTCAATGGAGCACGAGTCTGTCTTGCTAATCAGCTATAAAATAGGTGTACTAAAACTGTTAGCAATCACTGGCATGATTATAAGCCAGAAGGTTGTTGCCATATTGGAGCATATTTCAATTAAACATTGAGATTCAGGGAAAGGAAAGTAGATTCACAACCAACTGCAGTAACACCACAACCAGAACCACCTCTGGCTCATAGTGTGGTGTTAAGTTCTTATGAAATAGTTGTCTAGGGAGAGCTCAGTGTTGTTTAATAATGAAATAGTACCTGTGATATTAACATAATTATCATTTCATATAAAATTCTATTTTTAAAATTATTTGACCTTAAAGCTATTTAAGATATTTTGATGACAGTAATAATACTAAAATCCAAAGTACACAATTTAATTGGAAATACTGAACACTGTCTTGCCTGTTGCTTCTGTTTAATTGTTTAGAATTTTATGATAAGCAAATGTATAATTTTAGTGCAGGTAAAGTGTTGGATCAAGCTTTGCTTCAGCTATTGTGTTGTGTCTTCATAGCTGAAATATTTGTCATTCTGTTTGTAATTAGTTGTAGGAAGAGCACATAGCTGTACCAGTGGTTTTCCTTGGCAAGCCATATATAAATACTTATTTCTTTACTACCCACAAGGGGCTACACACAGAGGGGACAAACAAGGACAGACAAACGAATTAAGTCGATTACATGGACCCCAGTGCGTAACTGGTACTTATTTAATTGACCCCGAAAGGATGAAAGGCAAAGTCGACCTCGGCGGAATTTGAACTCAGAACGTAATGGCAGACGAAATATGGCTACGCATTTCGCCCGGCGTGCTAACGTTTCTGCCAGCTCACCACCCATATATAAATACTTATTGCTTTGTTATCCTTGTAAAAACCATTTGAAACATTATGCAAGTAATGGAAAGGAATTACTTTACCAATCATCTGTACCATAGCCCCACACTCGCTCCTGAGCCACTCCTATATATATGACCATCACTTGCTACATGCCTCTTTACTCCTATATTTCTCATCCCTGTGATCCACTGTATCTTGAGATGCTCCAGCATCCCTGCCACCACCACCACACGGGCTTCTTTCCACCTACTCCTGCCCTTCGTTACTGTATTTATTTTGAGAAGCTCTGTGTTTCTTTGCCTTACTGGCACCTGTGCCGTTGGCATGTGTAAAAGGATTCGAGCGAGGTTGTTGCCAGTACCACCACACTGGCCCCTGTGCCAGTGGCACATAAAAAGCACCCGCTACACTCTTGGAGTGGTTGGCATTAGGAAGGGCATCCAGCTGTAGAAACTCTGCCAAATCAAGATTGAAGCCTGGTGCAGCCATCTGGTTCGCCAGACCTCAGTCATTCGTCCAACCCATCCATGCTAGCATGGAAAGCAGACGTTAAACGATGATGATGATGATGTATATATGTATATATATATGTGTGTGTGTGTGTATGTATATATATGTGTGTATGTATGTTTGTATACACACACACATACGTGTGCGTGTGCGTGCGTGCGTGCACCCCAGTCCCACTCCCACATTTTTGTCCTTGTGCTAAGAAGATGAGAAAGTACATGTAGTCCTTTGGAACTTCAGAAAATGTTTTTGTATTTGTGTGATAAAATGACTGAGAATGAATCAAATATTTCTTAATGAAGAGAGAGAGAGACAGAGAGAGAGAGAAAGAGAGAGAGAGAGAGGGGGAAAGAGAGGAGACGTAATAAAAATATCTTTTGTGATGATGTTAAGGTTAAATATATCAGGTCTTTTTTTATATTGTGAAGTGTGTGAATAGATGATTGACATTAGCAATAAATACATGTCTGGTTTGTTTAAGTCTCAAGATTACATACAGCTATAAATAAGCATGCCTGGTTCTATTTGTTATTGTTATTCTTGTTTTACTCCAAGTCAACCATGATCCATTAGACTATGATTATAGGCATTCTGGCCTTGACCATACCACCATTTAAGTGGGGGGACCTGGGACTATATTATATAATACGTTCTTCCCATATTTAGATAGCGAAGTGTGATTTGAGGTAAGAAGTGGGTGGTATATTGGCTGCTGTTTCTAGCAGGCTGAACTGAATGACTTCATAGAGGCTACTGCATTGGCTGTGTATGTGTGATGTAAAGTATTGTGTGTGTATTTTGTCGGTTTCAGACGGATGAAATATAAATTAGATCCTGGTAGGGTTTGAATTCCGATCATAGACAGATGAAACTATTTAGTTTCATGCTCTACCAGTTCAGCCAACTCAACAATTTGACTTCTATCCTTTCTTTTTTTACTGTTTTATTTCTTTTCTTTTATTTGTTTCAGTCATTTTGACTGCAGCCATGCTGGAGCACCACCTTTAGTCGAGCAGATCGACCCAGGACTTATTCTTTGTAAGCCTAGTACTTATTCTATCGGTCTCTCTTGCCGAACCGCTAAGTGATGGGGACGTAAACACACCAGCATTGGTTGTCAAGCGATGGGGGGGGGGGGGCAAACGCAGACACACAAATACACACACACACGACGGGCTTCTTTCAGTTTCCATCTACCAAATCCACTCACAAGGCTTTGGTCGGCCCGTGGCTATAGTAGAAGACACTTGCCAAAGGTACCACACAGTGGGACTGAACCCAGAACCATGTTGTTGGTAAGCAAGCTACTTACCACACAGCCACTCCTGCGCCTGAAAATTTATTGCTTGCGTCGGCTGGGAATCGAACCTGGGCCGCCTGCGTGGTAGGCAAGCATTCTAACACTGAACCACCGACGCTTAATAATAATAATAATGATTTCAGGCCTTGTGCCTATAGTAGAAAAGAATGATAATAATAATAATAATAATAATAATAATAATAATAGTTTCGAATTTTGGTACAAGGCCAGCAATTTTGGGGGAAGGGGTAAGTCAATTACATTGACACCCAGTGCTTAACGAAAGCAAGTGTGGCTGTGTGGTAAGAAGCTTGATTCCCAACCACATGGTTCTGGGTTCAGTCCCACTGCATGACACCTTGGGCAAGTGTCTTCTACTGTAGCCTCAGGCTGACCCAAAGCCTTGTGAGTGAATTTGGTAGATGGAAATTGAAAGCAGCCTGTCGTATATATATATATATATATATATATATATATATTTGTAAAAAATGAAGTTCGAAAATGCTGCTGTATTATACAATTTTTAATTTTTATATATACATTATAACATGTTTCAGTTCCTGAAATGAACCTTATCAAAAAAAGTTATATATAAAAAAAGACAGCTCATGCCGTCAAACACAAGAAATTCATTTATAATACACAACGGAGTCAGACATCTTAGAGTTCATGTATAGTTGATATATAGTTCATGTATAGTTGATATATAGTTTGAAGTATATGTTCAAAGTGTTCGATGCAGTGGCCCACGGTGGCGATACGTATTCAATACAAAAAACAGATCAAAGTGGTGGAAAGCGGTCAATACAGAAGATTGATGTTTCCGAAAGAGCGAGGAATTCATTTTTACCTTAAGCAATTGTGATGACCCATGGTGGAAGTTCGCTGGGTGGTTCTATATATATGTACATACATACGTACATACATATATATGTATGTGTGTGTATATGTTTGTAAATGTGTCCCCAACATCGCTTGACAACCAATGCTGGTGTGTTTATGTCCCCGTAACTTAGCGCTTCAACAAAAGAGACCTATAGAATAAGTACTAGGCTTACAAAGAATAAGTCCTGGGGTCGATTTGCTCGACTAAAGGTGGTGCTCCAGCATGGCTGCAGTCAAAATGACTGAAACAATTAAAAGAGTAAAAAGAGTAAAGAGTATCCAAAAATTTCAATCCACCGATTTCCCAAGAGGGAGATTCATTTGTTAATTGCTTGGATAATATTTGTTGATAGATGTTTTCCAACTCAAAACCCTTTAGTGTTTATATTTACTCTGCCAAACACTTCATTAGGCTCTGTTAATGGCAATTGCTATGTTTGTACTTGATTTTTCTCTCTACTGACCAAACTGCTTCCCTTTCCCTAGACTCTGCTGTATATTGTACACACTTCTCTACTATGTTTTATATTTGGAGAATAGGATGAACCTTGATCCCCTTTTGTGGGTGGTTAGTTCAGTTCATGTTTTCAGCCAAGTAGACAATCCCCCACAGAAAATTCAGGTCTTCTGCTTGTCTCTTTCTAATCTCCACTCCTTTTCCTTTGTGTTTCTTTACTTCTGTTCACCTGTTGACTTCCATCAGTGAAGCAGTTAATTATATTCTTCCCTTATTTGAATTTGAAGGTCAAACTGACATTTAAAAAGGAAAAAACTAATACAAATTAGCGAAATAAAAGAATAATAAAAAAAAATCAAAATACCTAAAAATTTCATGTTCCTACCTGTGAAGTTATTTCATGTATTTCTTAAATACACAAGCCTCATAGAAGCATTGATAAAACTACCCAGTAGTTTATGACAGTCACAAACATTTTAAACAATAAAATCTTGTCTAGATATTATTAAATCTAAATTTAGACAGCTGGAAGCTGTCATATCTGTTTGCATAGTTAGATTTAAAGTAGACTACCTGAGGTCCTATCCCTTGCAGAATTCTTTAATTATTAAATTAATTTTCATAAAATATTGCACACCTTTTGAGGATACACACATGCATGCATGTGTGCGCACACACACACTCACATTCAGTCACTCACTCCCTCCCTCTCTGTAGCAAATTCCTAAACTCTCATGAAAACAATTTTGTCCCTAAAAATACATTTTTGTATTTCCATTTTAACTGGTCTATTTAAACTTTTTTTAAGACAGTCCTTGAGATTGAAGCAGACACATCAAATAAATGGTTGAATGAAAAAGACAAAAAAAAAATAGATGAAAGGAAAAGTAAAAGGTGGAGAGGAAATATAGTTTCTTTATTAATACCTGGTGAATCATAATGTTGGATTATAATACCATTAACTTCACCGCCACTACCACTACCAACAGCAACAACAAGTGGAGGTGCAATGGCCCAATGGTTAGGGCAGCGGACTCGTGGTCGTAGAATCACGGTTTCGTTTCCCAGACTGGGCGTTGTGTGTGTTTATTGAGCGAAAACACCTAAAGCTCCACGAGGCTCCGGTAGGGGGTGGTAGCGATCCCTGTTGTACTCTTTCGCCCCAACTTTCTCTCACTCTTTCTTCCTGTTTCTTGTCCCCGACTTCCTACGCAACCGCTGAGCCTGGATGCGCATTCATCCATCTGTTGATGCTCTTGGTGTCGGGGGTTGACCTGCTTTCTCTTCTGCGGGTTTTACGAATAGCAAAGGACCATGATTCGGACTTCTCCCACTAATGGGACGAAGACCGCTTCACTCAACAAACAAACAGCAACAACAATAACAACAACACCTCCAGCACTACTACCAACTGATACTGTTACCACAACTGCCACCAATGAAGAAAGCCCCTACATAGTGGTTTGCAGTTAAAACCTGTTTGAACTCCTTCCTCGGGGTTTTCTATGATTATCTTTGCTTTTCTCTTTTACTTGTTTCTGTCATTACACTATGGCCAAGCTGAGGCATGAATCAACCCAACTGCTCATTATTTTCTCAAGCCAGGTACTTATTCTATCTGTCTCTTTTGCCAAACTGCTAAGTTACAGGGACGTAAACACACCAACACCAGTTGTCAGTAAATCTGCTTTTTCATGATGTATTTACATTGAGCATGACACACAGATGACTATTTTACATGCATGCACACACACACACCTACACACACACATGAGAGAGAGAGGTGGGGTATGCTGCAACTCACATTCTGTTGCCAACTATAAGTTGTGTTCTGATGCACCACCTATGTAGCATATGGTATAATGTCAACTACACATGAATGCAAACAAAACATCTCCAACAGATAATGTCGATACACTTTACAGCAGATACTAGTAACATATGGATGCTGACTAAATATTTGACAGTAGATGCCAATTAAACATCAAAGAACAGACACCTACCACCAAACTTCCTCATTTTGGCAGCCAAATCACAATATCACAGACCTAAGTTCTTTTGTGTCTGATAAGAGTTGTATCTTTGCTGCCAAACATTAAAAAGACTCTGAAAATTATCTCGCACCACAAAATAGTGTAATAGAAATGTCATTTTGGCTATTAAAAAAAATACATTTTTGAATTTGAAGTTTCTGTTTCATAAGATTTAATTTTTTTTATCACACACCAAAACTAAAAAGTAAAATCAAAACTGAAATGAAAATTCAATCTCAAACTGAAATTCATCAGAATTAAATGGCATTTTATGCCCAATTTTGGTTCATTAAAACATTAGTTTTTATGAATATGTAATTAAAAAAAATTCCAAAACTTGATATTTACATCCCCAATTCATACAAACCTTTCTATAATATTCCATCCCTAATTCGTATAAACTTTTTATATAATATTCGTACAAACCTTTATATGATATTCACACCTGTATCCTACATGCATATGTTATATGTTGTGAGTATTCAAGCAATTTATTCATGTGTAAAAAGATCACAAAAAATCTTTTCTAAAGACAATTGGCAATTGTCAAGTTGTAGACACTTAAGAAAGAAATCAATATATTTGTGAATAGAATATTATTTGGTGTTGAACAGATGTTGCTGTTTGAAAGAAGAATTGTTTTGTTGCTTAGACAATATGGAAGGGTAATTCCCATGACCCCTTTGCTGGGCCTCTAAAACTTAAACCAGAGAGCTGGCTTGAATGCTTGCAATAGAATAGAGAGTGTTAAAAGTACCCAAGGCGCCAGGTGGTCCACCACCCAGGTAGGTAATAACAAGATTTGGACTCAGAGCACGAAAAGCTGGAACACAAAGTATTCCATCTGGTGCGCTAACAGTTTTGTTAATCCCCAATACAAAACTGGTACTTTGTTTATTGACTGTGGAAGCTGGATTTGAACTTAGGACTTGAGGAACAGGAATAAATACTGTAAGACATTTTGTCCAACATTCTAATAGCTCTGCCAATTTACTAGCTCATGGACCTCTCTCATGTCCCTTTATACATTTGCGACCCCTCTCTCTCTTTCTCTCTTCTCTGTATTTCTCTCTCATTTTTATAGATATATCTGTTGTGCTTTTTTGTGCCTTGAGGGCACACCCTGACACCTCATCTTGACTATTCTTTCTCCCTTTCCTGCTGGGATAGGCCTATACATGTTGTGATATAGTATGACAACAACTATTCAGCACATGGCTTAGTGGTTAGGGTGTTGTACTTATGGTTGTAAGATTGTGGTTTCAATTCCTGAACTGGACAATGTGTTCTTGAGCAAAACACTTCATTTAACAAACTGTAGGTCAGTTCAAATATTTTGGGGGTATATTTCAACTTGCAAAGGCTATTTCACTGCAGTTTATCATGGAGAAAAATTCTTGCTTTAGTTACAAAGATGTAAGAACACCATTGTCACCTCAATGTGTCCTCTGTGGACTGATAGATACTGATTTTCTAGCTTGTTAGCTGTCTTCAGTACTGGATACCAAAAGGGGTGACTCTGAGATGACCAAGAAGCTTTAACTTTGTGAAAAAATCAGTAAATACCATTTAATGATTTGTGTGCATATCCCACTGGGCTGATATAAATACAAAGTTGTAGCCTGAAGCAGTGATTGAAAGTACAGAAATTAGTTCATCGTCATCATCAACATTTAATATCTGTTTTCCATGCTGGCATGGGTTGGATGGCTTGTTAGGAACTAGCAAGGCCAGGGGCCATAGTCTGTTTTGGCTTGGTTTCTTGAGCTGACATGTTACAGGCATGGATGCCTTTTATGTGTCACCGACACAGGTGCCTTTTATGTATCACCAGCACTGGCCATAACTACAATTTCACTAAGCTTGATGTGTCTTCTCAAGTACAGCAAATTGCACTCCCACCCACACATACCATGAGGTTTTCTTTTGCAATCATTCTTAACCAACTGTGACTGCTGTTTTACTATACTTTTGCTCAATATCCTGGCATTGACAAATATATTATCTTTTTTTAATATTTTCAGGTGAATTAAAGCTTTGCTATCCAAGGAATTACAATTTTGGCTCCTTTGTATGCGTTTGCAACTCTACTTACTGTGATACTGTACCAAATATTGAAAAACTTGACATTGGTAGATATGTAGTCATTGTAACAGATAAGAGAAACTTTCGCCTATCAAATTGTACAGGTAGTTTTAAGAAATCAAAAAGTAAGTATTTCAAAAGTTCTTCATCACTTTATTTATTCAATAAAATTTGAATTTAGCTGACCTGAATTTAAAATTGGTGTAGATTCTGTAGATTCTGTAAAATTTCTATTTTGACTCTTCATATTTGACTTTTCATGAAAATAATATTTGCTGTAAATATCCACCACATGATAAAAAGCAAACAAATGTTAGCTCATGTACCTGTGAGTGGTGTTTAACTGGCTATTCATATATATATTAATAATATCAAAGTGTAATCTGAAATATTTGAAATTTCCATTACCAGTGGCCTAGCATGTGAAAATTTAGTCAATAGACTATATATTATTCATATAAATACAGTGTACATTTAAACACATAAGAGGTATCTATCATAGGACTACTTGCACGCTAGAGAGGACAGTTAAATTCCAAACCATTATTAGGGATAGAATTTCAAAGGGAATGAAAAAAACATTTACCATCTAACTCCTGGACCAATGGTTTCAGACTTTTTTCTTCAGCAAATAAAATGATTTGCTAGGTAAAGCCTTCTTCAGCAGGTACACCTTAGATTAAATATATATACATGAGGCAATCCAGTATATGCCCTGTGCTTATACATTCTAATTTTTTCAAATCTACTGTGCAAGCGCAGCTCCTTGTTGGCAGTAAATAAATATGCTGGCTTTTCAATTCGAAAATTATCAATAATTAATAATATCAAAGGGTAATCTGAAATATTAGAAATTTCCATTACCAGTGGCCTAGTGTGTAAGAATTTAGTCAATAGACTATATATAATTCATATAAATACAGTGTACATTTAAATACATAAGAGGTATCCATCATAGGACTACCTGCAAGCATGTATAAGCACAGGGCATATTCTGGATTGCCTTGTGTATATATATTTAATCTAAGGTGTACCTGCTGAAGAAGACTTCACCTAGCAAATTATTTTAATTGCTAAAAAAAGTCTGAAACCATTGGTCCAGGAGTTAGATGGTAAATGTTTTTATTTTTCATTCCCTTTGAAATTTTATCCCTACCAGTGGTTTGGAATTTAACTGTCCTCTCTAGCATGCAGATAGTCCTATGATGGGTATCTCTTATGTGTTTAAATGTGCATCATCATCATCATCGTTTAACGTCCGTTCTCCATGCTAGCATGGGTTGGACGGTTCGACTGGGATCTGGGAAGCCAGAAGGCTGCACCAGGCTCCAGTCTGATCTGGCAGTGTTTCTACAGCTGGATGCCCTTCCTAACGCCAACCACTCCGTGAGTGTAGTGGGTGCGTTTTAAGTGCCAGGCGAGGCTGGCAACGGCCACGATCGGATTGGTGCTTTTTACATGCCACCAGCATGGAAGCCAGTCAAGGCGGCATTGGCATTGGCCACGTTCGGATGGTGCTTTTTATGTGCCACCGGCACAGGGATCACAATATACATGATATATATATATATATTTATTTATTTATCATTCTTATACAAGAATGTTGTTGACAGTGACTTTTAAGTTTCAGCCAGCTAACCCATTGCTTGAATGCTATCTGAAAATTTTAAGTCACTGTCAACAACATTCTTGTTTATGAATAATAAATTTGTACTCTACAAAAGTATAGAGTAACCCATCAGATTAATGTAAATTTTTTTTTTTTTAATAACCGAACAGAGAAACAAACATTGAAGCAAACAAACAGTGTTAGGTTAGCAGTAGTAGTAGCCACTCTCCAACTGTTGATGTAAGCAAACCTCCAACTGGTGTAGGCAGCTTTCCAACTGTTGGTATAAGCAACTCTCTGACTGTTGGTTGATGCGACATATAGTCACATGGTAGTAGT
Source organism: Octopus sinensis (assembly GCF_006345805.1). NCBI lineage: Eukaryota > Metazoa > Mollusca > Cephalopoda > Octopoda > Octopodidae > Octopus > Octopus sinensis. Next base: position 33,062,735 of record NC_043012.1, read on the forward strand.
GGTGGTGGTGGTGGTGGTGGCAGCATATATTATGATGTTGGCTGCAGTCACTGTGGTGTTTTTATAGGAGTTACTGGCTCAAATTCGAGCGACTGTTAAATTTTGGGTTGAGGTGGTGGATCAATATAGCTTCTTTTATGTAGGTTTCCAGTGTTCCTCTCTGAGGTCAGTATGTAGGCATCTATCTCTTTGGTGATGCTGCCAGATCTGGTCAGTTACTTAAACCAGCTTGCTGAGACCTCTTCATCTGTTACAAGTCAACCTTCCCTATCAAGGCTAAGATAAGCTACATACATAATGAGATTGCCGGGATACACAAAAGATGCAGTGTCAGTACCAGCTGGAACACACACACGTTATTCATTTCCTAAACGTACTTGAGACCAACAGGTGTCCAACATTCGTTACTGACTCCTTATGCAAATGTAGACCAGTTAAACGTTGCAAGAGGGTTCTTCTAAGACCTTCTTGTAGATTCCCTACTTCAATGAGAAGACCACCACTGCTGTTTACAAGGCTATCTGCAGGGAAGGTACTTGGCATCCTATTGTCCCATTCTGGACCATCCTTATGTAAACACCTATTAACAAGTTGGTTGCATGCAGAACAACTGCTCTACACACTAGTGAACTATCCCATTTGCAACATTGACATGTGCTTACATATATATGTAGTATGTCAAATATGCTGCTCCAAATTCAACAACTGTTACATTGGCAGCATAGTATGAGCACTCTATGTTGGAATGAAGGAGCACCTCTCTACCAACATGTCACCCTTCTGCAAGCACCTGATCAGATGCTGCAACACCACCAAAGAGATAGATGCTTCCATACTGGCCTTGGAGAGGAACGTTGGAAACCTACATGTAAAAGCTATATTGATTCACTGCCTCAACCCCCAAAATTAACAGTCGAACTTGAGCCAGTGGCTCCTTTGAAAACATCACAGTAACTGCGATCAACATCATAATATATGCCACCACCACCACCACATGACTATATGTTGCATCAATCAACAGTCAGAAAGTTGCTTGCACCAACATTCGGAGAGTGGCTGCTACTGCAGCTAATCTAATGCTGGGGAGTTTGAGTAAGGTAACCGAATTGGTGTAACTGGACATTTCCCAGACTACATCCTTCTGAAGATGGGCTTTTGCACCTGGAATATAAAGGCTTTTGTAAAACTTTCTGCGTTGTTAAAAGCTTTTTTATTTTCCCTTTTCTTTTCCTTCTTCAGTACTACGATACTCTTATTATTAATACATATATTGTTTGTGGTGAATGGTGTAGAATAAAAACAGTCCGATGTGAGCTGAGTGTATGTCATTACACCATTTCCATTCCCTAGTGTAACCATTTCACTTCATGTCACCAAAAACCATTGAAAAGATGCAAATGTCAGCTGTTTTTCCTTACAATGATACAAATCTGAAACCTTGTTCATCTCCTAGAAATCTACATGTAGCTGTTTCTATATTTGTTTACTCTTTAATTAGTTGAAGATGCCAGTCCAATGTCAATCAACTACAACAAAACCTTCCAGAAAATCATTGGCTTTGGTGGTGCCTTTACTGATGCAACTGGAATCAACGTAGTGTCATTACCAAAAAAGGCCCAGGAGAAATTGCTACAGTCGTATTTCTCTCCACTCGGTGAGTTTCTTTGAATCTTTCAATTTAACAATCTTTCATTTCAGCTAAGTGATCACTACAAATGCCACTGCTGCCACTACCACTACAAATTCCACTGCTGCCACCACCACTACCACCACATTGTAGGGTAGGTATGGGAGACTAGATCTAGCCAGCTTGAAGAGAAAATAGGTAGATTATTTTGGCTGCATGTGATCCGTTTAAATGCTAAATGGTTAATCAGTGTTCACCTACATACAAAACTAAAAACAGATACGCCATCTACCTGTATGACCTCTCACCATACACACTCATGTTCACACACATGCTTGCATGCATAGACATATACATAAATACATACATATATATGCATATATACATTTACATTCACAGATATATGATCTGATATCATCTATATATATATATGCTCTAACATAATGCTGAAGGTCTGGCCAGCTTGCATAACACATGCAAACATACATACATATATACGTACGTACTTATGTATGTATATATATATATATATATGTATATATATAAGGGGATGATATTATTAAAATATCATCACAAGTGGCAAGCAAGTTGTCAACTGTACAGGCAGATTAATAAAATATATATATATATTATATGTAGAAAAATACAAACTGGGACAAGAACGTAAAACATTTAGAAGACGATACAAAAAACACGGACGGGACATTCGAAGCCTTCAATCTTCAGTCAAGAACCGGATCATCCTAGCACTTTCGGCTGTACATATATATATATACATACATGTACATAAAAATGCTTATTAAATATTCAGTGATATATATATATATATATATTAAGACTGGTTTACCTTATTCAATTTTATTCTTTATTGCGACTAGCCACGAGAAAAGCTGAAAGTGAGGTTGTGATTGACGTAGGTTGCTGAAAACAAGGGAGGCTACTTTAGTTGTATAATGTCGATTAATATGTCATTTTCCCCACCTTTCAAATTGAACTACTTTGCATCAACATAGAACAGCTTAATCAAACACACTTCAAAAACGTTAATTATATAAATAAACAGACATCTCAAAAGTAAATAGACGCCCTCGCTCCCCATACAGTTTTATCTGTGTGGACACTACCTGATGCTGCAAACTTGTTTATCATGCACAGGTCACGTCTACTAAATACTAGATTAAGTATTTAAATGCTTCAAAAGACCTTATTTTATTTAGAAGAACAAATATTTCAAAAATTATTGTCTTTTTACTTTTGAGAAGTCTGTAGTACAAAATCCTTTAAAAGTAAAACAGCGCGTTTAAGATGAGAAGAGTGACAAAGAAAAGAGGCAGATGTTACAGAAAGTCCAACATCCCATCTTGTCTCCTTCTGATGCCAAGATAAAATCTATCCAGCACATTAGTAAAGGGGTTGGTCATAAAAACCAAGCCAAAAATGAAATGTTGTACAAGCAAGATGTGGTCCTGCAACCTGTATATGGGAACAGCAGCTCTGACTTGGGTTATGGTGACCTATCTAACACATACCAGCATAGAAAGCTGACAACAATGTTGATCATGATGCTGATGATGAGGGAGAGGAGGACGGTGTATATGTCTGTGTGTGATATAGTCTAAACTCTAATATATCATTTAAATTCCAAAGTATGATGAACCATATCTATTGACATACTCTATTTATATCTCAATGTGTCATAAAGAGTGTCTTTATGACAGTTATATTTCAATGTGTCAAATACAGGATGTTCGGCTGAATTTGACAGTTTACAAAAAAGGAAAACGAAAACAATACACAATCCGAAAGTTAAAAGTATTTTTAAAAAATCGAAAACTATCAACCCATCAAGCCGAGTAAGATTGTAACCGTGGCCGATGCGAGTGTTGTGTAAGTGGCACGTAAAAATCACCCATCACATGTTGGGCAATATGCTGTGCTTAAGAAGACCTATCAAGCCAAGTGAAATTGTAGCTGTGGCTGGTGCCAGTGCCACTTGACGGGTACCCATGCTGGTGGTACCCGTCAAAAGCACCATTTGAGCGTGCTGCCAATACCTATTTCTTTACTACCCACAAGGGGCTAAACACAAAGGGGACAAACAAGGACAGACAAACAGATTAAGTCGATTATATCGACTCCAGTGCATAACTGGTACTTATTTAATCGACCCTGAAAGGATGAAAGGCAAAGTTGACCGTGGCAGAATTTGAACTCAGAACGTAATAGCAGACGAAATGATGCTAAGAATTTCGCCCGGTGTGCTAATGATTCTGCCAGCTCACTGTGTGGCCAATACCAATGTCGCATCAATGGCACCCGTGCTGGTGGCATGTAAAAAGCACCCACTACATTCTTGGAGTGCTTAGCATTAGGAAAGGCATCCAGCCGTAGAAACCATGTCAAACCAGATTGGAAACTAGTGTGGCTCCCCAGCTTGCCAATTTTCAGTCCAACCCATGTCAGCATGGAAAGCAGATGTTAAATGATGATGATGATGATGATGGCTAGGAGATAACAGTTTACTCAAAATAGCTGTTCTCAGCTTCCGATATGACCTTGAGATGACTCTGGAAAGTAGTTCATGCATTCTTCAGTGTGACCCTGGGAATATCTTCAAACACCTTGACCTTGATCGCTTGGCCTTGGTGCTGCATGCTGAGCTGCAACACTAAGGCCAAGCAGTGTTGGTGCCTTCTCAACCGTGGCCCACGCATGGGAGTACAATTGGGGGAATTAGGAGACCAGAAAAATGAGGTAAAGTCATAGAAATTATCTGACAACAATTCTGACCCTTTCTGAAGAAATGCCAAGAGGCTAAATCCTACTGCCACACATATGGCCTTCCAGCAGCAACCCTCTCCAGCTTCACTTAGCTGTTTGATTTGAGTCTGAAGCTCTGTTCATCGAGTGTTGGATGAATTCTGGTGTGCAGATGCAATCAGAAAGCCTGCCGTGTCTCTTCCTGTTGGCCACAGCTTAGTTGTCTCCATTGCAGCTGTCCATGTAGTTATGTCTTACAACCAGTGTTTGCTGAGCATTGAGCAGCAGTCATGGTGTTGGCATTTCTGATACCTGTGTCATCATGATACAGGTAACTCTTTTCCAATATTCAGCTAACTTCCAGTCCTCCATGTAAGCTAACTTTTCCTCCACTACACTTTGTAATCTCTTTGCTCTCCAATACTATTGACTTTTCACCAATACATTAAGCTGTTTCTGCAAAAAAAGATGTAGACGATGTAAAAAAGATGCAAAAAAAGATGCAAAAAAAGATGTAGACGATGTAAAAAAGATGCAAAAAAAGATGCAAAAAAAGATGTAGACGATGTAAAAAAGATGTAAAAAAAGATGCAAAAAAAGATGTAGACGATGTAAAAAAGATGCAAAAAAAGATGTAACAAAAAAATGTAAAAAATCGTCAAATTTAGCTCTCAAACACCCTGTAGTGTCCCCCGTGATGTACTACAACTATATTTCAGTGTAACCCTAAATGTACTTTAGTCCCTTATTTGTAATTTAGTTCCATATGAATAGTTCCTTATTCTGTTCCAATGTAATCTGATTTTAGAATGCTTGATAATTCCTCTGTGTTTCACAGTTCTATTCCAATACATTTTGTACTCTGCTATAATTTACCGTTTACCTATTCCAGGAATTGAATACAACATTGGTCGAGTTCCAATTGCTAGCTGTGACTTTTCCACTCGTATCTATTCTTATGACGATGCCGTAAATGACACCAAATTAATGCAGTTTGATTTAGCTGAGGAAGATCTTAATTATAAGGTAAATAGGAGATGCTTGAATTACCTTTGAACATCTTGGACAGCCAATCAATCTGTTACTTCGTTATAATTATTAAGTATTTTATTTCATTGACTGATATCTAAATCTTTTGCTAAATTTATTCCATTTATCACTTTTGACAAGCAAATCTGTGCCATTGAGCAGAATATTTTGCTATAGACCATCTTTTACACCGATTCCTGTAATGTTAACACTTTCAATCAGTTAAAGTTAGAAGCCATGAGAGCCACTGTCTGGTACTGCATCAAAGGCATTTGTTGTTGTTGTTGCTGTTGCTGTTGAGCGAACGGTCTTCGTCCCAGAGCTCGCAAGATGGGAGAAGTCCGAAACGTGGTCCTTTGCTATTCGTAAGACCTGCAGAAGAGAAAGCAGGTCATCCCCCAACACCGAGAGCATCGACGGATGGATGAATGCGCATCCAGGCTCAGCGGTTTTGTAGGAAGTCGGGGACAAGAAACAAGAAGAAAGAGTGAGAGAAGATTGGAGCGAAAGAGTACAACAGGGGTCACCACCATCCCCTGCCGGAGCCTCGTGGAGCTTTAGGTGTTTTTGCTCAATCGAAACCGCGATCCTCTGGCTGCGAGTCTGCTGCCCTAACCACTGGGCTATTGCGCCTCCACTGTTGTTGCTGCTGTGTGAGAGAGCAATGCATGCCATCAAAGTGACACTGGGGTACAAATATACGAAGCCCAATATACCCATCATGACTACCTGTCTGATAAGGGTACACCAGGCACATGCATCACAAACATATGTGTGCGATATGGTGATCGTATATGAAGATAAACAGTGCATGACCTTTCAGGTGGGGCCCAATTAGAATTTTCTTAAGGTTGACTTCCTGAATGAGGGTTGTTTAAGGATGATGAATGAAACACCCATGTTTTCAGAGGTGAATTATTCAAACCCCAAAGAATTCCTCTCAACATATGGCTATGATTCACCCCCACTACTTCTGCTCGTGATCAGAGATGCACATATCGTCAGCCACCAAGGGACATGCTCAACTGTTTAAAGTCAAACAACTGACAAGCAAATCTGTGGTATTGAGCAGAATATTTGCTGTAATCCATCTTTTATACCAATCAAACAACTGACAAGCAAATCTCTCAAACAACTATTATTTGTACCTCCTTTCCATTAAGAAGTTGAGTTGTTGGTGTATGAATTGGGATCAGTTATATCGGACACATGGACTTGTGAATTTTCATATCACTTCTGTGAATGCTGTGTGTCCCCCAGCATTACACTTAACTCTAACTTTGAAACACTATGATAACTAATGGTTCATGAATGTGATGTATATCTCATATGTTTGTTCTATCATTATTACAATGACCTTTGTTCTTCTGAATTACCAACTCTGTACTATTGTGTCTAGGGAGAGTCATTTTCTTTTTGTGCCTTATTATTTAATACACTCACTGGGAAAATTTCCACATTTTTCTTATTTTTATTTTCCTAAAATTTTCGTTGCGTCTTGCACTAATTAAAAAGGTTGCAAAATGCAACGAAAATTTTAGGAAAATAAAAATAAGAAAAACGTGGAAATTTTACTGGTGTGTGTGTTACATAATCATGCACAAAAAGAAAATGACTCCCCAGACACAATAGAATATGCTTCAACACACGAACTCACATAAAGAATCTTGCAAACCAAATCCCAAAACGAAATAACTCTGTACTATATTCACTTAAACACACTTATTCTCAACTGTCCCTTATATACCCCAACCCCCGACTTCTTTGACTAAACATTTTGCCTGATTCCTTCTTTTCTCACAGCTTTAGCTATCTGGAACTATTGCCCTCCTTGTTAACATTTTACCAAATTGGAGAAGCTATGTTAAACATGAACTGTGTCAACTTCAGCATGCATTCTGTCCCTTATCCTTTTAGATTACATCATAAAAGAAAGAGGGAAAAACAAAAAACAATCACCAGTTTGTTTGGGAAATTAATTTGCAATGTGTACAATGCACCAGTGTCTTGTCCAGGAGTATAAGATGTCTCTTTGTCTCTCATTTAATGTCAGAGACTAGAAATAAAATACTAGGCATATGACTTACTTAAATATACAAGTAGTCACAAACTAATGCCATATATATGTATATATATATATATATATATATATTATATATATATATATATATATATATGTATATATATGATTTTATTTAAATATTATTTTTTAGGGAATAAAAATTCTGGCATAACAGAAGTTCAAATTATTCTCAATGAAGAAATATATTTTAATTTAGAGATAATAGACCCCTACATCTCACCAATTAATAAGAATTTTTATTTTAATTTTAAATACCTACTGTTTTATTACTTGGCAACGCGTATTTCTTGAGGTACACACATATATATATGTATACACAAATACATACACACACACACACACATACACACATATACAAATACATACACACACACATACACATATACATACATACAAATATAATTTATAAACACATACATGTCTCTGTTCTTGATAATTTCTTGCCTCTTATTTCTTCACTCATTGTCTTCTGTATCCTTTCTTTACCCTTTCCTTCCCACCTCTCACTCTTTTTCGCCAAGATTGGATGGGTTTGTAAATTCATACATTTGTATGTCTTACTGTACTGAGAATGCTAAAGATTGACGGTCACTAATGCAATCAGTGAACTGTGAAGCTATTATGTTGAGTGAACAAAAGCAAAATGCTTAAGACTGAATATACTCTAAAGATGAGTCTTCTTTTAAATTCATTTGTTATTCCCAACTTTTAATGAGTTGGAAATACATGTCTGTTATTATGCAAGCAATACAATTGTGAATGAATGTCTTCATCTAAAACAAAAACTAATAATCTACCTTTCAATGTAATTGGAACATTTTAAAATTTTTTTTTTAGATTCCATTAATAAAAAAGGCTCAGAAAATGAGTAAAAGAAAAGTGCTCTTGTTTGGGAGTCCATGGAGTGCTCCAGCTTGGATGAAGACAAATAACAATATGACAGGCATGGGAATGCTCAAAGGGAAACCTGGTGGTGCCTATTATAATGCGTGGGCACTCTATTTTGTCAAGTAGGTTTACCTGGAAAATCCCTTTTGCTATTCATTTCATCTTGATATATATACACACACACACACGCACACACACACACACACACACACACACACATACACACACACACACACACACACACACATCTTTAAATACTTGTTTCAGTCATTAGACTGTGGTCATGCTGGGGCACTGCTTTGAAGAAATTCTAGTAGAATGAATTGACCCCTGTACCTTTTTTTTAAAGCCTGGTATTTATTCTATTGATGTCTTTTGCTGACCCGCTAAGTTACAGGGATGTAAACACACCAACACCAGTTGTCAGGCACTTGGGAAGACACACACATGCATTTTTTTATACACCAGGCTTCTTTCAGTTTCCATCTACCAGATCCACTCACAAAGCTTTGGTAGAAGACACTTACCTACAAAATAGATATAGGTACTACTCAGTTTTGCCAGGTGAGTGGACTGGAGCAATGTGAAATAAAGTGTCTTGCTCAAGGACATAATGCACCACTGGGTGAGCTGAATACCCCTAAAGCTATGCATTAAGCTATGCACCTTCACTTGAAAGTGACATAAGAACATATTGGTGGATTATTATCTTCTGCTAGCAGAAAGACCCCTCTCTGGCTGGTTTTATGGTATTTACACATTTGATTCCCAATTTGTGTAATTTTTCTAATATGTTACATTTAATTTATTTTTCTTTGTAGGAGTGGCTGTGTGGTAAGTAGCTTGCTTACCAACCACATGGTTCATACTTTGACATCATTATGAGCAGAGCAGTGAAAGATTGCTTTGGTACAATGGTAGAACATCTATCATGTGCACTGGTGATGTGGGTTCCACTCCTACAGGTGTTGGCTTTTTTCTCAAAACAGCAAGCTGGCAGAATCTTTAGCACACAGAGTGAAATGCTTAGCGGTATTTTGTCTGTCTTCACATTCTGGGTTCAAATTCTACTGAGGTTGACTTTGCCTTTCATCCTTTCAGGGTTGATAAAATAAGTACCGGTTAAATACTGGGGTCGATGTAATCAACTTACCCTCTTGCCCCAAAACTGTTGTTCTTGTGCCAAAATTTGAATTCAATATTTTAGAGCAGAAAATATGTTTTCTTCAACAGCAGAAGAATGAGTTAATGAAAGTTAGATTAATAATTAAATTAATTAGTTGAAGGCAACAGAGATTTCGGTCCCATTACTACTTTATCACTGTTCTGCATCCATTAGGCACAGAGAATTTCATATTTCATGGACTTCTGATGGCTGCACCAGGCTTCAATCTTGATCTGGCTGTGTTTCTACAGCTGGATGCCCTTCCTAACGCCAACCACTCTGAGAGTGTAGTTGGTTCTTTTACAGGCCACCGGCACGGGGCCAGTCAGGCGGTACTGGCAACGACCACTCTTCATGAGAGAATTGTTTTTTCTATTTTGAATATATCTTCAAACCTTATTATTTGCGCTGTGTGTGTCTGTAGACAAGATACATTAATCTATTATGTTCAGCCTACCTATCTGAAATCTTTTTAGTAAAAAGTAGACTGGCAAATATAAAGGAAACAGAAAAATGTATCTGGCAGTAAAATAATTCCTCTAATAATATTGTATGATGTTACAAGCAATCCTATAATCCCTCTCTCTCTTTCGGAGAGGCACAAGCACCTACACGCACATATACACACACGGCAGTAACTTCCACCTACCGAATTCAATCACAAAGCTCCGGTCGGCTCGGGGCTATAGTGGAAGACACCCAACCAAAGTGCCACGCAGTGGGACTGAACCCGAAACCATATAGCTAGGAAGCAAGCTCCCTAACCACACAGCCATGCCCGCGCCTCATTGGAACTATTTAATGATTCATTACTTAAAAACCTGTAGTTTAACCTAGTTGTGTCTCATTTCGTAACTGGATCCTTTAATTCAGTATTTTAAAATCAAAATGTTCTTTTGTTTTTTTACTCAGGTTCCTTGAAGAGTATAAACATTTCAACATCACATTCTGGGGTTTAACAGCCCAGAATGAACCCGTAGATGGCTTGATTTATAAATTCCCATTTCAAGCTATGGGCTGGACACCTCAGCTGCAACGAGATTTCATCATCAAAGATTTAGGACCACTACTCCATAGTTATGGTTATGGTAATTTGAAGCTAATGATATTTGACGACCAACGAACATTTCTGGTTAATTGGGTCAAAACAGTAAGTAGTTAATTAAATGACTTCTTATAGCAATTGATGTTGCTAGTTAAGGCCACACAGCTTCAACAGCTTCACTGGAGCACAAACCAATGAAGGAGACTGTAGAAATAGTAGCTAAATCTTTCTCAAATCATATCCTATTGTCTTCAGTAAAGAAGTGCACCTTTGTCAATGTCATCATCATTATCATCATTGTTTAACGTCCACTTTCCATGCTAGCATGGGTTGGACGGTTCGACCGGGGTCTGGAAAGCCAGGAGGCTGCACCAGGCTCCAGTCTGATCTGGCAGTGTTTCTACAGCTGGATGCCCTTCCTAACGCCAACCACTCCGTGAGTGTAGTGGGTGCTCTTTACGTACCAGGTTAGCCTGGCAATGGCCACGATCGGTTGGTACTTTTTACGTGCCACCGGCACGGAGGCCAGTCCGGGTGGCGCTGGCAACAGCCACGTTCGGATGGTTCTTTTACGTGCCACTGGCACTGGTATCACAACTACAATTTCCATTGATTTTTGAGTGATTTTGATTTCAATTCCGATTTCACTTTCCTCAGCAAGTGTGTATATTTTAATATTTACGCCAGTCTACAAAATGGTGATGCTGTTTATGTTGTGAATGTTTATGTCCAGTAATTTTGTGATCTGATAAATAGTGAAACTGAAATAAATACTGGGGGTTGATTTGATGAACTAAAACCCTTGATAACGATGTAAACAGTTGACAATATTTTTATATTTCTTGCAATGAGAAAATTTTTAAATGCCTTAACCCTTTCGTTACTGTATTTCTGTTGAGATACTCTGTGTTTCTTTCAATTATTTCAAATATAACAAAGAATTTAGTAAAATAACTTAGTTATCATTCAGCTGGTGTTAGGAACAAAAGTTGTGACCAAGGTTTGGTGGAAGATTTTAATTCAAAACTTCTGAAAACAAGACATTTGTACTCATAGCCAGAGCTGGTTTCAGCTGGGTTGGTAACGAAAGGGTCAACTCATTTTACTTCTCTTCTAAATCCATGGCATGTGGCTTCAGTAAAAAAATTTATGTCTTTTGTATTTTTTTCTTCAAGGTTTTAAATAACACCTTAGCCAGAACATTTGTGTCTGGCATCGGAGTACATTGGTATGAAGATATTGACCTGACATTGTCATTTCTAGACAAGACACACGAACTGTTCCCTAATCATTTCATTTTGGGAACTGAAGCTTGTGCTGCGTCTTATCCATGGGAGCAGCCCAAAGTGGCTCTTGGAAGTTGGAAGCGAGCCGAAAGTTACAGCAAAGACATCATCCAGGTTATTTTCTTTTCTTTTATTTACTGTCTGAGTTGTGAAGGTCCAATATTGATTTTTCTTCTCTAGATGTCAGCTGTTATTTTATGAATTATTAGAAGGAGAACAGCTTACCTGCAATCTGCTGCAGTTTTTTTACTACCTATTTCTCTCCTCCATTTCACAGTTTAATGTAATCTTTCTTAATTTGCTACACACAAGAACTAACTAATTCTGTTGTTGCTGTTTATCTGGTTATTTCTGGCATGGTTTTATAACTGGATGCCCTTTATATCGCCAACCTCTTTACAGTATGTTTTAGGATGCATTTATTGTTCCAGCTGCACTGGAGACATGTCTTTCACAAGACTAAGTCTCCTCAACTTTATATAGTCCCTGTTTCTCCCTCTCTGTTTTGGTGTGTGTAATATTGTCTTATATATGGGAGGGAGAGGCCTTAGAGTCATAGCTTGGAAGTTAAAGGAACAGACGTTTAGACACCTATGAAGTGGGTATCATGATAGCTACTTGTTTATACTGACAGGATGAGTTTTGGGAGACAAGGGGCTAATATACATATAGCAGCTGTGTCTATATCAGTGGAAAAGTCAGTTGGTACAGAAAACTGGAAATGGAAGCAAGAATTGACAAACGGGTAAGGGTTGGTGACAGGAAGGGCATCCAGCTGTAAAACAATGCTTCACTTATATATTTGTCTAATTCATATTAGCATGGAAAGACATGTAAAAACAAAAGTACATATGTCTTCGTTCCTTCCTTTCTTTCATTGATGAATGTATTCCATAAAAGAGGTTATCGTTAGCACAAATTGTGACATCAATTAAATCAATGAATTATATACCAAAGTTGAATAGTTTTACCGTCCTTCTACAAAATCTTTCATGAACACACACACACCTATGCCGAAGATAAAGATCAATAAAATCTTTAATAGAGAACAAGTTTATGAAAATCCCTAAACATAATCAGCAACACTTCACTTAAGCTTTTCTCTTTCTTTCATATTGTACTCACTTCATAAGAATCTTGACTTTGCTTTTGAAATTCATATGAAAATTATCCTGCACCATCTGTTAGCAGAATTCTTAAGTTAGAAGTGACAGGTGTTTCTCAAGTTGGGTTTCCCAGAAGCCATTGCCAGACCAGTTACGTCTATGTTGTTATCATCTTTAGTTTATACTAAGTTTGAGTCAAAACAGTGAGTGAGAAGTATGAATGTTGAAGAGCAAGAGGCAAGTCTAGGCAAGCTGGGATAAGGATGTAGTTTACAGTATTTAGACAAAGCAATTTCACTTCACCTTACACTGCTAAAACCCTCAGAAAGGTCATAAACATCACCCTTCTCTAAAATTACAAGGCCTTATGTGAGGGGCGTAAGAAGTCATTATTAAGTTTTCATGTTCGTTCTTCATGCTGGCATGGGTTGGACAGTTTGAAAGGAGTTGGCCCACTGAAGGGCTAATTGAGCTCCATTTGTCATGGTTTCTATGGATGGAAGCCCTTCCTAATGCCGACCTCTTTATGGTGTGTACTGGGCACTTTTATCTTGCATTGGCTTGGACATTTTCATGAACATTTATATGTGGCACTGGCATGGGTGCTTTTACACGGCATGGGCCCAGGTGCTTTTGTGTGGCACCAGCATGGGTACCAGTGCTTTTACGTAGCACAGGCATGGGCACTGTTGTGTGACACTGGCATGGGCACCTTTACTTGGTACCAGCACCCATGAGCCCACAAGTTTAGGCTCTCTTGGCTGAGAGAGGGATGGAGAGGACATGTCTGTATGCATGGGCAGCCATGATTTTACATAGATTGGTATGTCTTCTCAAGCACCGAAAGCCACCAGAAGTCTCAGTCTTTTATATTAAAGGTGATTAACTGGAGTTGAACTATCTTTTTTTCAGTAGTAAATATTGCATTTACTCACATTAATTAATATGATGTATGATTTGTAACCATTTCATTTTTTTAACAACAGGATTTGAATCACTGGGTGACAGGTTGGACAGACTGGAATATGGCTCTTGATCTTGAAGGTGGTCCAAATTGGGCCAAGAATTTTGTTGACAGTGCTATTATTGTTAATAAAACAGCTGGGGAGTTCTACAAACAGCCCATGTACTATATAATGGCACATTTCAGGTAAACTTTGAAGTACAATAGTTTTGATATTCATATATTTTAAATACAAAAAAAAAATGAGAATACCCTGTAAATCTCTACAGGTTTTTTTCTGATGACTTTGTGTTCATGTAGTTTTGTTAGCCTTTTAGCATTGAAACTGGCCATATCTGGCACAAATATTCTACCTTGTTATAAGTTCAAACCTTCTAGATTTGGCCTCTCACACTTACCCTAGGGTGTTATTCTAAAAGTAAATAACTACATCATTTGAACTCTTGAAGCTACGAAATAATTCAAAACAATGAAAATAAATAAGTATTACATTTGACAGAGTAATCTGATTACGAAAGGGTTAAAACCGTTGTAGTTTTTGATTATGGTGATCACTGTTTGCCGAGTTTTGGTCACTTCATTTGTCAGCTCAAACTCTATAAGATTGTCCTTCATGCTCTGAAGTTGGTAAAGAGTACCTGTAATTCTAACTTCTCCCAAGATATTGTATCAGGTTGAGTGAAAAGTAAGCAACGTTTTGAACCATGAAGAATTTGTACCAGAGTTTTGAATTTTTTAAAAAACATTTTGTTTTTTGCAATTGTCTGGTAAAACAGACATAGACTTGCCCAAATGCATCAAATAAATTAACATTGATATTTTTTTCACTGTTGTTACAGTCATCTGAAATGGAACTGTCAAAGCGCAATATTAGAGCAATTTTGCTATTCAACTTCAAAAAAGGACGTAAAGCAGCTGAAACTTCTCGCGATATCAATGAAACATTTGATGAGGAAATGACCAGTGAGTGGTCAGCTCGAAAATGGTTTAAACAATTTCGCAGTGGAGACCTTAGCCTTGAAGATTGTGAGCGTCCATCTGTCATCAATGACAGTCAATTAAAGATCCACATTAAACCACTTGTAAACTGGCAAAAGAACTTCAAGTTAGCCAGAAAACTGCCTGCAACCATTTGCATGCAATTGGAAAATCAAAAAAGCTCGACAAATGGGTACCACACGATTTGAATGAAAATCAGAAAATGCGCAGATATGAAATTTGCTTGTTGCTTCTTCTCTGTAACCAGACCAATCCATTTCTTGACCATATTGTAACTTGTGATGAAAAGTAGATTCTGTGTAATAATAAAAACGTTCTTCGCAGTAGTTGGACCAAAATGAAGCACTGGAAACCTTCCCTAAACCTGACCTCTTTGAAAAGAAGGTTATGGTGACTGTTTGGCGGTGTATTGCTGGACTCATCCACTGTAACTTCTTACAACCTGGAGAAACCATTACTGCAGAAACATATTGCCAAAATGAATGAAAAATTTCTACTCCTCCATCCCAAATTGGTCAACAGAAGAGGGCCAATCATTCTTCATGACATTGCTCGATCACACGTTTCACTAATGACGCTCCAGAAGTTGAGGGAACTTGGTTGCAAAGTTCTTTCCCACCCAGCTTATTCCTCAAACCTTTCTCATACCAACTACCACCTTTTCAAGCACCTTGATTGTTTCCTGCAAGAGAAGGAGCTCAAAATCAAACCGATGCTGAAAGTGCGTTCAAGCTCCAGAACTCCAGATTTTTATGTTACTGGAATAAACAAACTTCGTTGGCAAAAATGTGTTGGTTGTAAAGGTACTTGCTTGGATGAATGAAATCCCCGCATTGCTGAAATATATGGTGATGAATTTCATGTTTCAAAACGTTGCTTACTTCTTACTCAGCCTGATACCTAAGTGAACTGAAAATGCATTTATTATTCGTGATGTTCGGTTTGATGGAGTGGTTAGAAAAATGCCTTGTTCTATTTAATCAAATACCTTTACATTCTTAGTTGAACTTCCACTAATATCAACTTTGTCTTTCATCCATATGGGGTTGTAAGGAATCTATCCAAAAATTGTTCTCTTCAACTTTATATATTTTTCTGCCTTTTTAACCTTTCTTTAAAATTTTAGGGTGGATAAATAAGTACCATTTTTCTTTTCTTGGTGCAAATATTCAGCTTAGAAGTAAAGTAATGGAGTGTGATAATGGTATTTTCTCCTTTATTAGTAATGTTAGTTATTAAGATTGGTGGATTGGCAGTATTTGTCCTACTCTCTAATATCTTTTAGGGGTTAATAAAATAAAGTACCACCCTAGTATTGAGTCGGTGGAGGCACATGACCTAGTGGTTAGAGCAGCGGACTCACGGGTTCGAATCTCAGACTGGGCGACGTGTGTGTTTATGAGCAAAACACCTAAGCTCCATGCAGGTCCGGCAGAGGGTAATGGCGAACTTCTGCTGACTCTTTCGCCATAACTTTCTCTCAATCTTTCCTCCTGCATCTTGCGGCTCATCTGCGATGGACTGGCGTCCCGTCCAGGTGGGGAACCTATATGCCAAGGAAACCGGCCCTTATGAGCCAGGCATGGCTCGAGAAGGAACAAACAACATTATTGAGTCAGACCAACCTTTTCCTTAAACCTGTTACTAACAGTGTGTAACAAAATTTTTATTGTTTTTTTCATTGGTCAGTAAGTGTTATTTCCTATTTGCGTCTATCTAGAAATGACTAGTATTCCCTTCAAATTTTGCTTTTGTGAGCTGAACACCAATGTTTTGAAGTTGACTTATTTTCTATTACATTTCAGACAGATTCAGCACAGAGTTGCTGAAGCAGAAATACCATTATAGCAAATATTCTGCTCAATACCATTAGATTTGCTGGTCAGTTTATTGACCTTAACCACTTGAGCATGTCCCTTAACGGTTGACATTATGTGCTTCTCTGATCACAAGCAGGAGTAGTGGGGGAGCATCATAGCCATGTATTGAGAGGGATTCTTTGGGGTTTGATATAAATGTAACAAAAGCACAGTTTGAAGGAAATGTTAGACATTTTTTGTACGTTCTAAGGACAAGCAAATAGGAAATAACAGTTGCTACCCAAGTACAAAAATTGTGTTACACAATTTTGCTTTTGACTTGAACTTAAAATTTATATTTTGTTTTTTTCTTTAAAACAGTAAATATATTTTACCTGACTCTGTAAGAATTGAAATCACAAACATACCAAAATTTTTAGATGTAGTTGGTTTTCTCCGTCCCGACAAAGCTACAGTTGTCGTCATTGTCAATCGGTAAGTCTAAGATTTACTTTTATTTCTTTATTATTAAGATTTTACTTATATTTTCTTGACAAGCACATACACAAACCATTTCTTCAATAAATAATACTTAACCCTTTTGATACCAACCCGGCTAAAACCGGCTCTGGCTCTGTTGTACAAATATCTTGTTTTCATAAGTTTTGAATTAAAATCTTCCACCAAACCTTAGTCACAATTTGTTCCTAACACTAGCTGAATGATAACTAAGTTATTTTACTAAATTCTTTGTTATATTGAAAGTAACTAAATTCTTTATTATATTGAAAGTAAAGGCAGAGGGGCTCTTAAAAGATAACATTCTTTACCATGGAGTGGTAGCTGTTAGGAAGGGCATCCAGCTGTAGAAACACTGCCAGATCGGACTGGAGCCTGGTGCAGCCTCTTGTCGAACCGTCCAACCCATGCTAGCATGGAAAACGGATGTTAAACGATGATATCATCTGACACAGCATATATCTAGTATGTTGCACCCAAGAATCCAATGTACATACACCACTTTGGCTTTCTCTACCAGAAAGTCTCTTTACTGTGAAGCATGTTTTTTTGTTTTGTCTTAGATGATACATCCATTGTCTTGGATGTTGTTGACATCTTGCATTTGTAAAATTGTTGGCCATTCTGCAGGAGACAACACACTTTCAGTTGAGTGAACTGGAGCAATATGAAATGAAATACCTTGCTGAAGAACATAATGTACTACCTATACTAGGAATCGAACCCAAGACCATGCAGTCATGAGTCCAAAAGCCTTGCCCCACTTACCAAATGCCTGCTGGTCTTCACAATACAGATTACAGGCTTCAAGACCTAAATCTCATGATACTGGTTGTAATTAGAACATTCACTGATTAATCAACAATATACTAAATGGACACATACACCTTGGAAGCTTTTATGAAGGGGTGCTGAAAAGTTCCTGGCTTTAAGGGTATTACAGGAGGCCCAACTTTCTGAGTTCTTTTACAGGGCTTAGAAAAACTGAAGGACCATGGCAATAAGTGTGTGAATTTGAGATGGGAATATGTTGAATAAAATCATAACTGATCCACTTTTACCCAAAGCCAGGACCTTTTCAGCAGCCCTGACCCTGTATGTTATTTAATGAATATCTATGGATTCTGTTTATTAATATCAATATTTCATTTTTCTTCTTCAGACAAGATCAAAGTGTTAAATATACAATACGTGACCCACACCTAGGACAAATTGTAGGTAATGCCGATCAACATTCAATCCAGACATTAATTTGGTGGAACAAATGATGTAAGTATATTGCAAAATCTGACCTCACCAACAACCTTATTGCCTCTCTCCACAAACGTCTTTAGATCATAAATTGAGAGAACCACTTAAATACCTGAAAGATAAAACATGCCTGCCATATCTTAAAAAAAAAAAAACATCCATTGGACAGTCTTGGATATACATCAACAGATAGAATGCTGATGACTGGAACATCATGTTGTTGTTGAATAACTTCAACCAATCTCAAAATTCTTGTTGATTCATCTATAAAACTGAAATAAACCTGAGTCTAATCCATTCTAAATACCAGACTGTAATATTTCTACCTACTTTCTAATGGCTTAAACTAAATTGCCCAATGATGGATGTCACACATTAGAAACAGTGAAGCAGAAAATATATTTCATGTTTAATTATTTCACTTAATTATGTGATGTAATTAGTTTCATCATCACTAAAGCAGGCATGTAAATATCCATCAATTTACGCTCTAGCTTGTATCTCGACATATATATATTCCAATCCTTTTCTGTTGTAAACATTATAAAGGAATTTTAGATGGATGAATCAAGAAATATAGACTGTTAATACACCTTTATAATGAGAGACTCAGGACAACTTTAGATACATAAAGGTATAAAAAGTAATAGCAAACTACTTAAGACAATTTTAGTTTCCAAGTTTTATTTGAGAAATATAAAAAGAAAAAAAATGAAGATGTTCCACACTATTTAGTCCAGGCTATTAAGAGTTGAAGAAAGTTCTATGGAAATAAAATATTAGCATTCTGGTGAAATATTGCTTAACATTATTGATGCTGCCTTCAGTTTGAGAGGGGCTCTTAAAAGATAACATTCTTTACCACGTATTTGTTATGGAATACTAACATTTTAGAAAATCTGAACAAAAACTAACAATTATACTGGTTTGATAGGAGGAGAGAGAGAAATATTTTTCAATTGAAATGTTTAAGTTATTTATCAGTTGCTTGTGAAATAACTTCCTGTCGATCTGCCTTAGCAACATAAAGATCAGCTTTGAAAATGTATATAATTTAATGGAATTTTATTGAAATAATCTCTTGGAGATGGACGACACTAGAAGTTTAGGAAATTCTTTGCAAGCTTTGCCGAAGAAATACAGAAAGTGAAGATTTTCTACCAAGTCAAATATGTATTTACCAGCCTTAATCACTGTCTATTTTCACTTTTGGTATTTTAATTAAAACACCCTATCATTTTCTTAATTTCATTTCAAGGAACCAATTCACAAGTTGCTAACACCTACGAAATAAAGACGTTGGAATCGATTTTGAAAAAAAAAACCCAAAGTATTTACTTTTCTTAAAAATAAAGTATTAAAAACTATCCTCGCAGTTGTCTTTAATTAATAAATTATGCAAAGGATTAGGGGAAAAAAACCCACGCAAATCCAGGCTCGGCCAAGAGTACATTAGATTAGTGAACAAAGGGAGATAAATTTATTACCTCCCTTAGATGCACGCTAATCCACAGACAAATGCTAACATTAAAAATTCTGAAAATCTAATTAGTAGCGTCTCATTTATTTAGTGTCAGAAAGAAGTGTAAAATTTAATGGCTGTAATTTGATCAGTCTTGTAGAGACATCTTACACAAGATATAGCTGTAAAAATGTATTAAAAGGAAGACTTATAAAAAGTTTTTACAACCACAAGAAATCAGTAAAATCTCAAGAAAAAAAAAACAAATCTTAAGAAGTGTCGCAGTTTTAAGGTAAATGTTTTGAAAAATACTGAAAATTGAATTGAGATAAATAGTTCAGGTTTGTTTTAGGTAAAAAGGTTGGAATCAAAATTACCATAATTTTGCTTTTATCAAACACACGGATTGATGTTAATGTTTTACAATCCAGTGTTTTTCATTCTTTTTATGATGTGGTGTATGGGATTTTTTTGCTCTCGTATTAAAGTTATACACAAATGCAAAAAAATTAACAATTTTTGAAAAACATGTAACCAAAGTTTTGGAAGTTAACTTTCAGGTATTTTGTTGGGAATTTTTTTTTTTTTTTTAATTTTCTTCTTTTTACCAATGAATATTCAAGTAACTTTTTTAACGATTCACCATACTACAGAAAGAAGTGTTTCATCATAGACAAATGTACAAACAAATGAGAAAATTCAAGTTAGAAATCTTGTAAAGCAAATTGTGTTTTGGAATCCATAATCCTCTGAAAGTAAGAGATGTTCGTGTCAGGCAAACATTAACAATGTGGAAAAAGTCCTCTCGATGTAATGGCTTTATTTTGTCCAGGAATGACACTAAAGACACTAAAAGATGTTTAATCCTCTGGGAGCCGTAACCTAGACTCACATCAACTTCAAGGAGGACTGAAGGAGCCACTTTTGTTAAACCGTGAAGGAATTTCACTTGATTCTTTAGAAGGTTCTGGTGCTTTCAAATTAATCCCCAAGCCTTTGTATATACTGAGAGCCTAAAAGAGAAACAGACACATGAACATCAATGTTTATATTTCAATTTTGCAAAATATCTTCGTCTATGTCATGAATGGTCCTAAATAATATATTAGATCAATTACTATATAGCTTAATTTCTATAATATGAACCCCTTTTTGATACTGAAGCAAGTCATAATAAACCTTTATTGGTGGTAATATGACGTGATGGTCATGTTGTCCGAATAGGTATAATTGTTAGTTTCCTATTGGTTAAAATTACAGCCCATATTTGAACTCTAAACTTTCATCAAAGAGAAATCTTTCGCAAAATATGGTTCTTAGAATTCAGGTATGAGCAGTTATAAAAACCCTGACTTTTGGTGATCATCGGTTGTCATTCTACTCCAAGACACTCACTCTCAGTGATCATTGGTTATGAATCGACCTCCACGACACTCTGTGTTCGTTGGTTGTCACTCATTTCCACGACACTCACTCTTTTGAGATACTGGCAATTGTTATGCCATGTCCATTACTCAATTCAACAAGTCTATTTTGAATTGTTGTGTAAAACTCTAGTAGCTTAGTATGGAAGAATTAGTTAATATAAATTTTATGTCATAATTCTCTACGACAGTTTTCTTTTGACTTATAAATGTACTGTAAATATTAAATGAAAGTAAATAAACTAATTTCGTAAATAATTTCTTTCTTCATTGTCTTCAACCTGTTGATGAAATTTATTTCTGCAACTATGGAACTGCTATTATAGTGGTGAAAAAGAGTGAGCTTATTTTCTTCAACATGCATTCTACGTTTCAGTGTCTTGGTGTTTATGCAGCCTGAGTTAAGATTTATGTATTGTGATAATACTTATAATTAAGTTATGTGATGGGTTCATCACTGTCGATTTCTCCTCAATAAACATCTATATTTATTATCTTTTCCAAGTCAAAAACATTTTAAACCAGACAAGCACATAAAGATATCTATATACACATACGAACACATGCTAACAGCTCTGCCAGTTCACCGTTTTAGATGAGGATGGTAATGTTAACACCATGAAACTGAAGGAAGTATTATATTTAGGACAATAAGTTTTGTTAAATCTCTTCAAGCATTTCTTTGGCCACAGTTTAGAGTCTTTATGGGTCATTTCAGGTAATGTGATGGTGATGGTATCGTTATGCAAAATGACTGGTAGCCATGGCTGTGGAATCTTTGCAGTTCTGCAGCAATAGCAATGCTAGTTGTTATTCTAGAGTTAATTCAGAACCGACACAGACCAACCTTCACAATAATCAATTGTAAAGCTGCAGGATACAAATTTTATTTAACTGTCAAATGTCAAGAAAGAAGTACAGCTGTTTGCAGTGGAGAAAAATCCAATTTCCTCACTAATAATCCTTCTTCTCATTCCTCACCAATATTTACCTAATTTTAGCTAAGCTACAAGAAAGCAAAGAGCAATATTATAAAGTTATACCTGTGTCACCATGCCAGAGATATCATTAGTATTTGCTGGGACCACAACAGTATTGCCAGTCTTTGCAAGTTGAGAGAAAGCGTAGACATATTCTTCAGCTATTTTCATAGATACTGCATCAGAACCATGCTTTAAAAGAAAAGACAAAAATCAAAAGTAAGAGTCAAAACTATTGAAAAAGTTGCAAGTCACAATTAAAATTTTAGGAAAATAAAAATAAGAAATAAGTGGAAATTATACCGGTGAAGGCACAAAAAGAAAATTACTCTCCCCAGACACAACAGAAGGTAAGAAACAATTTACTTAAAACAGGTGAGAATGCATTGTAATGAACTGGATGAAACCAGGCCATACTGCTACACTACGCACCATAATCAGAGGTTTCATAAAATATCGTTAGTTTCTATAGGTTACCTTCAGGTTATACTCAACAGAAATAAAAACTGATTGAAACAGCAAATCATCTAATTCTTAGGAACCACATCACATTTCTCCTCCTCCTCGTCGTCGTCATCATCATCATCAGCCGCCACCGCCATCACCACCACCACCACTTAACATGGACTTGATGCTTTTTACACGCACCAACATCAGTAATTCTTAATTCATAGTGATAGGCAGTGGTATGGCTGTATGGTAAAAAATTGGCTTCCCAACATGACTCCAGACCCTATTCCAATGTGTGGTGCTACCTTGGGTTTTTTTTTACTATAGCCTAAGGGTGACCAAAGCCATGTGAGTGGATTTGGTGAACAGAAAATGAAAGCTCATTGTGTGTGTGTGTGTGAGTGTCTCTTTGCCATGACATCGCATAATGGTTGATGTCAGCATTAACTCGTATCCAAATAATTAATCTGTAGTGAGTGATTGAGGCCTCTTCATCCTGATGGGTGCAAAGGGTTCTGGTACCTAAAGAGGCTGTTCAGGCCAAGGGTTGTATAGAAGAGCCAGGAGCATTGATTGCAGGAGAGGGTCGATGGGGGATGAGGAAGTGCGAGTTTATTCTTTGCATCGTTGACATCTGATCCCTGCCTCTTGGCAAATGTCACAGTCATGCAAGCAATGTCCTTTGTTCCTTATCTTCTGAGAAAACATGTCTGGTTATGGGGGAATATTATCTTACTTGGCAGGTGAGGGTGGGTGACAGAAGGGTATCCCAATGGAGAAAATCTGCCTCAACATAAATTCTGTCCAACCCTTGTGGGCGTGGAAAAGTGAAAGTAAAAGCATTGACGATGATGATAACTGATTAAACGATTAAGATGCTTGCCTACTGAACCAGTATTCAAACATGCTGAAGTGAAAGTATGTTACACCAGCCATTTCATGACTGATTTTGATGGCATTAAAACATGCGCCTAGTCACAGTACAGGGGTTTCTAAATAACTGTTTGGATTTGAAATACAATTTACATCACCAATGAATAACAAATCTAATTAAAACAAAAAAGTACTTACGTTCTCTGCAATGGCATTTGCTATTAAGAGAATAGATTCAGACTTTGCTTTGGCTCGTTTCACAATGGCTTCAGCTTCACCTTAAAGAATAATGGGAAACTTTGAGAGGGGATAAAGAAGAAAATGGAAAAAAAAAAAAATGATTTCTGGTTTAATATATGGAGTAGTTTCATGTTTATATTTTCAAACAATCATGACTAATTAATCATCCTAAAAGGCATTCATTATCCATTGCAACGACCTCTCTCCTAACACTAGAATATAAATTATCCAATGCTTGTTGCTCTACATGTGCTCTGCTGTTTTATGCTCCACCTCATTCCTCAAATCTTTTCTTTTTCAAGATGTTTTCCACTTACTATTTTCCATGCAGTGTAAGCTAGTAATTTACTGTTTCGGATACCTTAGTCTTAGAAACCAACCTCTTTAGAGTTAGCAGTACAACATAAGTTGCTGGTTCAGCCTGTTAGTATTTGACAATATGTAGTGGTATTAGATTAAAGCAGAGTCAAAATTAACAAGAAACACAGCAAGGCCTAAAAAGCACCATCCGTACGTGGTCGATGCCAGCGCCACCTTGACTAGCTTCTGTGCCGGTGGCATGTAAAAAGCACCAACCAATCGTGGCCGTTGCCAGCCTTCCCTGGCACGTAAAAAGCACCCACTACACTCACAGAGTGGTTGGCATTAGGAAGGGCATCCAGCTGTAGAAACACTGCCAGATCAGACTGGAGCCTGGTGCAGCCTCCTGGCCTCCCAGACCCCGGTCAAACCGTCCAACCCATGCTAGCATGGAAAACAGACAGTAAACGATGATGATGACAGCAAGACCTAAATTCCCGACTAATTTTACTTGATGGCCCAAAGGAGAAGGAAGATAAAGGAAATACAAGTTGCTTACACAAACGTCAATATTTTATTGACACTTAGCGAAATACCAAACAAAATATTGAAGCTATTCATCTAATTTAAGATTGACAGTATGAAATTTCAAGAGATTTGGCTGCAATTTCTAGTAAGTTGAGTGACCTCAGAGGAGTCCTCAAAGTACTACGCTGCAAAGTAGTTTCAATAAGTGCAGAAGATGAACCCCCTGTAGCACTCTGGCTGAGCCTAACTCTTGCCCCACCAGATTCTGTCGAAGGAGCTTCTGTATAGGTAGGTGGCTGAGCTGCAAGAACTAATAGCCAAATATCTCCTATCATACCTTACTACCTGGCAGCATGAGAGAAGTTGTCTCAAGATCAGTAGCTCTATGTATAACACCAAGTTGTTTAGCTGATTACCTGTGTGCCAAAGGTCAGTTCAATTAAAGTTAACCTACATTTACAAATCAACCATCAAATCATCAACAACTCCTCATTTTTGAGCCTTTAACCATTCAGTATTCAAACAAGCCATATCTGGCCCAAATATTCCACCTGTTTTATATTCAGACTGGCCATATCTGGACTCTCACACCAACCCTACAATATCATTCTACAAATTAATAGCTACCTCATCAAAACTTCAAAGCTACCTGATAAAGTAAGATGAATTCATAACGTGTGAATAAAAAAGCATTACTTTTGGCAGAATAATGTGAATGCTACAGGGTGAATACTTTAAGCAACAATAATGGGACCAAAACAAATTCTTACCAGCAGCTTGATTTATCCGTTCTAGTTTGTTAGCTTCTGATGCCAAAATGATGGATTGTTTGTTACCTTCAGCTACATTAATATCAGCTTCACGGATACCTTGAAAAAAATTGATGTTTATGGTTAGATGAGTACAAATGCAAGAGAGGAAGAAAATACCAAAAGTAGGTACTGGGCAGTAACACTAGAGTCAGGGAAGTGGAAATACCTGAAAACACTAGCAAGAAAGTCAATAACAAAAAAAAAAAATATTGGGAATATAATCTTTCCCATGACTTTTCAATTGGAAAGCATTTCATGGACAATGCTTAATTCCAGATTTTGTAGTGTTGAATAGAATGATGAGAAATCCTAATATTGCCATCTTTCTATGACAATGTCCAATGTTTGTTCCCTGCAGCCAGGTGAAGGAAATGTCTTGCCCTTATACAACTGATAAGGACTGCTAAACCACTACATTATTATTTACCCATCCATTTCAACTTAATTTTCCTTTTTCATGTCTTAGAGAAAGAAAGGCAGCACCATGATCTTTTACAGTGTCTCTGTAACTAACGAGAAGAAATTCTCAGATTTGGCCTGGATGCTGGTAATAGAGAAATCTACTGAAACTACTCATGAAAAGGCAGTGGTTTTAAACTGGACAAAATATTGAGTCTAATCCATAGACAATCAGTTTTCAATTTACTAAAAAGGCACCCACTACACTCTTAGAGTGGTTGGTATTAGGAAGGGGATCCAGCTGTAGAAACCATGCCAAATCAGATTGAAACCTGGTGCAGCTCCCCAGCTTTCAAACTGTCCAACCCATGCCAGCATGGAAAACAGACGTCAAATGATGATGATGATGATACGTGTGTGTGTGTGCATGTTTTGCATATGTTTGACTTCACAAAGCCACAGTTAATCCTTTCGTTACTGTATTTATTTTGAGATGCTCTGTGTTTCTTCCAATTATTTTAAATATAACAAAGAATTTAGTAAAATAACATCGTTATAATTAAGCTAGTTTTAGGAACATAAATTGTGACTAAGGTTTGGTGGAAGATTTTAATTCAGAACTTTTGAAAACCAGACATTTGTACTAAAGAGCCAGAACCGGTTTCAGCCTGGTTGGTAACGAAAGGGTTAAGCTGCAGTGAAAGATTTTGTGCCTTGCAACAACATAATATCTGGCAGTTTGATATGAAATAAAAGAAAGTACATCTCTGTGAAAACAAAGGACAGTATTAAGAAGAGCATCCAGCTATTGAATATCCAAATGATGCTAGCATGGAAGAAGGCTGAAATTTATGCCTTTCTTCAAATATGCCTGAATAGAAATATTGAGTCATATTGGGAACTGCACATCAAAATGTGAAAGTTATGACATGTGTATATGATGAAATTTTCTAATACTTCTAATAAACAGCTGAATTAGAGGAATTCTGGTAAAATATGTTACAGAATTAATGAAATGAGTGTATAAGATTGCATAAGTTGCAGGTGTGGCTGTGTGGTAAAAAGATTGCTTCCCAACCACATTGTTCTGGGTTCAGTCCCACAGTGTGACACCTTGGGCAAGTGTCTTCTATTATAGCTTTGGGCTGACCAAAGCCGTGTTAGCGGATTTGGTAGATGGAAACTGAAAGAAGCCTGTCATATGTAAATGTGTGTGTGAGTGTCCACTGCCACTACTTGACAACTGGTACTGGTGTGTTTACGTCCCTTCAACTTAGCAGTTTTGGCAAAAGAATAAGTACTAGGCTTTAAGAGAAAATTACTGGACAATGCCCCAGCATGGTCGCAGTCTAATGGCCGAAACAAGTAAGAGATAAGAACCAAACCTTCTGATTCCAAAATGGCTGCTCGCTTTTTCCGTTCGGCTTCCACTTGCATTTGCATAGCTTCTTGTATACGTGCTGGTAATTTCATGTCCCCTGATAACACATAAAATATGTACAAAGGTTTTGGTAAATAGTTCTCTCATTTACATCACTGGGCAATAAAAAATAAGTCATTGGTTCTTTGTAACATTTTCAGAAACATGAGTAAATAAACAACAGAGGCAAATCAAATGAAGCTTATTACATATTGTAATTAGTCAACAATAAGGGTACTGGTTATAGATTATTTATAATGAGCTGACCACTAGTTCATTGTACTTCTGATGGAAAATTTAACACAGGAATTTAGAATAAATATCACCAAAATAGACTTCACTCTTTGGTTTTCTTGTCAATGTCTACATTAATGAAAGATATATAGGCGCAGGAGTGGCTGTGTGGTAAGTAGCTTGCTTACCAACCACATGGTTCCGGGTTCAGTCCCACTGCATGGCATCTTGGGCAAGTGTCTTCTACTATAGCCTCGGGCTGACCAAAGCCTTGTGAGTGGATTTGGTAGACGGAAACTGAAAGAAGCCCGTCGTATATATGTATATATATATCTATGTGTGTGTGTGTGTCTCTCTGTGTGGCACGCACTACACTCACAGAGTGGTTGGCGTTAGGAAGGGCATCTAGCTGTAGAAACACTGCCAGATCAGACTGGTGCCTGGTGCAGCCTCCTGGCTTCCCAGACCCCGGTCGAACTGTCCAGCCCATGCTAGCATGGAAAGCGGACGTTAAACCGTTGATGATTCATCCAAGATAAGGTGTATTGGTTCATATGTTCAATTATTTCATCATCTTTTACTACATTTCCAGCTGCGATTAGACGGATCTTTAATGTTCCTGGAAATGAGTACAATATTATCAGTGAACTAAAGAAAGCTGACCAGAAGAGAATTAATGCATTCAAGCTTTGGTGTTGGAGAAGACTTTTACGGATTCCATGGACAGCAAGGCTCACCAATGGAGAAGTTCTTAAGCAGATCAGGCCGAAAATGTCGCTAGAGGCTAGGATCACCAAGCATAGATTGGCATATTTCAGTCATATTATGCGGAGAAAATCCCTGGAGGACGTCATACTCGGAATGGTCAGTGGCAAGAGAGGAAGAGGCCGACCAAGAACCCGCTGGCTTGACACCATCAAGAGTGATACCGGAATGGACATAGCCAATCTGAAAGAAGCGGCCCAGGATAGAACTGACTGGAGGACACTGATCCAACAAGTAACCGAGAGTCGACTTCGACTGAGCGGATAGATAGATAGATTATCAGTGAATTTGAAATGATTTAGTAGGCATCCATTTACATTTTTTCTGGGACAGTAAAGAAGATAAAAGCGAAGCAGGTATAGGAATTTTTGTAAATAAGGACAACACACTTCAAATAAATGTTTAATTCTCCCACAGCATCATCCAATATAGAATAAATCACACCATAAATAAAATAAATCACTTACTGATTTCGTATCTCAAGCAGTCAATACCCCAGGCCTCGGCTGCTTTATTGATAGCTTCTGAAAGAGAAAATATTTACTCAAATTTAATGGACAGCATCTTTGTTTCACTACTTTCTAGCTCACAATTCGAAGGTAGAATTCATTACATTTAAATACCTTTATCGTGCCAGTGGCACATAAAAGGGCACCATTCGAGTATGATCGTTACCAGCGTCGCCTTACTGGCACTTGTGCATGTGCTAGTAGGGTGCCAATCCGAGCGTGATCATTGCCAGAGCAGCCAATGGCTTCCGTACCCATAGCATGTAAAAGGGCAACATTCGAGCATGATCGTTACCAACGTCGCTTCACTGGCACCTGTAAAGATTTGAGCAAGGTCATTGCCAGTACCGCCTGACCGGCCCCCATGTCGGTGGCACGTAAAAAGCAACCACTACACTCTCAGAGTGGTTGGCGTTAGGAAGGGCATCCAGCTGTAGAAATTCTGCCAGATCAAGATTGAGGCCTGCTGCAGCCATCTGGTTCGCCATCCCTCAGTCAAAATCGTCCAACCCATGCTAGCATGGAAAGTGGACGTTAAACGATGATGATGATGATGAATACACACACATGGTTAAAGAGTCAAATGTGATGTATAATTTACATTGGTTTTAACAATAACTGACTGTTTTTAATTGATGCTTTAGAAAAATGTGAATAAATGCAGAAGAGTGTAACTTCCTTTTTGTGGTAGGGAAGATGGAAGAGAAGAATGGGCACAATTTAGTGATGAGTGAAGGATTGCCAGTAACTTGTAATAGGTTTTCTTATCAAGGATATGACAATTAGATCCAGCCTATTATTCTGATAATGTTTACAAGCATACTGTTGCGGGATAGCTGTGCTCTAAAGAGAGATGCTCACTTCTGAAAGTTGAAACTTGAAGTATAAATTACCAAGTGAAAATTCGAAAATTGTTATTTCTTAAAAAAATTAAGTCAAATGAAAATAGCAATAGTTGTGGCATTTGCAGTCTCTCCCACACAGGTGAGGGTAACATGTTGAAAGCTCAATTGAAGACAGAAGTCTATGGGGAAACTCATAGGAGGAAATGGACTGTGAGAAGACTACAGTTGGGAGTAGAAAAAATTTGGTAACATGCTTAGAAGGTTTTTAGAAGTGAGAGGTAGATGAGTAGGGACAGCCAGTAAGGTGTCTCTACTCATCTACCTCTTACTTTGACAGAATAATAACATATTTTAAAGGTGGCGAGCTGGCAGAAACGTTAGTACGCCGGACGAAATGCTTAGCGGTATTTCGCCTGCCGTTACGTTGTGAGTTCAAATTCCACCGAGGTCGACTTTGCCTTTCATCCTTTCGGGGTCGATAAATTAAGTATCAGTTGTGCACTGGGATTGATGTAATCGACTTAATACCTTGATCTGTCTTTGTTTGTCCCCTCTGTGTTTAGCCCCCTGTGGGCAATCAAGAAATAAGAATAATAACATATTGAGCAACAAGTAGAAAGTCATATTGAAAGAAAGTAGGGTACGTTTTTGCTGGCAACTTACCTACGATAGCATAATTTAACAGTTCTCGTTCCCTAAATACAGTATCAAGATTGATTTTGCCTATTTCAGATCTCATTGTTGTTTGAGCAAGCTGTGTGATAGCGTACTCAGCATCTTCAACACCATAGCTGGCCTGAAAAAGAAAGAAATCTGTGAATTATCAGAAATCTAAACCAGGTGTGCACAGCTTGGAATGTAATTGGATTTCATTGTACAGACAACACAAAGGTGTGCAATAAACAAGTTTGTTTTGCAGCTATAAGGTTTCTGGTTTGACTCACTGCATGATTCTTAAGAAAGTGTCTTTTGTATGGAAGTCCAATGGAGAGACCATTCCTGTCCTTGGGTAGCAGACTGCTTATTCTCTTGAATTAACCCTTTGGCATTCAGATTACTATGTTATATGGCCCCTGTGCCGGTGGCACATAAAAAAGCACCCACTACACTCACGGAGTGGTCAGCGTTAGGAAGGGCATCCAGCTGTAGAAACACTGCCAGATCAGACTGGAGCCTGGTGCAGCCTTCTGGCTTCCCAGACCTCGGTCGAACCATCCAACCCGTGCTAGCATGGAAAACGGACGTTAAACGATGATGATGACGTAATACTTAATTATTCATTGTTTTGACTCAATCCTGCATCATCTCATAGTTTCAAGATTTTGATGATGGACTGTTCATTTCTAAGATGACATTGTAAAGTAGTTATAAGAGGCCATGCCTGGCTGCTTTAAATGCCAGAGGGCTAACACCACTATTTGGCCCACTGCTTTTTCTGCTTTGATTAAGCCATATATACGAGAGTGGACTGGAAGATTCATAGGCTGACTATGAACGAGTGATGCTAGAGCTATGAAATCTTCCATGCAACTCTTAATAACTCTATTGTTTCTCTCCAGGTAAAACTGACATCTGACTGTTCAAAGAAGACTTCAAAAGTAACTAATAGCAACTTCTTTTGAAAATGGACAAAATTTGGTATCATGGCCTCATCAAGTACCTGCAGAAAAGCAATTTTGTCCACAAGGACATTCATGCTGACATGCTTGCTAAATCAGAAGATGATGCTCTAGATTTATCAACAGTGCAAAAGTAGGAAGCTGAATTTAGGATAGAAATTGAGGAGAGTCTTGAAGATGACCCAAGGTCTGGATGTCTTGCAAGTGCCGCCACCAAGGGAAAATTTGATTGTGTTTGACTATAAATCAAATAGCCAATACTGTTAACATATTTCATGAGAGTTGAGAATATTTTGCACAATGAATTTAGCATGATGAAGGCCACGTCTTCTGACACCGGATCACATCATGGGAAAATCTGAGATTGAGGCAGACCCAGCCAGTTTCTTTTAATGTTTCCTAACCCAAGATGAGTGTTAGTTCACAACTTAGAGCTAGAGACAACCCACGCAGTGGAAATATCCCTCCTCACCTGCTCCAAATAAGGCCAAAGTTATTTCACTTGCAGGGTAGGTGATGGCCTCAGTTTCTTGGGATGCAAAAGGTATTGTGTTTATTGACTATTTTGAAAGGGGCCAACCCATCAACGGAGAGTATTATGCCAACTTACTGAGGCAGTTACAAAAGGCCATCAAGACCAAACACCCAAGAAAACTGACAAAAGGGAGTCTTGTTTCACTAGGACAATTCTCCAGCACACAAGTCCTTGCTTTCAATGGCTTCTGTGCATGACTGTGACTTTGAACTGGTTGATCACCGTCCCTGTTCTCCTGATTTGGCCCCATCTGACAATCATCTGTTCCCCAACATGAAAAAACACTTGGCTGGGAACCAGCATCACCATGATGTTGATGACTTTTTCAACCAACAGGATGAACGCTTCTTTACCAAGGGGGACCCAACCACTCTACAGAGTGTACTGGGTGCTTTTATGTGACACTGGCACAGGCATGAGTATGGCTACTTTTACATGGTACCAGAATCCATGAGTCTACAAGACTAGGAACTCTCTGCTGAGAGACGGGTGTAGAGGACACGCTTGCATGCATGGACATACATGATTTCATTTAGATTGGTCTGTCATGCACAGCAAACCATCAGAAGTCTCAGTCCCTTGTCACCTCTCCTGTGAGGCTCAATGTCTGAATATCCTTTATCACTTCTTCATCCCACATCTTCCTGGGTCTGCCCCTTCCATATTATAAAAATATCATTTCTACTGCAAGTGAGTTATTAACCCAAAAAATAACGATAAAAAAAAATCACTAAATTAAGGCTAACCCTTTTGATATCAATCTGCTCAACAGAGTCCTTCATTCTGTGATACAAATTTCATATTTTAAAACTTTCCATCAAAATTTCATGTAAGTTTATGTTCCAAACACTAGTTTAATAAAGTTATTTTACTAAATTCATTGTTATTTCCAAAATTAATTGAAACACAATGTATATCAACAGAAATATGGGAACAAGAGAAGGGTTAAAAAGGCAAAGAACAGCATTGGACAAAATACAGTAAAATGTTAAAAGAGAACAAGAAGTGCCTTACTTTGTATGCATCGACCACTCTGAGGTAAAGTACTCCATCAATTTGTAAGGTAACATTATCTGCAAGGAGTAGAAAGTGTTTCATGGATTATTACATTGACTGAACATCACATGGAAGTTAAACTAAACCAAGTAACATCTCATCTCTATTATTTATCATATAAAAACAATGGTGTGGGGGCTGGTGCCACATGAAAAGCACCCAGTACACTCTGTAAAGTGGTTGGCGTTAGGAAGGGCATCCAGCTGTAGAAACCAGGCCAAAAAGACACGGAGCCTGGGCAGCTCTTCAGCCGGCCAGCTTCTGTCAAATTGTCCAACCCATTCCAGCATGGAAAACGGACATTAAATGGTGATGA
Organism: Octopus sinensis; assembly: GCF_006345805.1. Lineage (NCBI taxonomy): Eukaryota > Metazoa > Mollusca > Cephalopoda > Octopoda > Octopodidae > Octopus > Octopus sinensis. The sequence continues at coordinate 33,096,023 of NC_043012.1, forward strand.
TGATAGTAAAATCATGACCATCCATCCATACAGGCATGTCTCTCTGTCAGCTGAGAGGTCCTTGTCTTATGGGCTTGCAAATGCCGGTGCCACATAAAAAGCACCTGTTTCAGTATCAGATAAGAAGCACCTGTGTCGGTGCAGCATAGAAAAGCCCCTAGTACACTCGTGTAAAGTGGCTGGCATTAGGAAGGGCATCTGGCTGTAGAAACCAGGCCAAAACAGACTACGGAACCTGGTGGTGGCTCCTGGCCTCGCTAGTTAAGCCATCCACCCAATGCCAATATGGAAAACAGATGCTAAAGGTTGATGATGGCAGTAATTAATTATAGGAGGAAATGGCCTGCCTGTGTGATTTAGGAGTTTGCTTCACAATCAAAGTGTCCATGGTTCAATCTCATTGTCCAGCATTTTGGGCAAGTGTATTCTACTGAAGCTTTGCGAGTGAAGTTTGTTAAATAGAAACTGTGAGATAGTTGGTCATGTTAACCAACCGCATAGCGTTCAGACTACTCTGTCAAATGTAATGCTTATTTATTCACATTGATTTGAATTATTCATGCATTATCTCACAGCTCTGAGATTTCAATATGATCTATCTTTTAGAATGACATTGCAGGGTAAGTGCGAAAGGCTGAACTTGGCTGTTTGAACATAAAACAAGTACATCTTCCCGCCACTTTGAGTAATTAGCACTTATCTTAAATAATGTAAGTGTGTGTGTGTGTGTATTCAAATTCAGTCATAAGCATTATGAAAATAAGATTGTAGTACAGCATATTAAAATCTGTTAAAGTGTTATTAATATAGTTGTACTGCAGTAGAATAATAGATTATGTCTTTGGTTTCTTTCCATCATTAAGATTGGTTAAATTCCACTGCCAAAGTAACAGTGGAATTTCCACAAGTGCTGCTAATAGCAATTAATTAACTATGAATATCTTTCTACAGCAATGAACACACATCTGTTCTTTGAGTAGCTATCTGAGAGTTAAGTGTCTCTGGTCAAGCTGACCTCTCAGAGAGTTGTCTTGTTACAAGCTGTTGACATTGGTCACCCTCAGTAGGGAATCTCTCTCTCTCTCTCTCTCTCATCATCATCGTTTAATGTCCGCTTTCCATGCTAGCATGGGTTGGACGATTTTGACTGAGAGCTGGCGAACCAGATGGCTGCACCAAGCTCCAATCTTGATCTGGCAGAGTTTCTACAGCTGGATGCCCTTCCTAATGCCAACCACTCCGAGAGTGTAGTGGGTGCTTTTTATGTGCCAGTCAGGTGATACTGGCAATGACCTAGCTCGAATCTTTTTACACATGCCACTGGCACAGGTACCAGTAAGTTGACGTTGGTAACAATCACACTCGAATGGTGCCCTTTTATGTGCCACTCTGCTTCCACCATTTTCTTTCCAGGCCTGTCTCTTTGCTTTTATAGTGCTGTCCATCTTATTCTACCAGCATATCACCAACATCTAACAACAAACTTTCCACACATCCTACCTCAAGAAACCAAATTACATTTCCTCTTTTAAACTGCATCTTTTTCTTCCTCACATTTCCTCTTCTTACACTATAACCTTTCGTTATCTGACACAAGATCTCCTCCTCTCAAAATTCCTTATCTTGCAAGCTACTTGGTAACCCTGCTAGTGTTGGTGCCACATAAAAAGCACTCAGTCCACTCGATGGGGTGGTTGGTGTTAGGAAGAGCATCCAGCCATAAAAATCCTGCTAAAACAAACATGGTAGCCTGGGGTGGTCTTTTGCCTGGCTGGCTCCTGTCAAACTGTCCAACTCATGCTTGCAAGGAAGGCAAATGTTAAACGATGATGATGATGAGGACATTACTGTATACAATGCTGTATGTAGATAGGAGTGGACCGTAGAGAAGTGTTTTGCTTATAGCCGCAGTACCCTACCAAACGAGGCATAACTTCATTATAGATAAATGATAAATAATTTCATACAAGACGAATAGTGTCTGGTTGCAGATGCTGTTTATGGACTCCTTCAGGAAAATAGTAAAAAAAAATGTGAATGAGGATAGGGAGTTTTATGATGCAAATGTTTTGATGATCTGCAACACTAACTTTAAGAAACCAGCATAAATGAGGTATTGCCAAGCCTTCCCCTACAACTCATCTTCTAACAACCATCCTTCCATCAAACTTCTAACTGTGGAACCATACACTCAGGTGCTGTAAAAATGATACCCCTTATTTCCCTGACATTTCACTTTGTATTCCTACTGCTATCCCTTATCCTTTCCTCCTCCTTACCCCTCTACTATTTCTTTCATTGCATCCAACTTAATCCCCATTTCTAACCATCTGCCATACTCTTTTCCCTCTAGTGCACTTACCCACCTTTTCCAATCTTCTATCCTTATTTTCACTCTCTCACAAAAAATTCACTTTGAGGTGGGGTATGCCCTCGCCATCTCTCTCTCTTTCCAGCTGGGAAGTCATGTAGTGAATTCTTCAATAAGAGACTTGTACTCCTATCACACTTTCACATTCTTCAATACTATACCCTACTTGGTGACCCCATAAATGCTTGGTGCCACAAAACCACCCAATACATTTTTGTGAAGTGGTTGGCATTAGGAAGGCCAAAGCAGATGCTGAAGCTTAATGCAGCCTTGTGGTTTGTTGAGTCCTACTGACCTGTCCAACCCATGCCAGCATGGAAAAAGGGATGTTAAATGATGATTACGACAGGGAATTTAAAGGAAAAGAAAAAAAATAGAAGAACTTACCAATAGAAATAGCACTTTGTTGGGGAATATCAATGGCAATTTCTTTCAAACTTTGGACGTATTTAATGGTATCAATAACAGGAAAAACCAAGTTAAGGCCCTAGAAAAGAAAATAACATGTAAGTTGAATAGTTTTTTTGTTCAATTCTAAGTTTGTGGCACAAAAAAAAAAAACCTGAAAATTTCAAACACTTGGAAATGGCCAACAACTGTAAATGCTAGAGTTGTTTTTATTCTTAATCATAAAAAATTATTTACTAAATCTTGTTAGAATTTCAAGGCCAGAACTCTACACTACCACAGATCTCATGGCAATAAATCACGAGAACCTACAATATTTAGAAACAAATTAGTCAACTCTGGAGGAGCATAGGATAAAATTTGAATACTAGTGAGCTGAGAAAGTGACAGAGCATCAAATATTGAGTATATACAAGAGAAATTGCTGTACTGATACAATTATCCTGAATGAACAATGCATGCTGAGTGACCAAAGCCCTGTGAATAGAATTTAGTTGAAGGTGTCTGTGTTAGAAACAGACCAAGGAAGATTTGAAGAAGATACAGTTAGGTCAGATGTGGGCTTAACCCTTTTGTTACCAAATTCCGGTTAAAATACACTGCCTTTCATCATCATCATCATTTAACGTTCGCTTTCCATGCTAGCATGGGTTGGACGAATGACTGAGGGCTGGCGAACCAGATGGCTGCACCAGGCTCCAATCTGATTTGGCAGAGTTTCTACAGCTGGATGCCCTTCCTAATGCCAACCACTCCGAGAATGTAGTGGGTGCTTTTACGTGCCACCGGCACAGGGACCAGTCAGATGGTACTGGCAATGACTTTGCTCGAATCTTTTACGCCTTTGTTTTAATTAATTTTGGAAATAACGAAGAATTTAGCAAAGTAACTTTTATCGTTAACCTGGAGTTTGGAACATTAATTAATAAGAAATTTTTATGGAAGGTTTCAATTTAGCGCACTTTAAAATAGGAAGCATGTATCATAGATCCATATGCAATCTTGAACAATTTGGCATCAAAAAGGGATAATACATAGGTTAGAGATGCATGGAGAGGAGCTGTAATGGAGAAATGTCCAACCCGTATCAGTACTAACAGAGATAACATTCTAATATCCTGTCATTGAAATGTGTGATATCAACTTTTCCTCTTTCAAGTTACTTAACCTTATGGCTGGTTAACCAAATTAAAGACAAGCCGTTAGCCGAATACATTTTGACCTCTAAGACAGAAATCTAATCCACTTAACTCCAGTTTTTCTCTTAATTGTCAAGAGCATTCAAGCTTCATTAGCAGCTAATTGTTGAAGAAGCCAATAACTGTTAGCAGATTAGTGGCTATTTGTAACTGGATAATCCAATCTGAATAAATCTCTTCACTGCAAAATCAAATAAATAGATTGTAAACTATATCAAGACTAACAAAATATTTACACAATGGGCTTCTTTCAGTTTCCATCTACCAAATCTACCCATTAGGCTTTATCAGTGCAAGGCTATAATAGAAAACACTTGCCCGAGGTGTCACGCACTGGGACTGAACCCAGAACCATGTGGTTGGGAAGCAAGCTTCTTACCATACAGCTGCACTTGCACCAGCCCACAGCTATAGAACACATCAGCCAACAGTTCATGCAGTGGGATTGAACCCTGAACCACATGGTTCAAAGTAAGCTTCTTAACCACAAAGCCATACTGTTTCAATCTACTTAATTAGAAATAATTACTCCAATTACTTTACAGTTGTATAGCTGGCATCAGGTATGTGAAGTTAACGAGCACAAGGACAATGGATTAGAAGAACCGTTATTAGTATGACGAACAAAATACCTGTGGTGTTTAGCAATGTTTTGAGTCCATGTCTCACTCAGGTGAACTTCACTATTCATCTTCACGGTTGACAGAATAAACAGACTACACACCAGCCCTGCCCCTAAATGTGAGAAACTGATACAAGAAAGTGAATGCAATAGTGAAAATAACCTAGTATAAAGACAGTCCTATGTATGATGATGCATATACTCCAATTTTCCCACATATCTGGCCAAGACCAATACTACCTGAAGTTTATTTCATAAAAAGGTTCACCACTTGCTACATTTAACATGTATTTCGAGCAGGTACGATTTCCTTGCTGCTAGTTGTATACTTTGACAGAGCTTTACTGGGAGTATTAGACAAAAGCAACGCATAAAACCTTCCTTGAGCTAATGAAAAAAAACAAAAGTTAAAAATAGTAAACCAAACAAAAATAAATAGAGTACACACTGGTTCTAAGATTTTATGGTATTTGCCGAATCTTTCAATAATCCATGCTTCTTGTTGTGGGACAAATAATAACATTGTGTTCATTGGTAATCTCGATCGATGCCGTACATGTTGTTGGGCTCCGCTGACCATGTTCAGAACCTGAAAATGCAAACAAGAGACAATAATCAAATTTATGACATTCTCAAATCGAAAACAAACCAAATTTAGTTCTTGATACCAATCCATCCGAGACCACCCACCACCACCACCAACTGAAAATCTCTTGTTAAAATACTATTACTGTTGTAATTTGAGTGGTATTGAGGCTAACATTTCATTGCAGTTTGTGTCCAAAACACTGGCTTAATATACAAATACAGGTTATTTAGGTAGCATTAGATCAAATACAAAAGTATGTCACTGGTTCAAGCAATTTCAGAAAAGCTGTCACATAAATAATTTCAACTTCTGAAAATGTTGGAGTAAATTTAGATTACGAATGACATTGAAATAAATTTAAAATCAAAAGTATTCATCATCGTTTAACGTCTGCTTTCCAAGCTAGCATGAGTTGGACGATTTGACTGAAGGCTGGCAAACCAAACTCCAATCTGGCAGAGTTTCTACAGCTGGATGCCCTTCCTAACGTCAACCAATCCGAGAGTGTGGTGGGTGCTTTTACTTTTTGTAGTCGGCGAGCTGGCAGAAACGTTAGGATGCCGGGTGAAATGCTTAGCGGTATTTTGTCTGCCGCTACGTTCTAAGTTCAAATTCCGCCGATGTCCACTATGCCTTTCATCCTTTCGAGGTCGATTAAATAAGTACCAGTTATGCATTGGGGTCGATGTAATCGACTTAATCCGTTTGTCCCCTCTGTGTTTAGCCCCTTATGGGTAGTAAAGAAATAGGTATTTTAAAGTGGCTTTGTAGTGAGGAATGAATGATTTCATGTATGTAAATACAATTCTGTGACAGTATACTGGAATGGTTATCTTCTTTCAGTTCAATTGAATAGTTGTTTATATTTTGGTCAAGAGAATTTCTATACAAGATGTAAAACTCGTATTTCTGGCTGTGATGCGGCAATCAGCTGCCAGAAAGGTGCACCACTGCCGAGGTCTTGTTGCCATTGCGAAATGGCTGATAAGCAGAGGAAAATTTAGCAATTCTTTCATCTTTTTAGGAGAAATTTCATTTAGATAATTAAAAAAATATTTCTTGTAGGTAACACAGACATTAAATAATATAAGACGCATGTGTGGGTAATGTATGCCCAGGGAAGGAGGTATAGATGGGGTGATGTGACCTTTCCACATAACTGCCAAAATACTATAAGCAATTTTTTTGTACTAACAGGCTGTGATATCTTGGCTGGCTTTCAATATTCTATTATCAGTAATAGTTATTGTATCTAGTGGAGTTATGCTTGTCTGGTTCTCAATCCTGCAATACTCGGTCATTAATCTGTAATACAGTGACATTAAACACAAGGCAGATTTTTACAACATGGGGAAGAGAAACAAAACCTTGCATTATTCACACATTGGCAAATACAATATTTGATTGTTAAGAGGACTGAGGCAATGTAGAATTAAGAGTACTGTTAATGGATAATGGTATGCTTGCATTTGGTATTTGTGAGAAGAAATAAGTGGAGAAGGCAGGGGAGAAGAAGTGTTTTGAAAATGTGAACCTGGCAGAGGGAGGGAGCAGTGATTCCAGTTGACAGCAGTATGAATTAAAGATATGAAGGCAGGAGAAGTTCCTGGTTCATAAGGAATTACTACTTAGATAGCAGGGGATGGTATCATACCCAACAACGAGCGAGCTGGCAGAAACGGTAGCATGCCAGGCGAAATGCTTAGTGGTATTTTGTCTGCAGTTACGTTCTGAGTTCAAATTCCGCTGAGGTCAACTTTGCCTTTCATCCTTTAGGGTCGATATAATCGACTTAATCCCTTTGTCTGTCCTTGTTTATCCCTTCTGTGTTTAGCCCCTTGTGGGTGGTAAAGAAATAGGTATCATACCCAACAACTGATGTAACAGTATTATAGTCAGTTGTTACAAGGATAAAGGAGATGCCTTAAATAGGAGTAATGAGAGAAGTATCAAATTAGTGGACCAGGTTATGTAAGTCCCTAAAAGAGTTATAAGGTCAACTAACTTATGAAGAGAATTAGCCTAGATGAGACTGTGTGGTTTCATGTCAGGGAGAAGTACTACTGAGGCCCTGTTTCTAGTAAGACAAATGTAGGTAAAGTATTTAGCCTAAAGTAAACTGCTGCTGCACTTGGCTGTTACTGTACTGGAGAAAGCCCTCAACACTGCCCCTAGGGTCCTTGCTCCCTGATCTGGTAGTTGCTGCAAAAGCTAGTAGGTGAATGGTAAACGAGAACTGTCCAAATCATGTACAGGGGTGCTGTCAGTAAGATGAAAGTTAGCAATGAGTACAACAACGAATTTAGTGTGCAGGTAGTTCTCCAGGGCTTGTCTCTCAGTACTCTCCTACTTATCAAAGCCCCCAGAACATAACAGAAAGTTGAATTATAAAAAAAATTCCAGGTGTGGATGCAAAACTTAGAATTAAATTAGCAAAAACCAATGGATTTTGTAAGCAGAAAAATAGACAGCACTCTAATCCCTACGGGAAAATGGCTGTTTCTGATCTGCAGAAGAGGTGTAGGTAGAAATTTCAGTGAACTCAGTGCAAACTATGAACACACAGGAGATGCAGTGGAATGGGGGGGGCTCCTTGAAAACCCAGAAGAATCTCATGGATCTTATGAGTTAGTACATAGTTTGTTACCTAGGTAACCTATTTAGCAGCAGAAGAAAGTAACGTTGCTAGAGTACAAACTATCTGGAGAAATTTAGAGAACTATCATCTTTTTTGGCAGCAAAAGGTCTCTCTTCTGGAGTGAAAAGGAAAACTGTATGATGCATGGGTACAAACAATATTGCTACATGGAAGTGAAACATGGGCTGTAAATGCAGTGGACATGTGAAGACTGGAAAGGAATGAAACAAGCATGTTTTGCTGGATGTGCAATGTCAGAGTGTATGTATGACAAAGCAAGTGTATTAAAAGAAAAACTGAGCGTAAGAGGCGTCAGGTGTGGTATGCCGAAGAGAATACTGCACTGGTATGATCATGAGATGCATATAGGTGAGAACAGGTGCATAAAGAAGTGTCAATTGCTAAATGTGGATGGAGCTGGTGGGAAAGAGATAGCCAGGAAGATGCAGGTCATCATTATCATTGTTTAACATCCGCTTTCCATGCTAGCATGGGTTGGACGGTTCGACTGGGGTCTGGGAAGCCAGGAGGCTGCACCAGGCCCAGTCTGATCTAGCAGTGTTTCTACAGCTGGATGCCCTTCCTAACGCCAACCACTCCATGAGTGTAGTGGATGCTTTTTACGTGCGAACGGCACATAGGCCAGGCGAGGCTGGCAACGGCCACGATTGGTTGGTGCTTTTTATGTGCCACCAGCACGGAGGCCAGTCGATGCAGCGCTGGCAACGGCCACCTTCGGATGGTTCTTTTACGTGCCACCGGCACTGGTATCACAACTACAATTCCCATTGATTTTTGATCTATTTCGATTTCACTTGCCTCAACAGGTCTTCGCAAGACCTGTTGAAGTCAAAGTAGTAAAAACTGACATAAGGTTGTCGAGCCTCTTGGAAAAGATGAAAATGGACTGAGGCAGCCGGTGATTTGCCATGCTCCCGATGACCTGTTCAACTCAGCAAAAAACTAATGTCTATTCCTTAACACCCAATATGTACCCATCAAGCCTGCCCTAAACTTATCTTCATCCTACCTTCACTCAAACTACACTGCTATTTCTTCAGCTGTTGTAATTACAAGAACAGAACTGTACATTTTCCATCCCTACCTTTGGCTACCAGTTATTCCTCCATTTGGAACTACTTCCCTCATCACTCATCGCACGTTTTTGACATCATCCCTTACTACCTTATTTTACCATTGAATACCTCTTTCACCTGAATACCTGTTTCTTTACTACCCAAAAGGGGCTAAACACAGAGGACAAACAAGGACAGACAAACGGATTAATTCAATTATATCGCCCTCAGTGCGTAACTGGTACTTAATTTATCGACCCTGAAAGGATGAAAGGCAAAGTCGACCTCGGTGGAATTTGAACTCAGAACGTTAACTGCAGACGAAATACCACTAAGCATTTCGCCTGGCATGCTAACGTTTCTGCCACCTTGCCCCCTTTTTCACCTGAATACCTGCTCATGTTTACCATCAACACCCCCTCCATTGCTCACTGGGGTAGCCATGTGTCTCCTCTATGGCAAAGTACCTGTTCATGCCCCTCTATCATAGTCAACATCTGGTACAAAGTCACCTTCCTTGATGCTGCAACCCACATACTGCCAAGGTGCCTTGTCGTTTTGAATTATTTGGCAACCACATTTGTGCTAAGAAGTATTTGGTACATTGTGTAAAATGGTTGGCATTAAGAATGGCATCCAACTGTAGAAACCATACCAAAACGGAGTTCAATGCACTCCCCTGGTTTGTCAGATCTTGTTGAAGCATCCGACCTATGCCACAACGGAATGTGGATTTTAAATGATGATGATCACTCATTTCGTTTCCACAATAAGTGAGGTGAATAAACACGAAAATATGAATCGAATCTTGAAAGAGTGAAAAGAGAATTCATGGATATTAAATACTGTGAAACATAATAACCATTCAAAACAATCCAAGGTGTTATGTGAAACGAGATTTTGTAAAAGTAATATGTTATTGGTCTAAGGTACATTATTTACCCCCAGTCTAACCAAACGATCAAAGCTGTTTCAAGGAAACATTCAACAACTTTTTGTTTTGGGATTTGGTTTGCAAGATTCTTTATATGAGTTGAAGCATATTCTATTGTCTGGGGAGAGTCATTTTCTTTTTGTGCCTTATTATGTAACACACTCACCGATAAAATTTCCACTTGTTTCTTATTTTTATTGTCCTCAAATTTGGGTTGCGTCTTACAACCTTTTCTTGTTCCATGACAGATATATTTTTTCTGTCTCTTGGAATACACATTATCACATTGGCTCCAGTGAAACTCATTGAAAATAATATTACTTTCACATCATATATTATATGATGGCAAACCCCAGCTGTCAGAAGAAACTATTATCATAATAGTTGACAATACACTAGGCTTGACTGAGTAGTAAGAAACTTTCTTCCCAACCACATGGTTCTGAGTTCAATTCCACTGCATGGCACCTTGTGCAAGTGTCTTCTATTTTAGCCTTGAGTGGACCAAACGCCTTGTCAGTAGATTTGGTAGACAGAAACTGAAAGAAGTCCATTATATATGTGTGTGTGTGTGTTTGTCCCTCACTGCTTGACAACTGGTGTTGGTGTGTTTATATCCCTGTAACTAAAGGGACACAAAGGAGACAGATGGAATAAAACCTAGTACTTTAAAAATAGCAGTACTGGGGTAAATTCATTTGATTAAAATTCAAGGCAGTGCCCCAGCATGGCAGCATTCTAATGACTGAAACAAGTGAAAGATAAATCCAAAGAGGGCCCCATCATGAAGAGCCAATTAAAGCTTCACCTAACATTATACAGGATTTACACACACACACAAAATTATACTGAACACAAGATATATCTAACTCAAACTCGACTGGCTTCCGTGCCGGTGGCACGTAAAATACACCAATCCGACCGTACGACAGGCACCCATGCCAACCCCCTTTGCTTGCGAAGACATGTTGGGGCAAGCGAAATCGAAATCGAATTGAACCAGCCAGGATCCCTGGTCTGGTGGTACGTAAAAAGCACTATCCGACTCGTGGCCGATGCCAGCCTCGCCTGGCACCTGTGCAGGTGGCACGTAAAAAGCACCCACTACACTCACGGAGTGGTTGGCGTTAGGAAGGGCATCCAGCTGTAGAAACACTGCCAGATCAGACTGGAGCCTGGTGCTGCCTCCTGGCTTCCCAGATCCCCGGTCGAACCGTCCAACCCATGCTAGCATGGAAAACAGACGTTAAACGATGATGATGATGATGATGATGAAACCAGCATATAAAATTAGATGCAAAACCCATGATGGGGATTTACAGATGCACATACTCTTAATAGAATGAGTCTTAAGGGAGAAAAGCAATAAAAATAATAGTTTCCACTCATTTTATTGATTGATTTGCATTAAAGCAAATAGCATGAATTTCCTGGTTTTTGTTAAGTAGACCTCACCAGTGCTGGTGCCATGTAAAATGACACCCAGCTGTAAAAACCGTGCCAAAACAGACCTTGCTAGTGTTGGTACCACGTAATAAGTATTTAGTCCACTCCATAAGGTGGTTCGTGTTAGGAAGGGCAACCAGCTGTAAAAATCATGCCAAAACAGACAGTGAAACCTGGTGCAGTCTTCTGGCTAGCCAGCTAACCCTTAAAAGGATGAAAGGCAAAGTTAACCTCACAAAGATTTGAACTCAGAGTGCAGAGAGAGGAAACAAATGTGAGACGTTCTATCCACCACTCTAATGACTGCTAATTTGCAGCCTCTGATGTGGTTAATATTTGCCAAATAGAATCTCTGTACTTGACTCATATATGCATTTTGTGGTTTATTAGAGGGGACCCTAAAAAATATTTTGTTGATAAAGTAGATAACCTAATTACACTGGTTCAGGTACCTTAATTTTTACCTAAGCTTCTTATCAATTTTTGTTAAGCTGCTTTTCAATTTGTGATGCTCTTTTATGCATCCAAATCCATTATATATATACTGTAGGGATTGTTTTTTTTGTTTAAGCCATTATTGATATAACTTCCACAAAAATTTATCATACCTCCATAAAAAGCTGCTTGTAGCTAACTACTGTGATTCCAGAAAGAAAAGAAACAATAACATGTCTGCTTTACAGCTCTGTGCAGCCCTTTCAAGCAAGTGAAAAAAACTATTTACCCATCATAAATGCTTTCAAGAAGTGCAATTCTGCAAAATTGTCCGTTAAATTGTCCATTAAATACCCCACCTTCTCCTCATGCAATACAATAGCCACTAAAACCTACGGAGCCACAGATCTTTCAGAGTCACTGCAATATAAATGAGTTATGTAGCTGATGTTGAAATAAATATTGGCACAGCTTTTGTATGTGTGTGTGTCTGTGTACACACACATATGCAAACTTTTGAATACTGAAATGGCATTGATCTAGCTTTAAATCAATCGCATTGTCTGCTAAGCGTTACAGATGTGCAACTACCAGCAGTCATTCAAGCTGATCACTCTCAGAGTAATTGCAAAAAAGAAAAGCAGTAAAAAAAAAGACACAAAAAAAAACTTAGCGAATTTGTAGGATATTGCTTGGCATTAAACTGAAATAAAGAACACTCATTATTAATGTATTGTTCATTGTTTGTCCTCAGAGAAACGGCACAGAACTGAGAATGTCATTTTGCAGACGCATCTAATATGTAAAATCAACATTGAATAATAATGATACCAGGTGTTTCTTAATTCTTTCTACCTAGGATCACCAGAAGTTTTTGAAGGACATCAAATCTATTAAGTTTACCATAAACTGTTTCATTATTAAAATGCACTAATTTTATGCCTATAATTTTGTCTTATTGCTTTCAGTCAATCCTTCCAAAAATGAATTTCAAATGAAATACACTTTGTTTCATTATATACACACACACACACGACAGGATCCTTTCACTTTCTGTCAACCAAATCCACTTGCAAGGTTTTAATTGGCTGGAGGCTATAGTAGAAGACACTTGCCCACAGTGCAACGCAGTGGGACTAAACCCAGATTCATGTGATTGGGAAGCAGGCTTCTTATCATTCAGCCACGCCTAATATGAATTAGAAGCGGCACTAGTGTTGTAAGCATCATCAACCACACATAAAGTATGTATTTTGCTAAAATGCAGCCAACTGGTGAACAAGCAAAGCACATACACTGTTGATTATTGTTTCTTTATTGTTTTCACGTATTTCTGTATGTTTATTCGTGTACATCATCCGTTTTCCGTCCTTGTGTTGTATACATTCGAAGCTTTCTTCCAAGGGATCTAATGCGCTTAGCTTAGATTTCCCTTGGGGGCTGCCCAGGTCGGAGCAATCTCAAGATTAATCAGCCGAAATTGCGAAGATGATCCGGTTCTTGACTGATGACTTCGAATGTCCTGTCCTGTGGTTCTTGTGTCGTTTTCTAGGTGTTTCACGTTCTTGTCCCAGTTTGTATATATTTTTTACTTTTTACACACACACACACACACACATATATATATATATATATATATATATATATATATATATATATATATATATATATAATATATATATATATATAGTTAATCCAAACATGAAAACCCAAAGAGAAAACACAACAACGCGAGGACGTGGAACAAGTATAGTGTTATTGGATGCTCAGGAAAGGAAAGAAAGAAGGAGGATTTAATGTTTCGAGTGGAACTCTTTGTCAGAAACATAGAAAAAGGGAAGATCCAAGGAAAGGAAGACAGAAGAAGAAAAAAAAAAAAAAAAAAATCGCTTACGATACACACATTTTGAACATCTCTAAGCAATTTTCCCCAATGAACATGTGGCTTTCCGTCTTTTCATGTCCCTGATTACTTTGTCCTGCTGCTGTCAACTTGAATTGCTGGCCCCTCTGTAAAACCAGCAGGAGGTAGCCCTTCTTAATTCTATGTCTTCTCCACATTCAGCAGCCTCTTATAATAGCATTTCCATGCCACTTCCTTGTGTTCAACATCAATGACAAGTATGCCTTCATCATTTTGAGTTCTCTTCTCGCCAATGACATTTCAATTTTCTCTCTCACAGTCTCACAATTCTAAACAACTTCACATCTCTGCAGGATATGCATAAACCTCTTCTTTACTGCCTTACCTTTAGCCATATGTACCTGTAACTTGGCAACTCTTCTAGCCATCAGGTAATGCTCATCTCTTAACCTTTACTGCTTCATCAACTGTATCATTCACATGGCATTCAGGTTTGGCTGGGACTTCGCTCCAGCCACATCTGATCTGTAACTCTAAGGAGGTTATTTCATGGGATTCACAGGAGTTTCCGGTTGCCATCTATACTACAAATTTCCAAATCTTCCTCCCTTCACCCATATGCATGAATTAGAATTTCTTTAAACCTATTCTCAACTGCAGGCTCTTTTAGTTTCCATATCTTGGCATAAAGTCACCTGCCCCTCTTTATCCAGCCATAGAAATCATGTCAAAGCTGACACTGGAACTCGACACAACCCTGTGGCTCGCCAACATGCAAAACAGACGTTAAATGATGATAATTGTTTTCCTTCTCGATGTCGGCTTTCGTTTCTATCTGCCTTGCTGACTCTGAAGCCAACTAGCCACTAATCATCAGGAAATGTGTTGGTATTTAACCCTTCTGTCCAGTTTGCTAGTGAGGATGTAATCTCTTTGTCAGATTGGGTGGCGGTGAGGAAGTCAGCTGGTTTCCTAAAGTGTCTGTTGCAAATTGTTTGACCAGTAATTTCCAAATAATCGAATATTTAGCGCAAGGAAAGGGCATTAAACCAGTAAAACCAGTTAGCCCCTCGAAGAGCCGCCAACACACAGAAATAATTTTAAACAAAAGCATTACATGCCCGTGTAAGAAAAAAAAAAGAATAGGAGAGTGGGATCCAAAATTATCAAGAGATTTCGGCTAAATGGAAACTACATTATCAGCATAAATTAGTAGTAGTAACATGACATCATTGAACTTGTCGCAGTCAATCAGAAGAACAATACAAAAATATATAAAATATTCGTTATGATTTTGGCAATGTTGTGTGAAAATGTTACCTGATGAGTCCAATCTACTTTCGTAAAAAGATATCTAATTATAAAGGATCAAACAACTGCAGGTATATCAACACGTGATTTCTCCCCGATGTCAGTTTTCTTTTAATTACACGAACAGAAACACATCTCTTCGTAAACCAGTGGATTTTGTTAATAAAATGTTGAATAAAATTCTTAATACGAAAATTAGTTAATTTTTTTGATTTCTTCATTAATGTCAAAGCTCATATAAGTGTAACATCGAGTCCTAATTTCGGTTCACCAATATTCTCATTTATATCCTACACAAGCACGGACTCAAATTTACATAAATAGGAAAGGAAAACGAGTTTGACATGAGTGCCTTTCTCAAGGGCATTAGCGATGTGAGAAACGAAGAGGCTACACAAGGAATTGAAACTGAATTATCGGCACGGTCAGCTGCATTACACGCCTACGGTACTCGCTTAACATTGTCAATAACTTTATCTTACATAACACATACACATTGTACGGCATAGAAAGATTAAGCCAAATCAGTGGTGGTGGTGGTAGTTGCTTGAAAGCTATAGCTACCAACGATAGCTTGGCCCACAAATGTAGAATATTCATTAGTTATTAACAAAAATCAAAGCATAATACTAATAAAATGTATTCCTTAATTTGGTATAAATCCAAGTTTTAGAAGAGTGAGATCAGGATTTTTGAAATGATCGAAGAGGAACAGCTTCAACTAGAAATTTGAATTTAATGTTGCATCACAATTTCTAACACAAGTACAATGCAAGAAATATTAACGGGTAGGAAGAATAATCGATTATATCGATCCAGTACATGATACTTATTTTATCGACCTCAGCGGGATAAAAGCGACGTTTCTTAGTATTGGAACAAATCCTGAAATTTAAGGAGAGCGATCCTAGTACACTTGACTAGTACTTTATTCGACCTCAGAAAGATGATGAAAGGCAAAGTTGACCTCGGTTGTGTTTAAACTCAGACTGTAAGAAGCTGGTACAAAAACCGAAGAGCATTCTTGCTCGACGCTCAAACGTTTTTGTTGGACTCAATTTGTTCGATTTATGAAAAATTGAAGAAATGAGACGATGCGACACATTCAGAGAACGAGGAACGTTCAAATGAAATGGACAAGTATTTCGGCAGTTTATGCTGTAACTATATAGTCATACTACGAGCAGAATATTTTCTTTGGTGACAACACGAATTAAAATGTACACAACTAAACCCAATCCAATTAATTAACATGATTGCCCTTAAATCGACATCCTTAACAGGTCTCGAATTCTAGACTTTCCAAGTTACATGTTCAATGTTAACATGATGGACTAACGAAGTCTTGGAAACTCGACATGCTAGAAATGACAGCCAAGTTACACCCCCACCGTTTTAAAAAAGACATTGGATATTGTCATCTAGATATTATTGTATTTAAAAGGGGGCAATTATGGTTGTTATACATTTTATAGAACTGCTTGATCAGAGCTGTCCTGAGGCAGAACAACCAATAATAACGGTAAATCTTTCAATGGCCAAATTCGATCGATTAAAAGAAGACTAGAGATAGAACAGCTGGGAATATTGATGTGGGTAGAAGAAAAAGAGAAAGGATAATAAATGAGGGAAGAGTGGTTGTTCGTAATTAATTATATGGGCAATTTAATAAATAATGATTAGGTTTTAGTTTGAAATAAACGAAACAACTCGAAAGGAAGGAAGCAACGTGTTGCCGATTGCCGGCAAAACTGAAACTCTGTAAAGAAAAAACAAGAAAAGGAAACAATCTGAAGGTATAGGGAAAGAAAGAGAAGAATAAATAAAGCAATACTGACTCCATATCGTTTCGACAGCAAACACTGAGGCCGTAGGATCTTCAGCAAACTCATTTTTGATTTCGCGCAAAGAAAATTAAAGCCGCACTCGAGAAACGTTAAGACACAACCTTCGAGTAACGGAAGTCGGAGCAATTACTACAGTTGCGCGCGTCATGTGACTCGCACTTCCGTTTTCCCAAACCGGGTTTCGGTTTATATAACAATGAAATGTGAAGGCTTCACATGTCATAAATCTATAAATACGGGCATCGATAATTATTGTGATAATAATAAAAGTGGAAATATTGACAAAAATTTCATCAGATTCCTGTTAACAACGGCGATTACACTTTTGCAGGGATTTTTTCGGTTTAAGACCTCAAAATGAAAGAAAATTATCTTAAAAGCAATCAACGTTAAAAAACTGAAATTGGTAAAGAAAAAATAAATAAATAAAATAAAAAAAACTTTTCAGTTTAATTCTCAGAATCTCCGTAATTTTAAGCATAGAATCTCCTCCACTACACCAATTATTTTTTTTCGCAAAAAAGTTAAAAACGAAAAATTGGGAGGTAGGGTGAAGGAACTGAAAATTAAGAATGCAAATTGGCGTTTTTATACCGAAGGATCGCCAAAATTTAATCATGAGAAAAAAGACAATGCTCTCGCCCACAACACTTGCGATCTGTATCAGGTTGGCGAATATGCCAATATATGTTGTACTGGGTAGGACGGTGAGCTGGCAGAATCGTTAACACACCGAGCGAAATGCTTAGAGATATTTCGTCAGCCACTACGTTCTGAGTTGAAATTCCGCCTAGGTTGACTTTGCCTTTCATCCTTTTCAGGGTCGATTAAATAGGTACAATTTACGCACTGAGGTCGATGTAATCGACTTAATCCCTTTGTCCTTGTTTGGGCAATAAAGAAATAAATATATGTTCTGAGTATCGTTAGCACGCCGGACAAAATGCTTAGCGTCATTTCGTCGTCTTTACATTCAGAGTTCAAATTTTGTTGAGGTCGACTTTACCTTTACCTTTCGGGGTCGGTAAAATAAGTACCGGCTGAGTACTAAATTGATGTAATCGACTTTCCCTTCCCCCGAAATTGCTGGTCTTGTGCCAAAATATGAAAGCTGTAAATGGAGTGGGTTTAAAATTTAAAACAAGTAGGAAAGTAAACCTGACTAGATAACTTGTCTTATATTTCATTTACAAAATCAAAGGATCTTTTCGGTTTGAACGGCAATTTTTTCTAGCGGTGTCATACGAAATTGTCACCCATAATTATGACCCTAGTATCAATCTATTGCATTTCAATCTGTTTTGGGGTTAGGGGGAAGCGTATCTTTTTTTCTTCAGAAATGTAAATAATCCCAATCTGTTTCTTAAACGAGGGACATATTCATACGGCACAGAATGTTTTCACCCCAATAGATGTCATTGATTGGTTGAAATTGCAGAAAAAAACAACAAATATCTTACAAACTACAGAATTTTCTCAATAAAGCCAAGAAAATAAGATGTTTTATAAACACATTCTACCAGTATACGAAGTTTCAAAGTGTTTAGTTACGTGGAAATTATTTTTAAAAACTGCCATTCAAACCGAAAAGATTCCACGGATGGATTCTCATCCTCATTCTATTTGAAGAGTATCGGAGAGATGGTATGGTAAAATAATTTGATACATTTCAAGGCATAGCTCCAAAAGTGTGCTCCCATCCCTCGACTTTGTTGTCACATAACGTCCAGAAACACGAATATTTTGGATGAAATTTACGGCAAATACACTCCCAGATGATGTAGATTCCGATTATATTGGAATTTGTTGTGAAAAAAAAAAAAAAAAGAAAAAAAATTCGTGATTGGGAAAGGAATTTCTGAAAATTCTCACGCGTCAGGTTTGTTTCCTCATAGCTTTTCTGAAGATTTGGTATTTTTCAACGAAATTCTATATAGATACCTTTCAGAGTGTGTAGATTACGATCATATGGGAATTTAAGATGAAAAGCAAAATTGGTGGACTCGTACACATATATCTACAAAGTGAAACTGGAAATTTGGAACAAAAATTGATGCATTAGTATATGTGTGTGTGTACGTGCTCACCAATTCTCCCCCCCCCATCT
The DNA here is from genome assembly GCF_006345805.1 of Octopus sinensis. NCBI lineage: Eukaryota > Metazoa > Mollusca > Cephalopoda > Octopoda > Octopodidae > Octopus > Octopus sinensis. Next base: position 33,114,870 of record NC_043012.1, read on the forward strand.
TTATATATAAAAGTAAGGTTGTGTGTCTGTCTCCCACGATTTAGATTCCTAACTACTCCCACATTTTGCGGTGCAGTTTAACCAAAAGCGGGTATCTTATAGTCGTGATTCATATCGAGCCCTTCTGGGTATTAGCGAGCGTCTACCATGAGTCTACGATTTAAAAAAAAATTTACCATCATTTTTTCCATTTTAATGCATTTTTTTCGCTATTATATAAGAGAAGTAACTCTCTAAAAATGTCTACGATGAGTCAACGATTTAAAAAAAAAATTACCATAATTTTTTTTCCATTTTTAATGCATTTTTTTGCTATCTTTTGGCTATAACTCTCTAAAAATGCTTATATAGTTATTTCCCTTACAAACCCGAGCAACGCCGGGTGATACTGCTAGTTAATAATAATACAATCGTTGATAACTGTAGAAAATTTCATTAAAAAATACCCATTTTTTGCAAGTTATGAGGTAACAAAGCCGAATCGTGCGAATTTTCCGAAACTCCTCACATCACCCTCAGGAAAAAATTCAACACAAATTCCAATATAATCGGAATCTACACCACCTGAAGCGTATTTGTGAAGAATTTCATTGAAAAATATCTATTTTTTTCTAGAAGTTATGAGGCAACAAAGTCAGATGGGCACATATGTGGAGGTATATCCAATTCAAATTGTACGAAACCTCACTAACGGTTTCTGGATCTCAAATGGAGTGAGGGCAAATACAAAAAAAATACCGCTGCAAATGTCAGTCAGGTACCAAACTCCAGAAAAGCTATCAACGTCGAAATCTAAGGGATAATTCATGTTCTTTCCATTTCTCTTCCGAGCTATACCGAATCTCTCGAATAATTTGAGAGGGAAGCTTCCATCTAGCTCGAACTACTGACTAATTTAAGACCGATCTTTATCCCCAAATAATATCAAGAAGTTGATCCCATCCTTTCCTATTGGACTTAGCCCACCTTCATCAATCATCTTGACGACCACATCTCCTAGACGGCTGGAATTGATTTTTGAATGTTTCACAAAGCTCATAACAAATTTTTTTCGAGAGTATTCTCCCCTTCATACGTCAGTTGGGTCTCCTTAAGCTTACTGATTGTATCTATCCTTAACAGTTGGGTGTGATTGGAAGCGACCCTCTCTCTTCGGAACTCAAGCCTTTAGTTCGGGGTTTTTGAATGAAACTGGGATGTGAAGCAGTAGAGTATGCCACGAGGACATTCGTGAGCACTACTTGTGAGGTCCCCCAGGGCAGTTCTCAAACTTGATTTTTAAAAATGTTTAAAATTCAACCGGTCGCGATATCTTCCTCAGCTCACTGAAAGTAGGGTGCTCAAGGGTTTTACCATTTTACTGGTAGGCTTAACAGGAGCCCTTTCATATCTCACTTAGCGATCCCTTTGTTGTTTGCCATGTGTGCACTGAGCGTCGATGTGATATATTCGAAGAAAATAACCTCACTAAAATTTCAGTTTCCAAGTATTTCATTAACCTGTACCGTTTATATTTATAAGTAAACACCTCAATAAATTAATGGAACAGCTAATGATTCATATCTATATATTGTCCATAAAGGGCTAAACATAGAAGGGACAAAGAAGGACAAAGGGATTAAGTCGATTACATCGACCCAGTACGCAACTGGTACTTAATTTATCGACCCGGAAAAGATGAAAGGCAAAGTGGACCTCGGCGGAATTTGAACTTAGAACGTAAAGACAGGCAAAATACCTATTTCTTTACTACCCACAAGGGGCTAAACACAGAGGGGACAAACAAGGACAGACAAAGGGATTAAGTCGATTACATCGACCCCAGTGCGTAACTGGTACTTATTTAATCGACCTCGAAAGGATGAAAGGCAAAGTGGACCTCGGCGGAATTTGAACTCAGAACGTAGTGGCAGACGAAATACCTATTTCTTAACTACCCACAAAAGACAAAACACAGAGGGGACAAACAAGGAGAGACAAAGGGATTAAGTCGATTATATCGACCCCCAGTGCGTAACTAGTACTTAATTTATCGACCCCGAAAAGATGAAAGGCAAAGTAGACCTCGGCGGAATTTGAACTTAGAACGTAACGGCAGACGAAATACGGCTAAGCACTTCACCCAGTGTGCTAACGTTTCTGCCAGCTCGCCGCCTTCACGGGTTCTACAAGACAATGAGAAACCTATGACAGAAGTTGCTCTGCCGAATCTCCCAATAGTTACTTTCAAGTCAGAACATAAAATCTTTATTTATAGTTTATATGTTGATCCATAAATTAGTGTGAGGTAACTGATTACTTTCTAACAAATATTAATTATTGGCATGTGAAGACATCAACAATTGAAAGAAGAAAGTTTTGATGGTGTATTAAGAAGTGTATCAAGCCACCGACGAATGAAATTGACTCGACGAATAGTTTGCTTTTAGAGAGGTGAAGGCCTGAGCCAAGCGACCAAGGTGAAGGCCGTAGTTAAAATGGCGCCTGCGGAGGACGAGTCGAGTGAAGAAAACATTCTTTACAATCTCACTGTACATGCCGAATGGAAAGTGGATGCAGAACCATTTGTAAATATTTATTTTAACGTATACTTTTGTTTTAGCATTAATTTTTCATTTCATTTGAATACTGATGGCTATTTTTTGCTGTACATAAACTTCCAAGTGTTGCTTCTACGTGTCTGCTTTGGCTAAGTTGGCAGGTTCTTTTTTCATAAGCCATCATTTTCGTATCTTTTTAGTTTGTCTTAATTGTGTATTTGTCTCTACTCTCAACAGAACTGTTTGATTTTCTGTTTATTCATCAATATTTTTTGTTTTCAAGTACTCCTTCTTGTCAATCGGACGCGTGTTAATTGCTGACTTAAGTGTTTCTTAATCACGATCACTTATTCGACATGACACAACAGTTAATTAACTTCTTAAAATCATATTTTGATTCTTAAAAATAAATGTTCCAACGAATTTCCTTGGTAATTCGGAATATGATGATTAAATATTGTTTAATTGCTATCTATGTATATTACTTTTATAGAAACCTATTGAGTATAATCTTTCAGATATATTAGTAAGTCACTATATATATATGCATCAAATGAAATAAAAAACATATATATATATGTATGTATATGTATTGAATTTGGCTTATCCCCATTGTGATAAGAACGTTTATTTTACCATGCTTGCATAGTATTTCATGGAACGTTGAGATCTTCGAAAACGTATATAGTGTCAAAAAGCTAAAGTGTATATATGTGTATATATTGTTCCTTCTAAGTATTACTTTTAGCTACGTTTGGTTTTGATATAGAGGGCATTCCCGAAGTGGTGTTTATATGAAGTGTTTATTTTGTTGCATTGCTCTTCCTAAGCTGCAGATACATTTCTTCTTATTACCAACATCGTAGCTAATTTAAACCTTACTTCATCATAACTTTAATTTCAAATGCTGGCTTCACACGATACAATAAACATCTCATAGTCACGTTGTTTATATATGTATTTGACTACTCATTATTATTATTAATATTATTATTATTATTAACGAACACTAACAGTAACCATTCCTGACAGACATTTACAACTGATTAATGAGTATGTGTGGCAATCATGCTTTTCTCAAGAGCATTAGGGGCTCTAATGGAGCGCCCGCGACCCAGTCGTGATTCATTAATAATAATAGGGAATCTCGACCAGTTAGAAATGACAGCCAAATATCCCTCAAATCACATCTTATCGTCTTTAAAGAGGAAGGACACATTGGGTTTTATATACACCTAAAAACGACTAATGGGACGTCTTTGATCATAAGTCTACTGATCCGCGTTCAATTAGGACCAAACATTAACAAAAATTCTGCTGGACGAGCCAACGAAGAAAGCTCTACTTGGTTGCTTGATCTGGTAGAAATAGTAGCTAGGTCTATCTCAAATAACCCCATATCATCTTAAAAAGAAAGATGTATTCGACAATATTGTCATGGTTATAACAAAAAGCTGCTCTATGGAAACGGCGTTGATTGTTGTGATTCTTCTCAAGGGCTGACTTGGGACTAAATTTTATTAAACTAAACATGAAGACAGTTTTGTAAAATGTGTATATTTGACTCCGTATCTCACTGTTACTAATTTCATCAACTCCAGGAGAATGAAAAGTAAGACTGACTTAGTATAATTTCACCATGAGCTGTGAGACACAGCTAAACATATGGTTCCTTTTGCTGTAGTGTCTACTTTCACAATACAAACTTTTGGGTAATTTGTTTGGCGGCCGTGGAAGTTTTTCAGTTATTTTCTTTCTTGTCAAGATATTGTGCTGTGGTCAGCTTGTTTAGTTTAGGGGATTTTTTTTTGTTCGACCGACTACATGCATCGGTTAGTTTAGGATTTTGTCTTTTTTTTGTATTCAGACTGACTAATTCCAGGATGGTTTGGTTGCTATTTCCAAAAGTTAAGCGATAGGAAAGAGGTTCCTTGGTAAAGTAAAATAATAGAAATTGTTCAATTATTATTTATAACGAGTTCAAATACCAGAATGATAATTTTTTTATGAGGTAGACAAAGAAGTAATCACTGCTTAGATTTAGCAAAATTTTAACCAATGCCAACCTCATAATTTTTGCAGTATTCTGCGACTTGGCTCTTTTACTTTGAGATAAGAAGTCTTTGCTTTTGAAAGTGTCTCATATTTTAACCTTTGCTCTGACACCTCATCATTAATTCACACTGTATTTTAGTTAACCATATATATTCCGCGGTATATATACCACGCCGCCTTACTAGCACTTGTGCTGGTGGCATGTGAAATATTCAAACGAGGTCATCACCAGTGCCGCTGGACTGGCTCCTGTGCAGGTGGCACGTAAAAAGCACCATTTGGGTGTGGCCGTTGCCAGTACCACCATACTGGCCCTCATGCCAGTGGCATGTAAAAAGCACCTACTACACTCTAAGAATGGTTGGCATTAGGAAGGACATCCAGCTGTAGAAACTCTGCCAGATCAGATTGGAGCCTGGTGCAGCCATCTGGTTCGCCAAATCTTAGTCAAATCGTCCAACCCATGCTAGCATGGAAAGCGGACGTTAAATGATGATGATTCCAGTTTTTAGGAGCAGAATACCTTGATGATGATTGACAGTAACTTTCTTATTGTGGCTAGCGACCTCAATGGTTATGTTGGGCAGCACTCCAATGGATTTCATGGTGTGCATGGGGGTTAGGGCTTTGCTTCTAGAAATTAGGGGTGGGGAGCAAGGCTGATGGAATTCTGTAATGCAAATGACTTGATGATCTACAACACTAACTTCTGAAAACCAACCAGGCCCCTGATCAGCTATCAATCTAATGTGCATATAAACCAGATTGACCATATTCCCATTATAAGACAGGATACACAAATGCTTAGAAATGCACGCAAAATTTTTCCCCAGGCAAAGAATGTACTACCAAGCATAGGTTAATGATTAGTGACTTTGAAATTAGAGCTAGAAGGATGAAGAGAAACAGACCAGTGTGGAAAAGAAAGGCATGGAAACTCATAGACCTTGCAAATAGTAAGAAATTTAAAGATATTTTAACTGAAGCTTTTGTTGAAAAGAAGGTGTTAAAGATATATAACATAGAGGGCAAATAGAAGGTCTTATGGGAGCTACATACCACATATGATGTGGTTTCAAAAAGTTCTAGGACTAGTTATGTTTAATAAAAAATAATTCATTGAACTAAGTTTTAACACCATCTCCTTTGAAATAGTCACCTTGCACAGCAATACACTGGTCCTAGCATTCCTGTCCAGTTTGCTAAGGTCAGTGCCATGGATCAGAAAGCATGGAATAACATTGTCACCAGAGTCCATTATCCAGCAGCACCCACAGTAGCATATTGGTTGAAAGGACAGCCTCCACCCGTGGCCACCAGCTAGGGATCAATCAAACATTATCAAAAATCAATTATACTTCCATGTATATTTTTTAAGCCAATTATTCAGCATTGCCCTTCTTCACTCTTTCCTTCTCATTCTAACTGCTACTGCTAAAGATAATCAAAATATGATGATGTTTTACTTGATTAATCATTACAATATTTATACTAAAACCTTTTTTTTCCAGTATCGTCCACAGAAAGACAGCAAAGAGCTTTCGATATGGAACAAACTCACCTCTGCATCACAGAGTAAGTTTTTTTTGCCTTTTTCAATTTCTGTTTTTGCTTATTTAATTTTTAAAGCTGTGTTTGTATTAAAAAAATAAATGGATCAAATCACTTAAGGTGGAGGAAAGTTGTGGAAGAGAGAGACCCAGGAGGGCATGGAACAAATGCCGATCTCAAAATGAAGATGACAGAGGTCTGAGATATGTTGTGCTTTGTTGTACTCAAGATCCACACACCACAACAGACTTGAGATCCTAAAACCAAGGTGCCATGTAAAACGCATTGGTGTGGATGCTGGTACTATGTAAAAAACATTGATGATGGTGTCACATAAAGAAGCACCTAGTACACTCTGTAAATGGTTGGCATTAAGAAGGGCAGCAAGCTGTAGAAACCAAGCCAAAACAGACTGGAACCTGGAGGGCCAGTTTGGTGGTATAGGCAACGGCCATGCCCAAATGGTGTTTTTTACATGCCACCTGCACAGGAACCAGTCCAGTGGCACTGGCGACGACCTCGCTCGAATGTTTCCCCCCTCTAGGTGTAATGGCTTAACATATTCAATGGTTTAAATATTAGATCTCTGACTGAAAAGTCATCAACTGAAGTTATTGGCAATCAACCTTAAACATTCACCACATTAAATTCAACTTTTTCTTCTTTTTTTTGAAGGAAGTCTCTGGAATATTTTGAAGAATATTGGAATACCTTTCAAGTAAGTATGAAAAATATATTGAAATGTTTTATGCATTTTTATTTTATTTTATATTTTCACATTGGTGCAGGCAAGGCTGTTGGGACATTTACTTCTCAATCACATAGTTTCAGGTTTAGTCAAACTATGTGGCACTTTGGAGGCACAATGGCCCAGTGGTTAGGGCAGCAGACTCGCGGTTGGAGCATCGCGGTTTCGATTCCCAGACCGGGCGTTGTGTGTGTTTATTAAGCGAAAACGCCTAAAAACACTACAAGGCTCTGGCAGGGGGTGGGTGGCGACCCCTGTTGTACTTTTTTGCCGCAACTTTCTCTCACTCTCTCTACCTGTTTCTGTTTCTTGAGTAACGCTGCAATGGACTGGCGTCCCATCCAGCTGCGGGGAACACGTACGCTACAGAAACTGGGTCTATGAGCCTGGCTAGGCTTGAAAAGGGCAACGTTTATCATTATGTGGTACTTTGGGTTGGCCAAAAGCTTTTGAGTGGATTTGGTAGATGGAAACTGACTGAAACAAGTCCATTGTTTGTGTATATATGTATGTCCCATGCATACCAGCACTGAACAGGGATGTTAACTGATGATGAGGATGTGAATATGTGAGTTTGAGTCTGATTGTGTCTCCTTGTCTTTGCATTGTGTGATTGTTGTAAGTCGTTAGCATGCTGAGCAAAATGCTTAGCAGCATTTCGTCTGTCTTTACGTTTTGAGTTCAAATTCCACCTAGGTTGACTTTGCCTTTTATCCTTTTAGGGTCAATAAAATAAATACCAGTTGAGCACTGGCATTGATTTCATCGACTTACCCACCTCCCCAGAAATTGCTGGCCTTGTGTCAAAATTTGAAGCCCATATTCTTCACAGTATTTTAAATAGATTTATTTATATATATTTTTATACTCTGATTAAAATCATTTGTCTTAGTTTTCATTCTTTCCATTTTGCTCCATTCCAGATCTGGCTTGCCATGTTCCCTTCCTGCTGGCTTAGTCCAAATTGTCAACAGTCAGTTGGCTTGGAATATTGCTGTTGGAAAGTGAGTAATCCATTGACTTGTTTTGTTACTGTTTGATTCATTTGTACTTAGTCATTATGTAAAACTTTATAGGCACAGGAGTGGCTGTGTGGTAAGTAGCTTGCTTACGAACCATGTAGTTCCGGGTTCAGTCCCACTGCGTGGCACGTTGGGCAAGTGTCTTCTACTATTGCCTTCATATAATGAAGGAAATTATTGTTTACAGCATTCAGATGCACTACAACCAAAAAACAAAATAAAAAAGCCATCTGGTGTAGTGTTGGCGAATCTCAGGAAGCATGGAAGGTTTGAAGGATGCAGTGCTCCGACAACTAACAACTGATGTTGGCAGTCTGTTCCATGCTTCAGCAACTCTTGGCGTGACTTTTTCTGACTTTGTAAACATGTCCATGGGTGTTAGACAGGTGGAGTTTAAAAAGGTGCTCAGAGTTATGGTTTGTAAGATGTATATCTTTTTGTTTTTTTTTTGTTTTTCTACACCTGAGCTGTTTCCGTTATAATTACACCTTTTTTTATATCATAATTTCTTGAGGTGTCAAATATCTTGTTTAAATCTGAAGATTAACCAATTTTGTTCTTTAACAATATTGACAATATTCTGACCGCATTATGAGTTATTTCCCTTTGTGGCTCTATACTGTATTGTGTACATAACGTGAAATTTTGCTCATTTCTTTTTGCAGATTTGGTCAGTTAGTTGCCATATTACAAGACCAGTTTGTAGAAATAAGGTGAGTTTGCATTCTGACTTGTGTAGGAAATCAAGCTAATTGTTTGATATACGGTGCATATCTTATCTTTTGATGATTGAAAGTTCGATTTAAAGTCTGAAGCCTTTTCTTTATAGCTTTATATGGTAGCGTTGGCAGGGATGAATGTATATCGGTTGGGATGAGTTCTTTCTGATTCTGATACATGCTGAAAAGGAGAGTGGAAAGCGGGATGGTGATGTTGAGGTTTCATGTTTTGGTGCAGTGTGGAATGGGAAGCAAAGTGCTTAGGGAATGTGCAGTTTTGTTTGGAGAGAAAACATTTTTGTATCGTCATCATCATCATCATCATTTAACGTCTGTTTTCCATGTTAGCATGGGTTGGATGGCTTGACAGGAACTCGTAAATCCAGGGGCTGCACCCACCAGGTTCCATAGTCTTGTTTTGGCTTGATTTCTATGGCTGCCTGCCCTTCCTCACTCTAACCACTCTAACCACAGAGTGTGCTGTCTGCCTTTTATATGGCACCATCACAGGTGCAGCAGCAGTGCTTTTTATGTGGAACTAGCATCCACACCAATACATTTTACATGGCACCTTTGTTTTAGGATCTGAATTCTGTTGTGGTGGGTGGGTGGGTCTTCTCAAGCCCAGCAATGCACCACACACCTCGGTCTTCTGTCATCTGATATGTAGTGATGAGGCAGTGTATGAATTGATTTTATGAGAGCAGGTTGAATTTAGATGAGAAGAATATAATGTTTCTATTGTTGTATCAAAGAGACCTATCTTTGTCATTCATTTCTGATCATCATCATTTAACGTCTGCTCTCCATGCTGGCATGGGTTGGACAGTTTGACATGGAGCTGGCTAAGAAGGAGCTGTCTGGACTCCAGCTGTCTGTTGTGGCATGGTTTCTATGACTGGTTGCCCTTCCTAATGCCAACCACCTAATAGAATGTGCTGGGTGCTTTTTATGTGTCACTGTCATGGTTGCATTTACCTATCATCAAAGGCATTCCACATATGACCATTCTGTCTTCTGGTCCCATACATAATGTTCCTTCTTTTATATCCGACACAAGTGTGTATTGGTCTCTATTCTCTAATCTGTTTCACAGTAGGCCATGATTTGAGTGAGATTTTGCTGCTGTTTATTGCAAGTCAAGTGACTCCATAGAAACTCCTTCATTGGCTTCACAAATATAATGTTTGGAGTGTTGTTGGGTTAGGCTGGGGGTACAAAGTCAGAGAGGTGATTTGTCAATGTCAGATGTTGAGATTGGTTAATATACTAATGACTGTGACTGAGATGTATAGGTTGATTGGGAAAAGCAAACAAGTTGTGGGTGGTGAAGTTTTCTAAGAGGAGGAGAGTTGAAGATGAAGTTTGCATGTAACATGAGATGCAGTCAATCGTTAGGCAGTGAGTTGGTAATTTAGACCACAATAAACAACATCATCGTTTAACATCCGTTTTCCATGCTAGCATGGGTTGGACAGTTCGACCGAGGTTTGGGAAGCTAGGAGGCTGCACCAGGCTCCAGTCTGATCTGGCAGTGTTTCTACAGCTGGATGTCCTTCATAACGCTGACCACTCCGTGAGTATAGTGGGTGCTTTTTACATGCCACCAGCACAGGTGCCAGGGGAGGCTGGTAACAGCCATGATCGGTTGGTGGTTTTACATGCCACCGACACACTATAAATGAGATTGTCTACTGGACCAGCTAGAAGTCTTTGTTTCTAACATTTAAGATTTGGGAAAAGAGTGAGAAGAAAATAGATTCTGTATAAGCATAGAATAGTAATATTTTGAATAAAAGTGGGTAAAATAACAATGAAATTCCAAACTTAAAATGTAAAATAAATATAGGTTTTATGCATTTCACTTCTGAGTCTATTCTGAAAAATTATTTGTAGATCTTCCCATGATGATTACAACAATATAATTGGAAGATCTTGTGTCATGCCTGACACTTGTCCCCAGTGGCGCCAGATTGCTTGGAGTAGTGATGGTGCATTGCTTGCCGTTTCTCACAGTAATGGCATTATTGAAATATTCGATATGTTTGGAAATCCTCTGTTCAGTATCCCATCTGTAAGTTTTACTGATTTCATATTATTTGTTTTCTATTTCTTTTGTAATATCTTTGAAATATTTTCCTTATAATTTGATGTTACCAGTTTTATAATTCTTTACTAAATGCTAACACCAGTTTCAACTTTTCAGCAGTTAATACCATTTTTGTAAAATAATTTGAATGTTTATGGAGATGTACTTGCATAGCGAGTGACTTGATCTGAGATTGTGTGCTGGAACGTAAACAACTGCAGCGTGGAAGGTGTTTATAAGCCATTTAAGAAACACACAAAAACTGTTAGATTCACTTCAACATTTAAATTTAATTTGTCAAAATATTTTCGTCGCTTTGAGACCGCGACCTGTTCACTGACAAAACTTCGTGCTGCATCAGAGTTTTGTCAGTGAACAGGTCGCAGTCTCAAAGCGACAAAAGTATTTTGACAAATTAAATTTAAATGTTGAAGTGAATCTAACGGTTTTTGTGTGTTTCTTAAATGGCTTATAAACACCTTCCACGCTGCAATTGTAATTTGAATGTTTTCATTAAGGAAACAACATTAGCCAGGCTGTTTTTGTTTAATTTTTTTCTGAAAATTATTATACATTTATTTCTCAATTCCATTAACATCACTTTCATCATTCCGTATCCTTCTTAAACTGCATCTTCCCCCTTCACACAGCTCATGCCTTTGTTTTCCTATTTAATTTACTTAACAACCTAGATGTAGCTGCCTTTCACTGTCTCACTTCCATGACTCCCATCTCTACCACCTCCCCACCCACTCCTAATATTCTGTTTCTCCGATCATACTTGTACTTGGTTTCATTTCATCCTCTCACTTTAGTTTTCTCTCTGTCATCACCTCTATTTTATGTGTGTGTGTGCACGCATACACATGCACAGTAGAGTTTGTTATGTAATTTTTAACCTCCTCGTTAAAATTTTAATACTTTTAGTTGGTTATGCTCTCACCTGTTTTCAGAAAATCAAAACAAAACCTGTGCTGCATATATGTTTGATCTATATTCAATGCATTACCCTCTGATTTCACGCAGGTCACTGAAACATCTTCCAGTAATGTTGGAGTACCCACAGATTTGACACACAGTGTTGCAGGACTTGTGTTTTTAGAGAACACCAAAGTGAAAGATGGGTATGTTGAGCCAGATTTTAAATTTCCTTAGAGAAACTATCTCAGAAGAATGTTTCACATAATATCATTTGTTCACATGGTAGCATGGGGTTGGCTGGGAAGTTATTTGGGGCAGGATTTGGCTATGGGACGAGTCAGACGCTTATCTTGTTGCCTACTCTTGCCTGTTTTTCCCAAGTGAGAGATGTCTTAGTCCTACAGGTCTTTGAAAGTGTAGTGCAACTGGTTGTAATGTCAACATCACCAACACTTCAGTTCAACTGAGGTCCATATTGACCCCGGGATTCATAGAAGATATTTTGGGGTCCACAGATGCAATATAGTAAATTGGGGGTCCATGGTAATTTTTCAAGGGCCATCGAAAAAATTCTGCTTCAGAACAGTAAAGTTTATGTGCAATAAATTGGTTACACGTCCCTATTACATAAAATATTTTAATAATTTTTATACAAGTCCTAATAATATTTAATCATAAAAATACAAAAAAAGATTTTTTAAACATTGAATGGCTATGGGGGTCCACCAGAGTAAAATAGGAATCAAAGGGGTCCATAGGTAAAAAAATTGGTTGAGACCCCTGAGTTAAATGGCATTTTCTATGCTATCATGGTTTGGACGGTTCGACCGGGGTCTGGAAGCCATGGAGACTGCACCAGGCTCTAGTCTGATTTGGCAATATTTCTACAGCTGGATGCTCTTCCTAACGCCAACCACTCCGTGAGTGTAGTGGATGTTTTTTACGTGCCACCAGCACAGGGGCCAGAGCATGCTGGCAAACGGCCACGATCGGTTGGTACTTTTACGTGTCACCGACACGGACACCAGTCAGGCGGCGCTGCCCTCGTAGATAGATATGTGATAGCTAATTACTGTAAATAATTACCTGTTATGTGAATTTCCCCTTTAGTACCAAGAAATGAAACTTAGTTTTATTTATGGAATATTTGATGAGAATGACTAATTATCGATATTGCATTATTTCTTCTTGTTTCTTTTATTCTCAGAACCGCACATCTACTAGTTGTAAACTACTTGGGAAAGTTAAGTAAATACCATGTTGACCGTAACAGCACTTATCGATTACTACACACTTTTATGCTGACCAGTGAACATCCTCAGGGTGTTACAGGGTTAGTTTATCTTCCACAACACAGTGCACTTATTGTTGGCAGTCACGCTCCGGTGGCTGCTGGCTTAGATGACAGCATGTCTCAAGCAGAACAATATGGTCTTAGTTTATGGCGTATTCTCTCAGATTCTCCACATTACAAACTAGTCACTGACTATGAGCAAGACTTACATAAGGTAAGTTCTTTTTCTCTCTCTCTGTTTTACTTCAGTTATTTAGTTTGTCTTGAAATTTCAAGAACTAATGTTGTAGAAATTTTCTGTGAAATTAAAATATATTTATCAAAGAATATAACAAAAGTATTTTTCTTCTTGATTTGAATAATTTTAGATTCCATAAATTTCATTAAACTTCATGATGGACACACTTTCATTTGACAACCTGTATTTGTAATACAATTACCTCATTTTGTTTTAGTGCTGTAATTTAGGCTTCAGTTGTGGTATAGGTAGTTGACTGAATTGATAGTTTTGGATTTCAGTCTGAAGAATTGACTGATAATATCATCCCTCAGTAGCTGCCAACCTTATGCTGTGTCCAAAGCTGATATACTTAACTTTACAGAGCTCAGTCGATTATGCTGTAGATCTTATATTATAAAAGAGAAGTGGATCACCATCTGTTTGCCTGTTACAACATCTATTAGAGGGAGGGAGAGAAAGAGAGGAATCAAAATATACATATTTTTAGAAGAGGAAAAGAAAAGGTTGTTGTTGAGATAGAAATACAGCTGTGGAGGAAGAGTGAGAGTAAGAGTGTGTGTGTGTGTGTGTGATAGATAGATAGTTAGTGTTGTCACCATAGTAACTAACAATTTCTGATTTAAAACACAAGAATTTTGAGTGCAAGTCTGTCAGCACAACACAACACAGACTTCAAAACAAGGCCATATATATATAAAAATATATATGTATATAGTGATTTTTTGTTGTTGTGTGAGTGTCTGTGTATTTCAATATATTGATAATGCAACACAGACTTGAAAAACAAATTTTCACCTTGAACAATTTAAGAAGGTACATGCACGATTAACAAATATTTTTACCAGCAGCATAGTGACAGATTACAACCTAGTATATATTATCTAGTAGCATGTAGCTAAAGCCTTCATGGTTGCTCTAAATGTTGTCTGTTGTTGTTACTGAGGATCTTACCTGAGAAAGCGTTCTTGAACATAGTTATGACTGAATCTCAAAAAAAGCTCAGGAGAAACCTGCATCTAGGATGGTGCAGCAGCTGTATGTATGGATATCAAAAGCCACATGACTTTTTTGTATAAAGTCACTTCATCTTCTGACCCATAGATGTGATGTCTGCTCTCTCTCTCTCTCTAGTTTCCTACTGCTTGGCCTCTACTTGTCAGACACATGTTGACCAGCCCTCTGGAACTCTTTCCCCGATCGTATCTTTCCTACAGGTGTTGAGTTGCAAAATATAAAGTGGAACATCAATGGCATCAGTCTCAATAGTCTCAGAAGACATGGACACTGCCATTTCTTTCAGACTCAGCAAGTTACAAAAAAAAGATACAATTCACTTCTGCAATTGGCAGAAACACTAGTTGCCCATAGTGAGAGATAATGAAACTGACAAAGACATCCAGGAATTAAGTGATTGAAAACAACAAAAAACAATAACAACATTTATGTTAGAAATTTACAATATATTTAGAAATTCTATACAGGATGTAATTTCTGATAATTAAAAATTCCTAATTATGTGATTATTAGTTTTTATAATTTTTGTTGCAGAGTAAACCAAAAAGTTTCCTCAAGAAATTATTTCTGTTACCAAAATTATCATGGAAAAATAGCAAGGTATGTTTTGTTTTCCATTTACTTGTGTTTATTATAGAAACAAAACAGCTGAGTGGATAAAGTATTGAATTACCTATGGCTTAGGGATTCAAGTTTTCTGTACACATTTAACCCTTTTGTTACTGTATTTCTGTTGAGATGCTCTGTGTTTCTTTCAATTACTTCAAATATAACAAAGAATTTAGTAAAATAACTTAGTTATCATTAAGCTAGTGTTAGGAACATAAATTGTGACTAATGTTTGTTGGAAGATGTGAATTCAAAACTTATGAAAACAAGACATTTGTACTCAGAGCCAGAGCCGGTTTCAGCCGGGTTGGTAACGAAAGGGTATCGATCAAAAAATCAATGGAAATTGTAGTTATGATACCAGTGCCGGTGGCACGTAAAAGAACCATCTGAACATGACTGTTGCCAGCACCACTTCAACCGGCCTCAGTGCCGGTGGCACGTAAAAAGCACCAACCGACTGTGGCCGTTGCCAGCCTTGCCTGGCACCTGTGCTGGTGGCATGTAAAAAGCACCCACTACACTCATGGAGTGGTTGGCATTAGGAAGGGCATCCAGCTGTAGAAACACTGCCAGATCAGACTGGAGCCTGGTGCAGCCTCCTGTCTTCCCAGACCCTGATCGAACCGTCTAACCCATGCTAGCATGGAAAGCGGACATTAAACGATGAAGATGATGGGTAGAGCACTTATTCTGCAGTGTTCAAATTATTCGTTAGAATTGGTTGTTAGAGTTTCTGGGAAGAGATCAGTGGTGCTGATCACTCATAATTATATATCTCTGATTACAAAAAAAATTGTCATTGTTAAAATGTATCCTTTGCAAAGGTAACTTTTGTGTATGAGAGTATGCGTGTGTGTTAACCCTTTAGCATTTAAATCAGCCATATCCGGCCTGAATATTCTACCTGTTTCATGTTCAGGCCAGACAGATTTGGATTCTCACACTTATCTTACAATAACATTTTAAAAACAAACAATCATATCATAATTATCTTGAAGCTACAAGATAATGAATGATAGATTTAAAAGAAGGTGAATAAGTAAGCATTACTTATTTGGCAAAGTAATTTGAATGCTGAAGGGTTATACACAGTACTTAATATGGTTGGAATGTTAACTTGATGATATCTTTTCAGCGTAATCCAGTGTTTTTTATGATCATTTCAATTTGTTTTTGATGAGCTGGAAATTTAGATTTAGATTATTTTTTTTTTATTCTTTGAATCTAGGATAGTATTTTCAAGATGTGCCTGTCTCCTGATACCAAACAACTGGTGACTTTACATTATTCTGGAGAACTCGTTCTTTGGGATGTTCCATCCTTGCGCAAAAGAAAATCTTGGTTACATGAAGATCAGGTAATTATGTTAGCATTCAATTTCATCTGAAAATATCTCTGTGAATATATATATATATATAGAACAAACTTAAATGGATGCGTGCGTTCCGTCATATAATTACAAATTAATAAATAAAACATATTATTATTATTATTAATAAATAAAACATATGCATATATAAATACATTATTAATAAATAAAACATATGCATATATACATACATATATGTACATACCTACATCTACATGTATATATACATGCATATATGGATACAGGACACCAAAAAAACGTAGAACACAATGAGAAACGAAAACATAAACACAAAACCAAGGAAATGGACATTTTTCTTAAACAACGAAAAAATAGAGTACAGGACATACAACACAAAGAAAATTCCCCTTCTTCAGTCGCCATGGTTTCATCTACTCCGCGTGTTGTTGTTTCTGGGCAAGATACTACATTCTACATGTTTTTTAGTATATTTTGTTTCATTTTGTCATTAACAATTACTGGTGAAACTGTTAATGAGTTGTTGAATTATCACTGAAGAGCAGACTGTCTCTGTAACCTAATGACTATAGTTGGGTATTACACGTTTAAAGAGTGAGGAAAATAGCATGGCATTGCAGATTTTCTACCTATTCAGGTTGGGAGAAATTAATCACTTCTTAAATGAATATTTGAGAAATATAAGCCGCAATATGGTGAGTGTGGGCTAATAAAAAGAGCCTCTAAGCAGTTGCTTGGTCTGCTGAAAATAGCTAAATAGTCTTCCTTGTTTCATATCCTTCCCTCTTAAGAAACAAGGATACATTGGGCCATATAGCCCCTGATCAGTAGTGGCTTGTGTATAGACACTGCGGAACTGCAGCACCCCCTATTTCTACTCGATATCATCAATAGCATTCAATATGAGTCCGTTTTTCCTTAATTCTTTCTTTATACTTTTCCGTTATATAATCCTTAAGCTTAATGTCAGTAGCCATTCCCTAGTTTATGAAAAAAATGCAAATATCCTTGTATAGAACTGTGCACTTCACAGTTCCAGCGATGTCGTGTTTGAGATAGGAAGCTGCACACTAGGGAGAGAGAGCACTGAGCTTCATGCAATGCCACCCAGATGTGCAAGGTAGTGTTTCTTTTTGACTCCATGTGTGTTATGGTTAAAAACGTGTTTATATTCTTGAATGTGATAAAGTGTAGAATTAGATTATTATCCTGCTTCCAGCTACAGTGTTACAGCCGCCAACATTTGAAAAATAGGGCAGATTTTCCCCACCTTATTTTGTGATTTTAGGGGTGATTTTTGAAAAACAAGGGGGAATTCATGGCAGTGTTCAGTGAACAAATTAAGCACACTACCCGGCAGTGGCTAAAACGAGAATCAATCAAGTCTTTGTATAAATTTTTCTTTTTATATGTTTGTTTCCTTTTACACAATATCAAAACAATGGCTTTGAACGTGGCCGATGCCAGCACCGCCTTGACTGGCTTCTGTGCTGGTGGCACGTAAAAAGCACCAACCGATCGTGGCTGCTGCCAGCCTCCCCTGGCACCTGTGCTGGTGGCATGTAAAAAGCACCCACTACACTCACGGAGTGGTTGACGTTAGGAAGGGCATCCAGCTGTAGAAACACTGCCAGATCAGACTGGAGCCTGGTGCAGCCTCCTGGCTTCTCAAACCCTGGTCGAATCGTCCAACCCGTGCTAGCACAGAAAATGGACGTTAAACGATGATGATGATGAGCTGCCACTACCCCTGATATACAAAAAGATGGGCTGGTCATGGTTGGAATGCCTTTCCTCAATGTTTACTCAATCACTGTTGATCAGATGCTAAGTGTGTAGCTTTTAAATATTTTGGTAGATACTCTGAGTAAACTACAACTAATACAGTTTATAATAACTGAATGACAAGACATGCTTGTTTTTGAATGCTTCAAGCCATGTAACATCATTTTAATGAGTTCTGCCATTCCATATAATGCCATTCTGCCATTCCATCTAATTTTTTTGTAAATATCTTATTTCTTTCACAGCCTGGTTATGATGATATCAGTCAGGAATTTTTGGAGAATCCTTACAAAAAGAAATTTTTGAAAGGCAAGTATGATGCAAAGATATAAATATTCCTATCTTCTTTTGTTTGTTCTCTTTTTTTTTTTAACACATCTTAATTTTTTGCTCTTTGTCTATCTCTTCCTTTGTCTGTTTTTATTCCTTAACCATCTAAAATTAATGGAGTACTACTAATTAGGCATATCTAAAGTTAGTAACGTTTATTAACTATTTTTTTTTGTGTTACTACAATCCACTAGTTTCCATGGAATCAATCTTCTTCTTTAATGCTTGTCTGAAAGACAGTTCTGAACACTTAGAAGGCAATAGAAACTTATAACTTATTAGCAAAGAAGGAAATGTCACAATCACTCCAACATTTCACTAATTTAATTCCCCTTTCATCAATTTCGATATTTTATTCCATAATTTGTCTTCCATTAATAACATTTGGTATTTATAGATATGAATTTTGTAGTTTGTTGAGTTTTGATAAGAGGTATCATGGTTGAGTCCCCATGGTTCTGGCCAATCACTGGCCTGTTGTCTTAAGGGACAATAATGTCCTTGTTTTAGAGACAGTGTGGTTAAGAGGTTTGCCTCCCAGCCACGTTGTTTTTCGTTCAGTCCTACTGTGTGACATCTTGGCAAGTGTTTTCTACCAAAGCTCTGGGTTGACCACAGCCTTGTGAGTGGATTTGGTAGATGGAAACTAAAAAGAAACCTATTGCATATCTATATGTGTGTATGTTCATATGCATGCATGTTTGTGTGTATTTGTCTTGACATCATGATAGTTGTAAATAAGCATCACTGTTATACAAGTGGGTTCTTTGTTTCCAGTCTTCTCTGAAAAAAAGTCAGGCCATGGGGAAATGTTACCTTGCTTTGAAACGATTGAAGGTTGGCAACAGGAAGGGCATCCAGCTGTAGAAAATTTGCTACATTGTATTTTACCTGACCTGTGTAAGCATGGAAAAATGGATGTTAAAACAATGATGATAATCATATTTTGATAATCATATTCTGATACTCACATATAGTTTTATGATTATTATTTATATATATATATATATATATATATATATTCAAGTGTGATCGTTACCAGCTTGACCTTACTGGCACTCGAGCCCCATGCTAGTAGGGTATTAAGAGAACCTGTGCCGGTGGCATGTGTAAAAGATTTGAGCGAGATCATTGCCAGTACCGCCTGACTGGCCCCATGCTGGTGGCACGTAAAAGCACCCACTACACTCTCGGAGTGGTTGGCGTTAGGAAGGGCATCCAGCTGTAGAAACTCTGCCAGATCAAGATTGAAGCCTGGTGCAGCCATCTGGTTCACCAGCCCTCAGTCAAAATCGTCCAACCCATGCTAGCATAGAAAGCAGACGTTAAACGATGATGATGATGATGATGATATATATATATATATATATATATATATATATATGGATGATATGTATAAAACTAGTCGGATATATATCTCTCTCTATATAAACGGCAGTTTGTCTGTGCGTGTTTCTGTGTGTCTGTTTGCTTGTACCCTCACCACGGCTTTCAACCGATTCTAATGAAACTTGACACACACATAGCCCAATGTCATAATTCAAAACTAACGCACCGAAAATTTTGAAAAGTTCCCCCAGTTCTGAAAAAAATCGATAAATTCGACATGGGGTCGAGAATCAGAAACACAAACCAAAAACTGTCTAGGGGACGCAACTCCAACTTTTTTAACTCTCAAAAAAATTTACCATCATTTTTTTCCATGTTTTTGCTATTTTTTGGCTATAACTCTCTAAAAATGCTTTATAGTTATTTCCCTTACAAACCTGAGCAACGCCGGGCGATACTGCTAGTTTACCAATAAATCTCTCCACATTTTACTTTCAGATCTTGTGCCATCAAAGAATTTAATAGATATCAACTGGTGGTCAGAAAACGTAAGATATTTTATTTTAGCCAGTCTGTGTATAGTCCATGCTTAACTTTCCCAGATTCATCACTCTATAATGGTTACATACCACCATCACCACTGCCCACCACCATTACGGATTGGCAGCATCATTAGAGCATTGGGCAAAGTGCATTTTTTGTATTTCTACCCTTTGGCATTCAGAATTCTCCGTCAAATGTAATGCTTATTTATTCACATTGTTTTTCAATTAATCATGCATTATCTTGTAGCTTTGAGATTTTGATGATATGATTTTATATTTTTAGAATAACACTGTAGAGTAGATATGAAAAACCAGATCTAGCTGGTTTGAGCATAAAACAGGTAGAATACTTGGGCCAGATATGATTAGTTTAAATGCTAAAGGGTTAACCAACTGCACACCCCACAAAAATTTCTGGTGTTGTGCCTATCTTAGAAATCATGATTTTTTTTATTGTGTCTGGGGAGAGTCATTTTATTTTTGTGCCTTATTATGTAACACACTGGTAAAATTTCCATGTTTTTCTTATTTTTATTGTCCTATAATTTTTGTTGCGTCTTGCAACCTTTTCAATAAAAATAAGAAATAAGTGGAAGTTTTACTGGTGAGTGTTACATAATAAGGCACAAAAAGAAAATGACTCTCCCCAGATACAATAGAATATGCTTCAACACACAAACTCATATAAAGAATCTTGCAAACTAAATCCAAAAGCGAAATAATTTTTTTTGCTTTACAAAAGAAAAGAGATTTTAAAATGAATTTGCTTCCTATAAACTCATGGGTATTCGTCTGTTTGCTTTATGGTTGAAAAGTTAATAAGTTAAATGTTGATAGGCCAGTTACTGCAAGATTTGTCCTAAGATAACATCTGTTATGGACTTGCTGTGTTAAAACTGCAATAAATATGAGAAAAAGACAAAAATTCATCCTACTAGTGATCAGCGAGAATGCCAGAGGCATTTGCATTTTGGGGCCTTTTCAGAGGTGAGTACTCACAGCCAGTGACATGAATGGACAAAAATTCATTATCTCTGATATAGGAAGAAGTGAGGAAACATTCACTGATTTTGTAAATAGCTACTGCTCTGGTATTTATTGTTGTTTTTGGTACAAATTCATAAGCAATGTTTCAGGATAAATGTTGCAGCAACTGGCTTATCAGCAGTGTGTATACATTGTGTATGATACATAGATGGCTATGTTAATTAAATACTACCTCAATTGCATATACCAGATTTTTAACCTAATTATGTTACTCTCTTTTACTAACGTCTGAGTATGTGGGTATTTTGAAAATACCTCACAGAGTGATGGCCATGCCCTATATAGTTATGGGCTGGCCTTTGACAAGGTATAGTACCCGTTTAGCCCACCCTGCCAGGGATGTGGCAAAATCATGGGATTTTGCCAAAGGTGCTTCTTACATTGATT
Organism: Octopus sinensis; assembly: GCF_006345805.1. NCBI lineage: Eukaryota > Metazoa > Mollusca > Cephalopoda > Octopoda > Octopodidae > Octopus > Octopus sinensis. The sequence continues at coordinate 33,136,447 of NC_043012.1, forward strand.
CTGAGTGGGGGAATCCTAGAAGATGAATGGTCAGGGTCACCAAGCTCTATCAAGAGAGTAACTGCAATGCATCCATAGGAGTGGTGGCCATGGTTGTGTAATCAACTAATGAAAGATTCACTATGACTCAATCTCCCAATTCAAATTCATAATAATGGAATTGGATGGAAACAGAGAGTCATGGGAATCTGGGAAAGCAGCAAAAATATAAAAATCCTCCCCCAAAAAACAACAAAAAAATTGAACCTAATATAAAGTTCCTCTTTCTGAACCAGGATTATCTTAATCTTCTTTCTTTCTTATATTGTTTATATTAGGCTTTGATCCTTGCAAGATGTCCTGGAGCTGTGAGCCTTGTTTCCACAAATACCCTGAAAAACTTACTTGGTGCCCATCCTGAATGGTTTGAGCCTTCTCCTCGAGTAACCAGCACATATGAGGGAAGATTTCTAGGTCTAGAGGTAATATTTCTTGCTTTTTTTGTGTTGATGACTTTTTTATTTTTTGACCAGCATTCTAGGCATGACCATCCCATCTTTATTTTTGTACACTTTGCATCCAAGACTGCATTATTCATCCTTTTTAAGCTGAGTGATCCTAACCTTGTGGGCGTTGGTGCCATGTAGAAAGCACCCATGTCAGTGCCATGTGAAAGTGTTTGTGCTGGTGTCACATAAAAGCACCCAGTACACTGTGAAGTGGTTGGCTTTAGGAAGGGCATCCAGCTGTAGAAACCAGGCCAAAACCCATGGAGCCTGGGCAGCTCCATGTCAAACTGTACAAGCCATGTCAGTATGGAGGACAGACATTAAATGAGGATGTACTGTAACCTTTTAGCTGTTGTCTATCTAAATATTGACATGCAGAAGTAGAAACCATATATCCCAGCACCCTCTCTTCTCTGATCACTATAGTTACCTCTTATGTACCTCTATGTCTCCCTCCCCACAACTTTTCATTTCCTACTCCCTGAGCCAGTGACATAAAATCTCTCCAACTTCTACACTTTCAGAGTGGTTGGCGTTAGGAAGGGCATCCAGCTGTAGAAACACTGCCAGATCAGACTGGAGCCTGGTGCAGCCTCCATGGCTTCCAGACCCAGGTCGAACCGTCCAACCCATGCTAGTATGGAAAACGGACGTTAAATAATATAATTCTCAAATACTACCTTCATTTGCTCAAGGAGGCTTTTCCCTTTTGCTCTTTTCTGTTTTGCAAGGTGCTTGGCAACCCCACTGCTACCAGTGACATGGAAAAGCACCCTATACACAATGCAAAGTGGTTAGCATTAGCAAAGGTATCCAGCTGTAGAATGTATGCCAAAGCTGATATGGAGCATGATGCAATGCTGTGGCTCATCGGATCCTGTCAAATCAGCATGGGAAATGGAGGCTTAGTGATGTTGACTGAAAACATTCACTTGAGAAGGATTAGAAATGCACTGGATACTATGTATATGGACTAAGCACTGGATACTATGTATATGGACTAAGCACTGGATACTATGTATATGGACTAAATAATAATTAGTAAAATGATTTGGTACACATGGAAACTTGTACATGTTTCTTCTGTTAATATATAAACATTATGACGAATTCAAATCCTCTTGCTTTGTATCTGTTTCAGTGTTCTTGTCGTTTTGTGTCTAAGCGTCATGCATTGGCACAAAACAGCAGCGGTTCATCATCTGATGATGAACTGTTTGAAGACAGTGACGATGATGAAGATATTTCTTGGATGAGAAAAACCTCTCAGTACACCAAACAAGTCCTGTATTACGTTACAGACAATGAACGATTTCAACCACTCCGAAAGAAACCAAAGTAAGTAAAAGTGTAATAAACCATTGATAGAACATTGCTAGTATTAGAATCAAGATAAGGACATAAATATTTCATCTATGTACAAAAAAAAAAAACTGAGGGGGGTTATAAAAAAATTTTAAGAGATTTGGAGATACCTTCTAGGCTTAGCTTCATGCACTGGTTGAAAATCATAAAAAAAAATTCTGGGGTTGTTACATTCGATTAAAAATTCTTCAAGGTGGTTCCCCAGCATGGCTGCAGTCTAATAACGGCAACAAGTAAAGGTTGGGGGTTGGGGTCGATACGTTCAACTAAAAACTCTTCCAGGCGGTGCCTACATCTAATGACTGAAACAAATAAAAGGTGAAAAAAAACGAAAAAATAATCGAAAAATATAACCATGTTGCTTTTGTCCACCTTCACACTTTATCTATGGGGCTTTTGTCTTTCACTCATATCATCATCATCATCATTTAGCGTCCGCTTTCCATGCTAGCAAGGGTTGGACGGTTCAACTGGGGTCTGTGAAGCCAGAAGGCTGCATCAGGCCCAGTCTGATCTGGCAGTGTTTCTACGGCTGGATGCCCTTCCTAGCGCCAACCACTCCGTGAGTGTAGTGGGTGCTTTTTACGTGCCACCCGCACAGGTGCCAGACGGAGCTGGCAAACTGCCATGGACGGATGGTGCTTTTTACGTGCCACCGGCACGGGGCCAGGCGAGGCTGGCAATGGCCACGAACGGATGGTGCTATATATATATATAGCAGGCTGCCAACACTTTTTTCTGCAAAATAGGGGTAGCTTATCTTGTTCAGGCTATAATTCGGTACTACTTGAGAACAGTGGTCCCGGTGCGCGCACACGCGTACTCGCGCTAGCTAGTCATGACTAGTCGATCCTTACTTTGTGTTTTTGTGTGTTATTTACTTTGTTTAACAAAAATTATTTACTTTGTGTAAAAAAATTATTTATTTTGTGTTTTATTTACTTTGCTAGGTAGTCATTGTAGGATCGACTAGTCACGACTAGCTAGTACGGATGCGCGACTACGCGAGTGCGCGCACTGTTCTCAAGTAGTACCCTTTAATTCTTACGTGGTACACCAAGTTAAGAAAGACTTTCTCCCAATTTTTTCTTTCTTTTTTTTTTCCCAAAACCCTCGTTTTCGTATACGGAGATTCCGGAAAATTGCCAAAAATCGACATTTTGAAATTTCGCCCTCCCCTTCCCCCACTTCATTTTTGATTTTTTCTTTTCCCTAACTCTAACCTTAACTACAAAAACTTTTGGAAGATTTTTCAGTATCATGATCTCCTTATTTTTCCGCATATTTAGAAAAAAGAAAAAAAAAAAAATTCTGAAAAAATAGACGTACACTGGGAGGGGAGGGAGAGGTGTAGTTTATTTTTATTTTTTAAATTGAAATTTTACGGAAATTTTTGGAAAATTTTTTTCCAAATCATAATCTCCGCATATTTAAAAAAAAAAAAAAAATTCTGATAAAAGTAAGAAATGAAGAAATTGGGGGGTGAGGTAATTTCAAAATGCCAATTTTTCTGCAGATTCGTATTCTACGTAGCCGAAAATGGGGGTTTATGTAGAAAAAAAAAATTAAGCGGGGTTGGGGGTTACAAAACGAAATCTTGCCCCTAGTTTTACTCTAGACGTATTTTTATGTATATGTTGCTTTGGGCCCTACTTTCATTAACTTTGACAGGATATGTAGAACTAAATAACGATATACTTTTCGTTGTGTGAAGGCGGCGAGCTGGCAGAAACGTTAGCACGCCGGGCGAAATGCGTAGCCGTATTTCGTCTGCCGTTACATTCTGAGTTCAAGTTCCGCCGAGGTCGACTTTGCCTTTCATCCTTTTGGGGTCGATAGAATTAAGTACCAGTTACGCATTAATCCGTTTGTCTGTCCTTGTTTGTCCCCTCTGTGGGTAGTAAAGAAATAGACATAGTTTTCGTTGTGTGTGTGTGTGTAGTAGAGCTATTGTTGTAAGTAGCGATTAATATAAAAGTGATTTTAACTAGTTTAGTCAAAGTCCTATCTATAAAAGACGACAAAGTATCAAAGAACTGACTGAACGAGAGATAATTTTTGTGCAAGTTAATCTCATGAGTTGTGAACAAGAATAGTTTAGATAAAAGACAACCACCGTTGAATGCAGTCAGCAATATCTAAGTCAAGTGTATTTCCGATGAACACGAGTATCTGTCGAATCTTCCTTATCTGTTGTGTGTAGTCGTTTGAAATTACGTTCACGTTTACATCACATAACAATATGCTGAAATAAGCCTCGAAGTCCAAAAGAATACCTTTTCGAAATAAATATATATATGTGTGTGTGTGTGTGGAGGCGCAATGTCCCAGTGGTTAGGGCAGCGGACTCGCGGTTTCGACTCCCAGACCGGGCGTTGTGAGTGTTTATTGAGCGAAAATACCTAAAAAAAAAAAAGCTCTACAGGGCTCCAGCAGGTGGTAGTGGTGATCCCTGCTGTACTCTTTCGCCACAACTTTCTCTCACTCTTTCTTCTGTTGGCCTGCTCGCTTAGCCAGCGGGGTGGCGTCATTTGAAGGCTAAAACAATGCGAAGCGCATTGTGACCAGCGATGTCTAGCAACATCTGATAGCCTGGTCGGTCACGGTGATAATATATATAAACTTTCATTGTTTGAATATAACTCAGCGATTTCTTTCATTTCGTTTTAACTTTGAATTATTAATAGTTTTTTCCCCTCACTGTCGTCCCTCTAAAAGAAAGCGATCATTATGAACATTTTTGTAATTGCAATTGTGGATTCCGATAGCTTTCTTATCTATTATTATAGCTTTTTATTTATGCATGTCTGAACTCGAGTTTTGCTTTCTTTGTACACATTGAATACCCCAATTCATCCTTTTTTATACCTTTTTCTTTCGTTGAATTTTACTTATCTTTTAAAAGGAGACTTCAATACTTTATTCGAATCCACCCGGATGAAATAGTGAACAACAACTCGCAAAATAAAAATTAATTGAAAACCGTATGGGACCCAACATAACTTGCATTAAAAAGAATGTATATAATTTTCTTTTTATAAATGAATGTTGCCACGAAGGAGCGGTTGTCAAATGATAGATCGTATTTCTGAATATATAAAGTACTCGAGGTCAAAGTTTTTTAGGTTAGTTATCTCAACTGTGTGTAACACCATTTAGTTAGCAACTCGAGTCTTTATAAGCCGCTTTCATCCATAAAAAAATGAAATCTTAAAAAAAAAAAGCGAGAGTAAGAGAAGGAAAAAGAAAAGAATATTTAAGCATCTATATAGAAAGAGAGCAGGCTTGGTAGGCACGTGAGATGTGAAGCATGCATTGTGTACTAATGCGGTTTAAGGGTTAAGCTCAGCGTATGGATAGATATTCAGTGAAACCGTTGCTGTTCTCTTTGACTAAATGACATGATTCAGCCGAGAGATGTCTGGGAAGAAATTGTGGTGAGACTATCATCATCTCCAACTTTTCTTTTTTTCTACAGACTCGTCAATCGGACTTACCAACTTGTATGTTTGCGTTCCACAACTCCAGAAGAATTGTACGCGCAGAAAGTAAGTAGCACGTTGCATAACTCTCTCACATTTTCAATAAGCCTATTAGAGTTACTTCCTCTTAATAGAATTTTTTTCTTCGCTCGTGCCTGTAACATGTTCTTTCGTTATTAATTAATTTCAGCTTAATTGCAGTTTAGAGCGTTGCACCGACTTTTGTTTTCCATAGTTTTCTTAAAACAGTTCACATTTTTAATGATGTTTGACGATATATTTTGCAAAGCAACGATTATGATGATGTTAAAATTATTTTTTACTCGGAAAGAAAATAATTTCGTACAATTTTTAACCATTCAGTAATTATAATCATTCAGTAATAATTGATATTATTATTAACACGAATGGGCGAAAAAAAAATTGCCAGAATACGTTTAACCTTACTTTAATGTTTTGTTATATTTCCATCTGTACTGTATTAAATTAAACGTAAATTGGTATTTTATAAAATCGTGTCTTCTTATTTCATGTTAATATTTTATCTTGTTATGGTGATAAACAAGTCATACATTATTGAGAACTTTATGAGGGGACATTCGATGGAAGGGGAACGAAACGGTAGTTAAGCCTTTATTTCTATGGGCAAATAAAGCAAGACCTTGTTAATTAAAACGGTTCCTGGAAATTGTGTAAATGTTACATCTCTTAACTTCGATATAATCTGGTGCCTTCCATATTTAGTGACAAATAATATCCCTTGTTTTTTTCATCAGAAACAAGAGATATTGTAAATGTTATTTTTTTTGAACAACAAAGAATAATTAGGTTCTATTTAAGAAGGGTGGTCCCGGTGCGCGTAGTCGCGCATCTGCGCTAGCTAGTCGTGACTAGTCGATCCTACAACGACTACCTAGCAAAGTAAATAAAACACAAAATAAATATTTTTTTTACACAAAGTAAATAATTTTTTAAACAAAGTAAATAAAATACAAAAACACAAAGTAAGGATCAACTGGTCACGACTAGCTAGCGCGGATGCGCGAGTGCGCGCACCGGGACCACTCTTCTTAACTAGTACCGAATAATTATCTATTAAATATTAATAGCAGCATCTTGCCAGAAATTTCATATTGGGGAAAGCAATGTAGGCGTAACTTCGGTATATGTACCGGAAGTACCGGATACATTTCAAGAAAGTGTTTTTTTTTAGGGGTGGGAGAAAAGGAAATGTAAACAAAGTCACGTGTGTCCCTATACCGAAGGATCGCCAGCAATGTGTCTTGTTATTTTGATTGTCTGAGACATTAAGTACCCGTAGTCATCAATTAAACATCTAGCATTCAGTTATCTCTCAAACACTTTGTCATATTTTTCACGAGTTTAAGGAGGCGAACTGGCAGAATCGTTAGCGCGCCGGGCAAAATGCTTAACAACATTTCGTCGGTCTTCACGTTTTGGGTTCAAATTCCCCCAAGGTCAACATTGCCTTTCATTCTTTTGGGGTCGATAGAATAAGTACCAGTTGATCACTGTTGTCAATGTAATCCATCTATCCCCTTTCCCGAAATTGCTAGTCTTGTGCCAAAATTCGAAATATGTTCCAGGTGTTTAATCATAATTTATAGTCTTCTGAGTCATAAATGGCTCGATTCAACTAGCATCAAGCTACCAACAAAATTGGTTGGCAGTTTGTATCCTGTCGCTAACATTCCAAACCATTTTATTCTCAACAACCTAATCCTCCACATAACACACACACACACATTATGAAATGGTAATTATTACAGCTTCATGCTGGAGTATCATGTAGGATTGATTACTGTTCTGTAAAAAAAGGGCACCATTCGAGCGTGATCGTTACCAACGTCGCTTTACTGGCACCTGTGCCAGTGGCATGTGTAAAAAGATTCAAGCAAGGTCGTTGCCAGTATCGCCTGACTGGCCCCCATGCCGGTTGCATGTAAAAAGCACCCACTACACTCAGGGAGTGTAGAAGGGCATCCAGCTGTAGAAACTCTGCCAGATCAAGATTGGAGCCCGGTGCAGCCATCTGGTTTGCCAGCCCTCAGTCAAAATCGTCCAACCCATGCTAGCATGGAAAGCGGACGTTAAACGATGAGTGGACTGGATGATGCTTTTTTAAGTGGCAACAGCCAGGTCACCAAGTAACTTGCAAAACAAGGATCCTTTGGGAGGAGGTGGGTGCAGTATTGGAGGACATAGCTTTTGTGCCAGGTAATGAGAATCTAGTGTTATGACAGAGGGACACAAACAGGTGTCTTGCTATAGTGGAGATACATGGTTATCCCAGTCAGAGGGAGAGATATTTATGTGTACATACATATATGTATGTGTATATCTATCTGTCATTTCCTTTACTTTTACATAACTTTATTTTGTCCACTCCCACATAGTTACACCAGTAATATTTGTGTGAATTCTATGTATGGCAAAAAAAAAGAAGCTCTCTGGTGTTAATAATAAAGAAATCATTGATGTTGCTGCTGGTGATGTGATGTTAACGTTGAGCGAAGTGGTCTTCTGTAGTGAGAGAAGTCCGAAACATGGTCCTTTGCTATTCGTAAGACCCGCAGATGAGAAAGCAGGTCAACCTCCAACACCGAGAGCAACGGCGGATGGATGAATGCGCATCCAGGCTCAGCGGTTGTGTAGGAAGTCGGGGACAAGAAACAGGAAGAAAGAGTGAGAGAAAGTTGGGGCGAAAGAGTACAACAGGGGTCGCCACCACCCCCTGGCAGAGCCTTGTGGAGCTTTAGGTGTTTTCACTCAATAAACACACACAACGCCTGGTCTGGGAATCAAAATCGCGATCCTCCGACTGCGAGTCCGCTGCCCTAACCACTGGGCCATTGCGCCTCTGCTGCTGCTGTTGTTATTAACACTGTTGCATCAACAAAGCCTAAGACTTTACCACAGTTTTGATAATGAGATCCCTTTTCTATTACCATGCACTACACTTCATATACTACACAATGAAGGCATGTGGTTTAGTGGTTAAGGTGTTCCACTCACAATTGCAAAGTCATGGTTTCGATTCCCAGACCGGGCATATTGTGTTCTTGAGCGAAACACTTCATTTTACTATACTCTGCAATCACTGTGACATCTGACATGTGGCATACTGGCGTACTATGTTCCTGTACAGGCAGTGTCGATTTAATGGAGGGAATGAGCACAAGGAAGTAGCACACATTTGATCACTCATCATCATCATCGTTTAACGTCCGTTTTCCATGCTAGCATGAGTTGGACAGTTCGACCGGGGTCTGGGAAGCCAGGAGGCTGCAACAGGCTCCAGTCTGATCTGGCAGTGTTTCTACAGCTGGATGCCCTTCCTAATGCCAACCACTCTGTGAGTGTAGTGGGTGCTTTTTACGTCCCCCTGGCACAGGTGCCAGGTGAGGCTGGCAACTGCCACAATCGGTTTGAGCTTTTTACGTGGCACGGAAGCCAGTCAAGGCGGCATTGGCATCGGCCATGTTCGGATGGTGCTTTTTATGTGCCACCGGCACAGGGATCACAACTACAATTTCCATTGATTTTTGATGTTGATGTACTTGACTCAATAGGTCTCCTCAATCGCAGAGTCGAAACGGTGTTTCTTTACTTGCCACCTGCACAGGAGTCAGTCCAGCGGCACTGGCAAAGGTCGGGTGCCAGTCATAGGATTGGTTCAATTTCGATTCCGATTTTTATCTGTGCTGGTTGTTCTGCAAAAACTTGCAGTACCCTCATCTGTAATTTGTGATAGGAGAGTCCATAACACCCCATGTATTTGGTTGAGCAAAAACAAAATTTTATTTTTATTTGAAAAGATGCTAATCTCAGCACAGGGAGAAGATTTTTGTGAATGTGAAATGTTAAGTGTTTCAGCCAAGCAGATAATCATAATCTGATTTAATGTAATTTGATTGTGTTTTCATAGATTGACAATGAAGAATATGGAGAAGCCCTTGCACTTGCAAAAGCTTATGGTTTGGATTGTGATTTAGTGTACCAACGCCAGTGGCAGAAGTCCCCTGTATCTATAGCTTCAATTGAAGATTACTTGGTAAGTCTCTCCTATAATCTCCAAAACATCAGTTCTTCATTAATCCTTCTTTAACTTACTATAAGATTTTTATTAAATTGATGGCCTATCCTTTTAGGGTTAGCAGGATTGGATATAATTTACAAGTAAAACAAAATACTTTTATAGTAAAGGATTTATTTTGTGGCCTTTATTCAGTGTATCGTTGTTTTGTATTTGTTTTCATTCATTTGATGCTGCTGGTATTGATGAAATGTGCTGGAAACAGAACAAGTTTTTAGTTCCTTTACAGTAGATTGTCTCTCCGTCTCATCAGACCTAATCAATATTTATTAACAACTAAAAGGTAAAAGTGTAAAGACTCCCTTCAGTCAAGAATGACTATGGGATTGCTCATAGTTTCCCTCTGAGGTACAAGTCCAGGTAAGGTTGTTTATGGAAGATCAGCAGTTGCCCATGCATATCAGCCCCCCCCCTCTCTACGCCACCAGTGTTATCCAAGGGAAAAGCAAAGGCTGATACTGCTTGGCGCCAGTGACGTTGCAACTCATTTCTACATCTGAATGAACTGGAGCAACATAAAATAAAATGTTTTGCTCAAGAACACAACACACAGCTCAGTCTGGAATCGAAATCACTATCTCATGATTGTCAGCCCAACACTTTAACCACTGAGCCATGTGTTTACTATTAATAACTATTTTGTCTATAATTGACTTGTTTCCAATTGATTTTTCATTTTCCTTTTCAAGTTGAATTATTCTATTCTTCTATTGTCAGTTTCAGCCAGGAGTTCTTGTCATGCTGGGTGCACCACCATTAGTGTTTATAACATGTTTGTTTTAGACTCACTTTCTGGTCCTGTCTCCAGAATTTGTCCATGTGTTTCTTGCCATGATGTGGGTTCGCCTGATTTATTATATAAAAAGTTAATTGTTCTTTGAATTCATCCACATTTACACCTCGTAGATTTCCGAGACCTTTTGACAAAACATCGAAAAGTTGTGGGCCTTTGAACCCTAAGCTGTTACAGTATTGGGTTCTTACTCTGGACAGAGAAGGTGAGACTTTGGTAGTTTGCAGTGGGATCCATTCTAGTGATTGGTATAGTTCTCACTCCCAAAGCTGGGTGATAGATCTTCCAGGATTTTTCATATACATACGTACATCCATCCATCCATCCATCCATCCAATTAATCAATCAATCAATCAACCAACCAATCAATCAATCAATCACTGCATGTCTTTTGTCTCTTCTTTTCAGGGAGTAGAGCCTCAGCTCTTTTAGTCTTTCCTAGTAGTCTGTTTGTTGCACTTAGGCAATATTCTTGATGTAGCAGCTTGGATTACCTTGAATTATTTTTCCATGTTCATTACATACTATGTCTACTAATATTTATTATAGCTACTAATATATTTACTATGGCTACTAGTATCTACTAAATTTTTGATATTTTTATTTCCTTCTCTCATTTCCTATTCATTGTCGTTATATTTGTGTATCGGCAAGTCAGATTTTGATGGCTACTAAGAAAAGCTGGTTTATATTTTAGCGTAAAATAAGCAAACGTTCCTGGGTCCTTCATGAATGTCTTGAACGAGTACCAGAAACCATAAATGCTCTCCGAGAACTGATGGAATACGGACTGAAAGGAACCGATTTACAAGCCATGATTGCAATTGCCAAAAGAGAAGATGGAGGAAGGTAAATGGGAATTTGAAATTGAAATGTATTTAGGTTAAGATATGAGTTGAATAAGTCTAGGTTTTCATTCATCTGTGCTAGCGGGGTGCAACGAGCACCATACGAGTATGATCATTGACAGAGCGACTAACCGGCTTCTGTGCCAGTGGCACATAAAGAGGGCACCATTTGAGTGTGATCGTTACCAGTGTTACCTTACTGGCATTTGTGCCCGTGCTAGTAGGGTGCCAAGAGCACTATCCAAGCATGATTGTTGCCAGAGCAGCCAACTGGCTTCCGTGCCGGTGGCACGTAAAAGGGCACCATTCGAGTGTGATCGTTACCAACGTCACCTTACTGGCACCTGTGCTGGTGGCATGAGTAAAAAGATTCGAGCGAGGTCATTGCCAGTACCGCCTGACTGGCCCCTGTGCCAGTGGCACGTAAAAGCACCAACTACACTCTCGGAGTGGTCGGCGTTAGGAAGGGCATCCAGCTGTAGAAACTCTGCCAGATCAGATTGGAGTCTGGTGCAGCCATCTGGTTCGCCAGCCCTGTCAAAATCGTCCAACCCATGCTAGCATGGAAAGCGGACGTTAAACAATGATAATGATGATGATGATAAATATTGACTTGACCAGCTACATCTCATCCATTTTACTGATAAACTGTTTCCAAATATGTTTATAACTTAATTTGTTGAATTATCTTTCAGGCTAGTGATGTGTGATGATGAGGATTTAATATACGACAGTGATGAAGAGGAAGATTATGATCCTTTCAGTCCACTTTGCATTCAAAGAAGACAAGATAAAATATTTCAAAGAAGAGAAGAATTGCTCAATCAGATAGATTTTCAGTCGTGAGTATATACACACTGTATGTATATATGAGGTTTTTGTTACAAGCTGACCACTTGATAAAATCATTGAAGTGATTTTATTCTTAATTCTATAATGAATATAAATAAAGATATTTTTGCTCCTGATCAAAATCGCATTTGCTGTGATATTATTATTTTGATAAATAGCATGTGGTTGAAATGAAAAATGTAAATTCAACTTTCACTAGTATATACGTGCAAATTGTATATGTATGGTTGTGCGGCTTTGGTGTTCATATGAATATATATATATATATATATATATATATATATTTATTTGTGCTTATATGCTTCAGAATATTTGTGCTGAAGAGAGCAGTATTTTATTACTTTTAGTTCGAAATTAGTCCAATACACAATTAACTGGAAGATTGTATTTACTATTTCTCATTTGCTCATTTACAACCTGTGCAAGAGGAGACGTAAGGTGGTTTTTAGTGTCATCTGGCATCTATGTCTAGAGTGTGGAGAGGTTTTCCAACCCCCTTTGATATAATTATGTAGATAATTGTAAATAGAAATTACTTACAAGGTTTTTGTTACATGCTGGCCACTTGATAAAATCATTAGTAATTTTATCCTTAATTCTATAAAGAATATATGTATGACTATGTGTATGTGTGTGTGTATATATATATGTAAATATTGAACAATGAGAATGAATGTTAAAGATTCTTTATTTGTGGATTAAGGCTACCATTTGTTTCATGCCAAGGAACCCCTTAACAATTATCAAGCCTGTCACATGGAACATTAGTCTTCATCTCTATTTTGGATTAATTGTTTTAATCCAAAATGGAGATGAACATCAATGTTCCATGCGATAGGCTTGATAATTGTTAAGGTGTTCCTTGACATGAAACGAATGGTAGCCTAAATCCTCTTGAGTAAAACACTTCATTTCACTATTCAGCTGTAAATGAGTTACCCTGTGATAGACTGGCATCCCATCCAGGAGGAATGTTGAGATGTTGGTCATCAATATGCCATTGAAACTGTGTCACCAGCTGTATGAGTCTTAGGACTTGGGACAGTATTAAAAATAGTGTAAGGCACTCTAGACATGACCATCCTGTTTATTTTTAGTAGAATTTAAGCCTACATTCTTCTTTGTTTTTTCTTTTTCTTACAGACTGTTATTAGAACAGAAAGAACTTTGCAGAGCTCGGCTGAAATTATTGCAGTACCTGTACCGATTGAGGACATACGAGGTAGACATTTTAATTTCCATTAAACAACAGTACTTCTACTTTTTTTTATTATCTGAACTGAGTGAAATTTACTAAATAGAAACTGTATGGAAGTCCATTTTGTGTGTGTCTTTTATCTTTCGTCTTGTTTCAGTCATTAGCATGTGGCCATGCTGGGGCACTACCTTGAAGAATTTATTAGTTGAATGAATTGACTGCAGAATGTCTTTCGAATGAGTTCAGAATGTATTTCTTAATGTCAACCACTTAACAGCATGTACTGGGTGCTATTCTTCTGGCACTAGTACTAAGATGAAGACCCCCTTCAACTGAATAGGGTACTGTGGGGAGTGGGGTGACTTCATGCTAGGAGATGAGTCATCATCTAGCATGAAGGAGTGAGAAAAGGGTCCAGAACAGAACAGGTTTTTTGCTGTAGAAGAGCTACTACCTGGCTGTTCACATTATGGAAGAAAAAGTGGAGAAGAATGGGTGGGGCTGGAAAGAATGCTAAAATAATGGTGATGAGTCATAAGGCTTTGTCCTTAAAGTACAAGCTGAGTGGGGACAGAACAAGGAGTGTGGTTGGGTAGAGGTTGCAAGAGTGTATGGGGAGCGTGAGAGATGGTTAGAGAAGGGGATATGTTAGAGACTGGCGCTTCTTTACACAGCTGTCCTCGTCCATACGTATCACATGACCATACTAGCGCAGTCGTCTCTCTTGTGCACCACATCTGATGCCTCTTATGCCCAACTTTTCTCTCAAGATGCTTACACTCTGTTGAACATGCACACTAACATTACACATCCAGCAAAACATTTCTGGCTTATTTTAGGGAATTATGGTTTGAAGGTTATTTGGAGAATTAAATAGTTACAGGTTACGATAGTAGATGTTAGTATGACTGGTTATATGAATGAATGAATGAATGGAGTGATTAAAAAACGTCATTTCATTGAAATTTCAGTTACAAGATAATGCATGTCATGTCATTTCATGTTATTGAAATTTCAAAGTTACAAGGTAATGCATGACTGATTCAGATTGATGTGAATAAACAATCATTGCACTCACTTGACAGAGTAATCTTGAATGCTAAAGGGTTACATGATGATGCTGATGATGATGCTGATTTTGTGATTGTTTTACTTTTGTTGACTGGATGTTTTTAATGTAACTTTTTCTTTTCCAGCTTATTTTGGGTGGCATCCATGTGGCGCAAGAACGTTTTGATAAAGTGTTTTTTGAAACTTTTCGTTCAGGAAACATTGTAGAGGAGGCTATTAAATTTGCTCAGGTTAGTTTCTGTTGCTGGCAATTAAAGCAAAAACATTTTTTCTTCTTGTGTGTTTTACCATATTCTTTGAACAAATATATGTACAAGTTGCTGAAGTAAATATTCCATATACACTGCTTAATGCAATCTGAAATAAACAAGGTGTTTATCATAAGCAATGGAGACAAATAAATTAATGAACTTTAACCCTTTCGTTACTATATTTCTGACCAAAATACACCCCTTATGTGTTTCAATTAATTTCTAACATAATCATAAATTTAATCTGGTTTCATTAAACAACTATAACTTTTTTATTTATCAATATATTAATGTGATTTTTGGAAGATAATTTAACGAAATGTTCTCAACCAATTCTATACTATAATTTTTGTCACAAAGTGACTCTAATTGCAGGTAGATACAGGTAAATTCAACAAAATATAAAATTATAAAAATTTTGTTCAAACATTGCTATAGAAAATGGGTTATTAGCTAATATTCAATTGGGTATACAACAAAATTTTATGATAGAATTTGTTATTCTGGGTAACTTTCTGATACCCATAATAATAATTATGGCAAAATAGTCTTAATTTCATTTAAGGTTGTGGGAAACCACTAACTATCCTTTCTTTCGCTTTGTTTACATTTAGCGTAATGGTTCGTTTCCGCCGTAATGATTTCAAATAGGCTCATTCGAAAAAGTAAAAAGAAATAGTCTAAGGCTTTACTCTTCTGGGAAAGTCTGTGGCTTGGTCCAGTTTCTTCAGAAAAATCACTGAAAGAAACAGTTTTAAAATTTTCACTCCATTCAGGTGCCAATTCATTTTCTTTATCGCTGTCGGAGCTCTCGGATTCACTGTTTTCACTTTCGGAAAATGAAACCTCAGATTCATTATCAAATACCACGTGCTTTTTTTTTTCAGTCATAGAGTTAGATTTATGAAGGTCTTCAGTAGAAAATCCTTCGAATTCTGACTCGCTGCTTGATATAATGAAATTTGTATCCATTTTTTGTCAGAATTACAAATTTTGAAAACACAATAGGAACAAATTTCGGAAAAAAATCTCCCAAAATTCACGGAATTAAAATTACACTTTGATTGTTGTACAAAACTGTCGATGAACTGTTTACGAAGTATAATACGTGTTTTCACGAATGTACTAAAGAGATTTGCTCTGATATTCTCATTTAAATATGAATAGGTAAATACGGGCGGGTTTGGGCGGTTTGGTCACATTAACCAAAATTTTTTTCGGGCAGCTTTGGGCGGTTTGGTAACGAAAGGGTTAAAGGCAATTCAATTTGTGATGTAGCCTATTAATGCTTCCACACTGAAGAAGATGCAAGATACAAGTAAAAAAAAAAAAAAGTGGAATAAAATCAGATTCAAGTAGAATAAAACAAGTTGTTTAAAAATTTGTAAAAATTATCTGAATTCCTTTGTTTATATTTATAGGTTTATAATTTTAATAATAATCAAATATCAATGGAAATTGTAGTTATGATCCCTGTGCCGGTGGCACGTAAAAAGCACCATCCGAACGTGGCCGATGCCAGCACCGCCTTGATTGGCTTCTGTGCCGGTGGCAAGTAAAAAAGCAACAACTGATCGTAGCCGTTGCCAGCCTCGCTTCACGTAAAAAGCACCCATTACATTCACGGAGTGGTTGGCATTAGGAAGGGCATCCAGCTGTAGAAACACTGCCAGATCAGACTGGAGCCTGGTGCAGCCTCCTGGCTTCCCAGACCCCAGTCAAACCGTCCAACCCATGCTAGCATGGAAAATAGATGTTAAATGATGATGATGATAATGATGAATAATAAAAATTGTCTTGAATAATAAAATTTGTCTTGTTGAAGTACATTATAACTCATAAAAGAAAAAAAATACAGCTAAGCATTTTGTCTGGTTTTGGTCACAATTCTGCCAGGTTGCTGCCTTTCAGTGTGCAATTTTTTATCTGAAGATGGCAGAGCGTGATCTGAGGGAATCTTGTGGGTCAAGTTTCCAAGCAGCAGAAACTTGACCTGTTTTGTCGTTGCTGTGTATTCCTAGATCATTCATAGTCAAACAAAATGATGATGAAAGATGTTTCAGTTCTGGCAATCATGTTATTTGCTTATCTGGAGCTGTATTGTACAACATCAATTTGCAGTTATGATGGTAGGGTGAGATTTGTAAGGATTTTGGCTGCTATTTTCAGCAGTTTGAGCAACTGCTTGTCAGCTCCCTATTGAACAAAATTGTCTCTTTTACTTTCAGATCTTCAGAGTAGGTAACTGCACCAACCAGGAAGGTGGTGACCATTAGGGATAGTTTTGACTTACTTAAGAATGTTGGTAGAAGGGTCTTTTTTCAGTCACACATATGTATTGGTGCATAACCATCATTGTTAAAAGGTTCTTGAAATGATCAACTTTTTAAATCTTTCTAGTACAAAAATTGGTGGGCTGATATCTTGGCTCGTTTATCTTATAAGAGTTATATTCTTAGCTAACTCATCCCTATTATTTGAAAATTAAATTTCAAAATATATTATAGTTTTATTGGAAATAATATAGAAGTGAAACAAACGGGAAGATCTGATATTTGAACTTGCAACTCCTTGGCTATTAGTTCATATTCACTAAAGGTGCTTGGCTAGAACTTTTTATTTTCCATGCCTCAGATCACCTAGGAATATTACTTGGTAATAGACCACTGTCTTGTGAGGGATAAATTTCTTCAGTCACTGAATAATGTTGAATCTGAAGTTAATCTGGATTTATAAGCTCTCCTGTAGCTCTTTAAAATGTTTTCTTAATGTTTTTTTGTTTTTTTTTGTATTCAGTTGTAACTGAGAAAAAAAAAAATAATGAAGTTAAAATGTTGTTTTACAGGACAGTGAAGTTGTAGCAGTTGAAGCATTATTTACTTATCATGGATCTGCAGTTTTACCTCACAGGTTTGTATCTCCTTTCTTTCAACAAACATGTAGAGACTTATACCTATTTCTTTACTACCCACAAGGGGGTAAACACAGAGAGGACAAACAAGGACAGACATAGGTTTTAAGTTGATTATATCGACCCCAGTGCGTAACTGGTACTTAATTTATCGACTCCGAAAGGATGAAAGGCAAAGTCGACCTCGGTGAAATTTGAACTCGGAACGTAACGGCAGACGAAATACGGGTACGCATTTCGCCCAACGTGCTAACGTTTCTGCCAGCTCGCTGCCTTAAAATCGACTTAATCCGTTTGTCTGTCCTTGTTTGTCCTCTCTGTGTTTAGCCCCTTGTGGGTAGTAAAAGAAATAGAAGTAGAGACTTATACCATTACGTCTGCTCTATTAGTTGTTTATCTCTACTCGTACTTTTGTTCTCTTTTTCCAACTCAGATTATGTTTACATGTTTTTACTCGAATAATTTTTCTCAGAGCCTTTTTCTTCCTGGGATTTTTCCCTCTTTTCTTATTCTCCTTTCCCCACCTCCAATTAAAACCTGCAATAATTCAAACTCAACATTATCTTCTCTTGCTTCATCCTCTGACCCCTATACTTAATCATTTTTAGGGGGTTTGCAAAGGTCACGAGTACTGTTCATTCTTCCAGATTCAAGTGAAAACAAAACAAACAAAAACCAAAAAACAATAAAATCCAATTAATTTTTGTATTTAGTATGAGCTATTTATTCTTCATTAGAATATTTTTTTTTATTTTAGATTTAAATTCATAATTATACAATAGATTTGAATTTATAATAACACAATATTTTAATCAATTTTATTTTTGAAGGTTGGCAATTTTGTCCAATTTCCCAGAAACTACCTCCCCGCGAGAGTATAGTAATTTACTACCTGAAGTCGGGTATGTTTTATAAATTTTTATTTTAATGTTCATTACTGTATTTTAGCCTGTTTATATTAATTCCTCAAACATTCTGACATATATTTGATAAACGGAAGATTTTTGTCTTAAGAATTATTTTGCTTATTTCATGTAGTCCAAGTGGCATGGTGTTCCCTTGGGAAGAGGATCGATGGAGAGACGATGACTGGTGTGAAGCTGAAGACTGCAGGTAAACACAATTGCCATTTTTAGTCTTGAGTCCCCATGCATAGCTTTTTGGGTATACTTGATCATTGCCAGAGCGGTTATCTGGCCTCCGTGCTGGTGGTGAGCATTCTTGTATTCTTATTACTGGAACTTCTAGAAAGACGTTGAAAATTATTCACAAATGAAAGAAGTCCATTAACCCTTTTGTTACCAACCCGGCTGAAACCGACTGTGGCTCTGTAGTACAAATGTCTTGTTTTCATAAGTTTTGAATTAAAATCTTCCACCAAACCTTAGTCCCAATTTATGTTCCCAACACTAGCTTAATGATGACTAAGTTATTTTACTAAATTCTTTGTTATATTTTAAATAATTGAAAGAGACACAGAGCATCCCAAAATAAATATGATAACGAAAGAGTTAAGCACCAAATTTATCTGGACTGTTCTGAAAAACAGGTAAATTTCAAAATATCTTTACTTAGATCACAAAAGCTAAGTTTAAAGAGATTTATAGTGAATATATATAACAATTAACAAGAAAATAACAATTAGTGCTCAGGAACAAAAAAAAAAAAGAAGTAAGCTTTTAGTTAGAGACTATGATTTGTGTCGATAAAAGATCAGTGGAATGAGCCTGGGACTTGAGAGGATTTCCCCAGAAGGGCTGTTATCAAAATGTTGATAATTTCTGATTTGTCTGTCTGTCAGTTACAATGAGTTATAATAATAAATGTGGCAATAACCTTTTTTAAAATTTATTTACCTTTTTTATTTGCATTTTCAGGTGTGCTGTTGATATTCAGTATTTAGATCTTGGACTTAATTTGTATGAAGAATATCCACATCTGTTGAAGTATAAGTAAGTAACTCAAATCTGAAACAAGAACACTTGTCTATGAATTAGAAATAATGTATTTTATTGAACATGTGAAGGTGCAAGGCTCAGTGGTTAGAGTGTCAGGCTCATAATCATGAGGTTGTGAGTTCGATTCCTGGACAGGGCTGTGTGTGTATGCTTTTGAGCAATACACTTTATTTCCCGTTGCTCCAGATCACTCAGCTGTAGAAATGAGTTGACGTCACTGGTGCCAAGCTATATCAGCCCCTTTGCTTTTCCTTTGGATAACATCGGTGGTGTGGAGAGGTGGAGGCTAGTTTGCATGGGCGACTGCTGATCTTCCATAAACAACCTTGCCTGAACTTGTTCCTAGGAGGGCAGCTTTCTAGGTGCCATTTTACGGTCATTCACGACCGAAGGGGGTCTTTACCCTTCTGAATGTAACAGCTAATCTGTCTATTTTCTTTAATTTGAGAGGTTGGGGTGGCAAACATTCAACAAAATCTGCAAAATCTGGATTTTTTCTGACGATGCATTTATTCTTACTGAGACTCTCTTAAGGAGTGCTCTCCTTTCACTGAGTGACGCAGCAGAACCACTTGGTCTTAGAGTCTTTTGGATCAAGATAAAGATCCAGTCTTTCATTGACTTCTTGAAGGACTCCCCCTCAGTCTATTGTGGTTCAAAGAGATGTTAAAATTGTTGACTGCTTCACTTATCTCAGTGAAAAGACTTGGACAAGATGGTGCTATTGATATCTGTGCTGGAGGACAAAGGTTCAGGTCTTTAGGTTTCTGGTCCTCCATATCCTGCTCTATAGCTGTGAGACTTGGGCACTGTCTGAGGCCCTTAGGAGCTGCCTGAACTCCTTTGGTGACAGGATGATTTGCAGGATTATGGGTTTACTGTTGGTTAGATTTCGTATCCACTGAATGACTTTGCTTAGAAACTTTGAAATATCCTGTTACTTGTATGATTTGAGTGCTCCAGCTTGGACTGTTTGGCCACGTTGCTCAGTTTTCTGAGTCAGACCCTGCTTTCTGTGTTCTCTTCACTGAGGATTTGACTGGGCTGATGACTTGTGTTGGTTGATTACATGCCACATGGTCCATCATGGCAGATGAGGAGGTATTTTGGAGATACAGACTGACAGGGATTCTTCTCAACTGGTCATGTGGCTGGACCCGGGGAATATACCTGCTGAAAAGAGCTGACAATTACCTGCCAACAACAATAGCATTCATAACTGCTCAGTTTCTTGGAATGTATAAATTTATAAGCTGCTTGTTCTTCTGTCAGATGAATTATTCTTTATTGACCCTATTTTTCTGTCTGTTGTATAGAGGCTTATCTCACCGTGAATCAGTGCTGACACAGTGGTATGTGGAGAGGGCTTGTGAGATTGAATTAGAATCTCGGATGGTCGATAACTCTGTGGAACTCATTAAAATTGGAATTGAGCGAGGTGTTCCAGTAAGTGAATTATTGTGTATCTTTTTAATTTTTTTATCTTTTACTTGTTTCAGTCATTAGAGTGTGGCCATGCTGGGGCACCACCTGGAAGAATTCTTAGTCAAATGAATTGATCCTGGTACTTTTTTTTTTCTGTTAAGCCTGATACTTATTCTATCAGCCTTTTTTGTTGAACTGCTAAGTTACAGGAATATAAACATACTAGCACCATTTGTCAAGCAGTAGTGGAGGACACACACACACACACACACACACACACACACACGATAGTTTTTTCAGTTTCTGTCTACCAAATTCACTCACAAGGCTTTTGGTTGCTTCAAGGCTATAGTAGAGGACACTTGCCGAAGGTGCCCTACAGTGGGACTGAACCCGGAACCATGTGGTTGAGAAGGAAGCATTTTACCATACAGTCATGCCTGTGCTTTTTTGGGGGGATGGGGGAAGGAAAGAAAAATCCATGAATTTCAGACAATTTTACATATCCAATTTTTCAGTTGGAGAATTCACAAAATTTGAATATTTGTCTGAAATTATTTGTCTTTGTTAATTTGTTTCTTTATATTTTGATTTCAGGGTTTGGAAGATCTGCTCAATGATTTACTCACTATGGACTGCCTAGTTTATGACTGCCATATTGATTGCGGATTATCTTTCCAGCAATTACAAAACATGTCAAATATTCAAAAGGCTCATCTCCTCATGAGCAAGGTTAGTATTTCATACTATTACTCCATGTTGTTTTCTGTCACCCTTCAATGTGGTTGAACAATCAATCCCAATGAGTCAGAATTCACAGTATAGAGTGGACTGTCCATTCTATCAGTTGCTGTGAATACAAACTTTGGCTCATGAGACCTCTATTTAGGTGATTTTCCTGAGTCACCACCTCACTTTTGTATGCCAGTCTGTCACAGCTGAGTGTACTGGAGCAATGTGAAATGAAGTGTTTTGCTCAAAAATATAACCAATCTGGGGATTGAAACCATGATCTCATGACCCTGAGTACACCGCCCTTACAACTGGGCCATACTGTTCATATACCATATTACATACACTTCCCATACTCCATGTATGGAATATGAATGGGAGTATGTGATAGCATATTTAAAGTATTTTCTGATTATAGTTTTTTGTACCAAGATCAGTTCTGCAAATTCAGACATTTATTTGAATTACTGAAGAGATTTCATTTAATTCTGTCGCCATTTTCATAATTTGAACTGTTCAATCATAAAGTGGGAATGGTAATTTACAGCAATATCCGTTTCTTTGATTTCATTGAGTTTATTTTGAAATGAAAGAAACATCACAGTGAGAGTGAGCATAAGCAAGGAGATATGATAAAAGTAAATAAGTTATTTTTCTGTCATCATCATCATCATCATTGTTTAACGTTCGTTTTCCATGCTAGCATGGGTTGGACAATTTTGACTGAGGGCTGGCGAGCCAGATGGCCGCACCAGGCTCCAATCTTGATCTGGCAGAGTTTCTACAGCTGGATGCCCTTCCTAACGCCAACTGTTCCGAGAGTGTAGTGGCTGCTTTTTACATACTACGGCACGGGGGGCCAGTCAGGTGGTACTGACAACGACCTTGCTCGAATCTTTTTACCCATGCCACCGGCACAGGTGCCAGTAAGGCGACGTTGGTAACGATCACGCTCGAATGGTGCCCTTTTATGTGCCATGGCACGGGGGCCAGTCAGGCGGTACTGGCAATGACCTTGCTCAAATCTTTTTACACATTTGAGTGTAATAGTAATATTCATAGTGTCAAACAAAATACCTTTGTATTCTAAGTTCAAATGCACCAGGTCCACTTTGCCTTTTATCCTTTCTAAGTATATAAAGTACCAGCCAAAGTATTGGGGGTTGATGGAATTGATTATACACTTAAATGCAGTATGCTCCAGCATGGCCACAGTCCTATGATTGGAACCAGTAAAAGACTAAAAGAATATACACATTCAACTGCAGAATCCTGGTTCCAGTAGAGAACCACATAAAAATATAAATGTCCTGAAAGTTGTGTAAAATATTTGAAAATATCCCTTTTCTTTTGTTTCTGCCGTTTCTATTGCATTCTCTCTTGTTGCAGTCTTCTGTTGAGAAATACATAAAAAACATCTACAGCTGGTTGATTCCTTTTCTGAAGAGATGTGAAAAAAACGACCCTCATGCCTATATGAACTTATTGAAACAATATTTAATGGACGTTGCAAAAGAGGATATAACCTTGCCTCTCAAGGTATTTGAAGCATCAAAATCGAATGTAAGTAGATTTTTCACTTATCAAATTGCAGAATGGACATGAGTTTTCAAGTGCAAATGAATATTCATTCATTCAGTAGGATTTCATCTTTAGTATCATCATCATCATTTACCATCCATGTTCCATGGCAGCACGATTAGGACAGTCAGGTAGCATTCAGTGCAATCCAATGACTGCACCATGCTTTAGTGCCTGCTCCAGCATGGTTTCTATGGATGGACGACGCCCTTCCAAATGCCAATCACTTTACAGCATGTGCTGGGTGCTTTTTCTATTTTAGTGCTTCTAGCAACAACGTGACTTGAGGTTGGTCTTGAGATTAGCTTGACAGGCTCCTGTGCCGGTGGCACGTAAAAAGCACCAACCAATCGGTGGCACGTAAAAAGCACCAACCAATTGGTGGCACGTAAAAAGCACCAACCAATTCCTATATATATATATATATATATATTATTTCATTTTAATCTTATCTTTACAGTAGGAGTAATGATAAGAGAGGGAAAGAGTATGTGAGAGAAAAAGAGACTGAACACTGAACCAACATACTGAACATAATTCTTTTACACACACGTTTAGCCTTTTTGTGATGGTCATGGAGTGATACTAATAGTATGAGGTGTAGTTGTGATAGAGGTGGTGGTAGCTGAGGTGGTCAGGGATGACGATGAGAGTAAGTGATGTGAAAGACAGTGTTGGTGGTGGGGAAGGCAGTGAAGTCAGAGGTATTGATGGTGATGGCGTCAGAAGTCTGAATGGTGTGTGTGTATATAATATATATATATATATATATATATAAAATTATAAATTAGGGTATCTACGAGATACCACCATGCTGAAAATAGCAGCCATAATCTGACTCTAAAACCACCTTAATTGTCCATATTGCAAACACGGAGAGAAAACAAAGAGACAAGATGAAGCTAGTAAAAAATTACTGGATAATTCTAGATCCCGGATTTCTGACTTTGCATTTAGGAATGCTTTGCCTCGTCAGTAGAATACACACAGAAGAGAAACATAAATACATATAGGCGCAGGAGTGGCTGTGTGGTAAGTAGCTTGTTTACCAACCACACGGTTCCGGGTTCAGTCCCACTGCGTGGCACCTTGGGCAAGTGTCTTCTACTATAACCTCGGGCTGACCAAAGCCTTGTGAGTGGATTTGGTAGACGGAAACTGAAAGAAGCCCGTCGTATATATGTATATATATATATGCGTGTGTGTGTTTGTGTGTCTGTGTTTGTCCCCCTAGCATTGCTTGGCAACCGATGCTGGTGTGTTTATGTCCCCGTTACTTAGCGGTTCGGCAAAAGAGACTGATAGAATAAGTACTGGGCTTACAAAAGAATAAGTCCCGGGGTCGAGTTGCTCGATTAAAGGTGGTACTCCAGCATGGCCGCGGTCATATGACTGAAACAAGTAAAAGAGAGTAAAGAGTATATATATATAAATGCAACATACGAATACTTACATATACGACCATATACCTACATATATATGCACGTATGCATCATGGCCAGTTCAAAATGCCTGTCGCTTAATTCCATGGTGGTATCTTGTAGAATCCCTAATTTATAATTTTATTAATTATTACCTTTGAAGGTTATTTTTTCCATGCTGACCACTTGATAATATCATTATTTTATTTTTGAATTAACAATCTTATCCTTATATAAATATATATATATATATATATATATATATATATATACATACACACACACATACATACATACACACATACGCACACGCATACAGACATACATATTTTTATGTATGCTATTTTCCTGTTACAGTTGTCGTCTCAAATTATTAGCAACCCTGCAGATAAGATACAAATGGCTGTGGATGTACTTTACATTTGTGAACGGTAAATAATATAATTGATTTATTATATTAGCTTTGAATTTATTTATTTTTTATTAAATATTTTTTCTTGATAATTTATAAAATATCTATTTTAAGTTTTTAACATTTAAGCTAACTCGATCTATTCAATAAAAAAAAAAAATGTTCACCTTAATGATTGTGTAATTTTCTTCAAACTAACCGTGTCAGTCCTTAATTAAATGTTTAAAACAAATTCTTAAGAGTTTAAAACAGCTCATTCTTAATGCACTAATTCAACCTCATTTTGTGTAGCATTCTACTTTGAAATCTGTTTTTCTCCTATTTTCAGTGATGATCAACTCAACAAAGCAGAAAGTATTATCAAATGTCTTCCAAATAAAATTCAGGGGTGAGTTAATCCATCATTTCTGACTGAGAGTTCTTGTAATTCTTTAATATGTTATTTTCTTTTAGTATTTTGTACAAGCAGAAGGACCTTAACTTTATTTGTGTATATAAATGTTTGTGTGGATCGGATGGGAAAAGTAGTGAACTCCATTGATAATAGTTTCTTAAATATAAGTGCTGGCAAGGCTTTGCAGTAACAAGCTTGCTTCCCAACCACATGGTTCCAGGTTCAGTCCCACTGCATGGCATCTTGGGTAGGTGTCTTCTACTATAACCTTAGGCCACCAAAGCTTTGTGAATTGGATAGATGGAAACTGAAAGAAGCCTGTCATATATATAATTGGAAAGAAAGTACAGATGATGGAAATAAGAGTCCTGCCTGGAGAAGGCTGCAGTTAGCAAATTCAGAGATTGTTGCCGAGGTGATAGAAAATGGTTCTGCTGAAGAATAGTGCTTAAAGTGTGATGGTAGTTGAAACTTTCTCAGTCGGTTGGATTGCCTTCTTTTGGATGTAGACCTCTACCATCCCAGATGTGTAAGCAGTGGCTCAATATTGGTCAGATAGGAATGTCTGATCTAAGAAATGAGAGCTGGATGAATGCTGTAAGCAGGAAACTTAGCTAAACTGTTCTTATACCAGACATGGTTATGGGCTTTGTTGATATCAAGTGCACCAACATTGCTTTCATTGAGGCTACCAAGAATGAAAGACTGCTGATGAGTGGCAGAAAAGAGCAAGTCTCTGGTAGATCTAACTGTAGTCATGGAAAATATAGATTTTATATAGAAGTTTGATGTTCTTCATTTTCAGTTTCATTTTTTGGCGATGGAGTTGGATATAAAAATATCTACTAATATTTTGGTAAATTTTAAATAGATTAAACTAAAATGCAGTTAATTAGTATGTCTATATTGTAGGATTTCATATCTTTCATATGATGATTTGAAAAATTTTGTTAGCTGAGATTATCTGTGTTGTTAGCAGATGGGAGTTTCGAGCTGCTAATTGCATAGATAACCTGAAATAATAAAAAAAAAAATTTTAACTCCCTATATTACATATGTGTCGTTAGTATGCAGGACATTTCTTTGATGTATTTTCTCTGTCATGTTATGGATGTTTAGAGTAATTAGTTGCTTTATTTTCTCATGAGCTAAAAATATATTTCTCTCCATTTCTACAAAGACATTTCCCTATTTCATTACCTTACTGATTTAGTAGATACAGTTCTTTCTTTTTTTTAATGTCAATTTGATATGTTTTTGTGTTATAGACCAGGATCTTACATACAAGATCTCCATAAACAGAAAGAACGTTTGGAAAGCCACATATGGTAAGTACTTTGTAAACGACTTGCTGGAAAGGTTCCATTTATGAACTTATTTGATCTGTTTTATTGATTAAACAATATCGTTAAGCTATAACCATTACTGTATTTGTTTCCTTAAATACAGTAATATATGTATTTAAATGTAAAACATCTGTTGTGACAATTCATCTTCAAAGTTACAGTATTGTCAAAAAAAATTTTTTTTGATTAAAGATTTTGGTTCTTCTGTATTCAAACTTTTTTGAAATCTTTTGTCTGCTACTACAAGTGTTACATTCTGCCAAGATCTCACTGGAATATATCATGCATTCATCTCAATTACCTTGTACTCACAGACTCATTGGAACAAAGCTCAGCTTTTATGTAGTTACATCCATAAAAAATCACTGGAAAAGTTTTGATAGAGAAAGAGAGTGTAAACTGTACACATTTGCATGTTATTGAAGGAACTGGAAGGACATTTTGATATCAATAAGAATTAACTCCTCTTAAAGCAAATGGATTTAAAAGGTCACCTGTGCTAGTACATGTAAAAGACACCCAGTACACTCTGTAAAGTGGTTGGCATTAGGAAGGGCATCCAGCCATAGAAACCAAGCGAAAACAGATCACTGGAGCCTGTTGCAGTTCTCAAGCATATCAGCTCCACTCAGTCTGTCTAACCCATGCCAGCATGGAAAACGGATGTTAAATGATGATGAATTCGTTATTAATTGATGTCTGTATCACAAATCTTCCAAATAATTGGAAGTGTTTCGGAATTTGGCAATTGTTGCCTGTGAAATAAAAATGAATTTTGAATGTCTGAAAATAAGGTTAGCACAGTTCACTGAAAATTTCTGATAAGAGATATGCACCTTGTGTTATATCCAGAGATGGATTGTGATATCAAAAATGTACATTTTTGCTTGTTTATCACATGCTTTTTTTTCATTTGTTTTAAAAATAGTTTTGTATTGTGAATGTATCAAATATAACTATACTTTTATTTGTTTGTGTACTATACAAATTTTAGGGCTGCCAAAATTTTTGAAGAGAATGGCTTAAAACAAACCATTTATTCCATTAAGTTGTCACAGGTAAATAACCTTAATTTAATATTTTGTAACAATCCAATTATGTTTATCCCTATAACCACAGACATGCATTCGTGTGCTTATTTTACATTGTGATTTTCACAACCTTTCTAGTTTTCTTTTCACCTGCTGATATTGCTGAACTTCGATGTATCTCTCATAACTAATTACCAAGGGTGGGACCTATTGCTCACAAATAACTTTCTTGTAGCTAAGATAAGAAATATCTAGTATTCAATCTGTGTGTATACATATGCCGGGTCACTTGAGTCACTTGAGTAATGCTACTAGTAACATATAATTCATTGGGTTATTTGTGACTAAACTGGCATCTCCACTGGACTAGTTTTATGACAAAGGTTACCGGAAACCTGGCTGGACTTAAACTTGTCAAAAGGATGGGTGAGCCTAATGTAGGGTTGAGGACTGCCGAGCAATAGTTCAGGGATTTAGAAATTCCATTGCTATAAGACCACTAGGCATCAGGTTTTGTTTATTTTTTTTATTAAAGTATACCTTTGGGGAGAAGGTTATTCTTATATAAAAAAAAAAGCCTTTTAACATTACTGAGAGATATTGCTTTGGTTTTTCTCTTAACTATTTGGCTTTGACAATGAGCTGTTGCAGTGTTGTGCAAGCAGTTCTTCAATTTTGCATGGTATGCTGCTGTTTTCTGGATTTAGAGCGGCTATCTGGGATTGTTGCCAGAGCGGCTATCTGGGATTGTTGCCAGAGCGGCTATCTGGGATTGTTGCCAGAGCGGCTATCTGGGATCGTTGCCAGAGCGGCTATCTGGCCTCTGTGCCCATGGCACGTAAAAAATACCATTCGAGCGTGATTGTTACCAGCATCGCCTTACTGGCACCTGTGCCGGTGGCATGTGTAAAAGATGCGAGCGAGGTCATTGCCAATGCCGCCTGACTGGCCTCGTGCCGGTGGCACATAAAAAGCACCCACTACACTCTCAGAGTGGTTGGCGTTAGGAAGGGCATCCAGCTGTAGAAACTCTGCCGGATCAAGATTGAAGCCTGGTGCAGCCTTCTGGTTTGCCAGCCCTCAGCCACACGTCCAACTCATGCTAGCATGGAAAGTGGACGTTAAAAGATGATGATGATGATGTAGATTTATATATATATATTACGGAGATGTACTCGCATAGCAAGTGATTTGATCTGAGATTGTGTGCTGGAACGAAAACAATTGCAGCGTGGAAGGTGTTTGTAAGCCATTTAAGAAACACACAAAAGCCATTCGATTCACTTCAACATTTAAGTTTAATTTGTCAAAATATTTTCGTCGCTAAAATCCGCGACCTGTTCACTGACAAAAATTCGTGCTTCATCTGAGAAAGTTACAGTTTGTTCGTCATATATATGTATGTATGTGTGTATGTATGTATACACGCATGTATGCATGCATGCTTGTATGTATGTATGTACGTACATACGCCTGTGTGTATGTATGTATGTATGTATGTATGTATGTATATATGTAAGTATGTGTGTGTATATGCATGCACATACACACTATAAACTTAAAGCTATAAACCTGTAGTGATGGATAGATGTAGACTGACCACTCATCACAATAATATCAAATTTCAACCTTCCCTGCCGAAACTAGGAAGTGATTTACGACCCTCACCCCCAAAACAAAACTCTAAAACCTATAATCAGACATTTATCTCTATATCACAAAACTTTTGTTTTACTATTGCTTGTTTTTTTTTTTTCTCCCTTACATCTAGTTAGTTCAGGTTAAATATATATACGTATGTATGTATGTATGTATGTATGTGTGTATGCACGTACGTATGCATGTACGTATGTATGTATACGCGCACGTATGCATGTGCCTATGTATGTGTGTGTGTACATGTACGTGCGTATGTACGTGTGTATGCCCATATGTAGGTATGTATGTATGTTTGTACTCATGTGCTACGTATGTATGTGTGTATCTAGGAGAATGGGCAGACGCGACTGTGTGTGTGTGTACATGTGTATGTGAACGTATGTCCGTGTACTGGTATGTGTCCGTCCAAGTTGTGTACATGACTGTTACTTTGTTGAAGGTTGTATATATACACACATATATGTAATATAATATAATCAAATCATCATCATCATCATCATCATCGTTTAACAAATGTTAATATATATGCATATTCTTATATGTATTTGCTTTGATATGTATATTCTTGTATATATACATCTGGTATGTGGTTGCACAATTGACTTAGAACTACAATGCAAAACAGACTTTGTATTGAAAATCTGATCAAACTATGGTTGTGGTTTCTTGTAAGAGATTGGGACAGTGTTAAGACAATGCAAGATGGTGAAGAGAAGCAGAACATAATAATGAAGGTAAGTGTTAGCAAATAATTAGGTAAAGGTAAAGACCTCCTTCAGTCATGTCTGACCATGGGATTGCACCTAGAATGTTATTCCCCGAGGCACAAACCCAGACAAGATTGTTTATGGAAGACCAGCAGTCGCCCATGCATACCAGTCTCCCCTCTCCATGCCACTGATGTTATCCAAGGGAAAGACAAAGGCCGATACAGCTTGGCACCAGTGATGATGTTGCAATTCATGTCTGTAGCTGAGTGAACTGGAGCATCCTGAAATGAAATGTCTTGTTCAAGAACACAACACATGGCCTGGTCTGGGAATCCAACTCACTACTTCATGATTGTGCCATTATATGGTAGTAAAACATTTAATGGAGATGTGGATTTATGACTTTATAGATGCCTGGTAGAATGAGGGACTTGGAATAAATGCTAACTGGAAGAAAAATTGTTTGTCTTACTATCTATTTGTAGGAATCGGAAACAGCAGCCAGAAATATGCTAGTAAAGCTCACACGAGCGGCCGGAAGAAGGTAAGTGTTACTGTCTATTACTTCAATATTGAAGGGATCTGTTTCAGAGTTTCATTAATTAACTAAATAAGTTGATCATTTAAATATATCTCTTATAGTTACATAAATGAAAACTTTCAGTAGAGTGGCTGAGTGTGAGGCAGTGTGTTAGACCACTTTCTAGTGGTTAGACCTGGTGGGTGGGCAGGCAGGCAAGGCACTATACTACACTAAACTACACTATGGAGTGGCTGGTGCTAGGAAAGGGCATCCAGCTATACAAGAACAGACAATGGTGCCTGGTGTAGCCCCTGGCTTTACCAGTTCCAGTCAAACCATCCAACCCATGCCAGCATGGAAGATGGATGGTAAATGATGATGACATAACAGGCTTTTTTTCAGTTTCTGTCCACCAAATCCACTCTTTGGCTTTGTTTGGCCTAGGGCTATAGTAGAAGACTCTTGCCCAAGGTGCCACACAGTGGGACTGAATCCATAACCATGTGGTGGGAAGCAAACTTATACAACCATGCCTGTGCCCATGGGTTGCAAAATGAATTTCTTAACCACACAGCTGTACCTGTGTAATATACTGGATACAATTAAGGTGATCAACTTTTTATCTCTTATTTGCTTCATTCATTAGACTGCAGCCATGCTGGGGCACCATCTTGGAGAATTTTGGTTGAATTAATTGACCCCTAGTTCTTAAGTGCAAGCCATTAAGTTACGGGGACGTAAACACACCAACAGCAGTTGTCAAGCAGTTGTGAGGGACAAACACTCACACACACACATATGATGAGCTTCTTTCAGTTTCCATCTACCAAATCCACTCATAAGGCTTTGGTTGGCCTGAAGCTATAGTAGATGACGCTTGCCCCAGGTGCCACACCATGAGACTGAACCTGGAACCATGTGGTTGGGAAGCAAACTTCTTACTGCACAGCCATACCTGTGCCAATGTCTATTGAGAAAATTTATTCAAAATTTGATCAAAGGCCTTCCATTTGTGACCATGTAGTCTTTTATTCAGACATAATGTATCTAGGTGAAATACACCTCGAGACATGTATAGTGTGATATTAGAGATATTTGGCTGCTGTTTCTAACAGATCAAGTAACCATGGAGAAGCCCTCTTGTTGTGCTTAGTTTAGAAGATAGGTAACTCTTTTCAAAAGCGCCTTTCCCATTTGGAATGGCTATTGCATTTATATAGCAATCATTGAACCAGGAGGAAAATTCTATGGGGAATCTGTTCAGTCTGTAAATCTGTGGATGTTTGTGATAAAATAATGGCAGATTAAAATCTTTTTTTTTTGTTTTTTTCTGCAATCAATTAGGACTAATTAATGTGTTCATTTTCTAGGACTCCAAGTTTAAATGAAAAGGGCTGGATTTCTTTACATGCCAATGTCATGCACTTACAAGAGAAGCTTTTCAACCAGATCAGCGTTGCTGAAACGTTGGAGGTAGATTTTCTTTACTTTCTTTTTTTTTATCAATTTCATTATTATAAATTTTGGTTTTAAGATTGAATAAAAAAAAAAGAAGCAAAACAAAGCAAAGACTTTGAAGAGAGCATGTGGTTATATTTGTACTACTGTTAGTACTTGGGAATAAAAAAATATATAGAGGACATATCAGACTGGAGCGTTGTGCAGCCTCTTGGCTTCCCAGACCCCAGTTGAACCATCCAACCCGTGCTAGCATGGAAAACGGACGTTAAACGATGATGATGATAATGAATTGAATGAGGGTTCAGAGTATATAAATGCACAATGTCATTTGGTAATACTACATATATCGTATAGATTCATGTTGTGTGTACCCCGTTTATTATAATGTTTATGAAAATGTTATATGAGGCACTTTTTATCTCTTGGCAGATCTTTGTTGCAAGTCTATTATGCTCCAGCAATTTGGACACCATCCGTTTGGCTAAGAACTACATTGCAAGAAAACATGGTGATTCCAGATCATCACAAGGCGATGGCTTTATAAAGGTACCATTTGAGAGAACTGTAAAGTTAGTCCTGTCAGCATCTCAGGAATACTTCAACTCGGCTTTAGACTTATCGCATTTTTCTATGGAAATGGCTCAGTAAGTATGGACGTATTTTCTTCTGTTAAGATTATGTAAAAATACAATTTATTTTATATAATGAATAATTAATGCTGTTTAATTAGGTTCTTACTGTCCAGTGTATGTGGTTAGCTTTTATCTTTTACTCAGGCTACGATCATGCTGGTGCACTCAACTGCAGTACATGCCTTTCCTGTTGCCAACCCTCACCTGTTTGCAAGCACAGTAATATTTCACCATAGCCAGACATCTTCTCACAGAATATTTGAAATGAACAACTCTGCTAGTAGGACAGTGAGAATCATTTAAGGAACTATCATGCAATGCCATGACAAGGAAACATAAAGATACATGCATTCACATATACATACATGTTTACACTCATGCATGTCTAATATACATGATAGATTGTTAGCTCCTACACGCATTTTTTCTCTCCTTGTTTTTTTCTGTGTATCTTTCTGTTGAAGAGCGTAGGCTCGAAACATAAAAGACTTTCTATTCCTGAGTACTATACTAATACATTTGTTTGTTTGTACTTCACCTGCCTTCGTCTTTTGTTTATTTTCGTAAACTTTCCCTTTATATATATATATATATATATATATACAAAATTTAGAGGATTGATCACTAAACGATTACCTATGTACTAATTAGTACATAGGTAATCGTTTTTTATTTTGTATATTTTCATTTGTCTTGCTTGTTTTTATACTTTGTTTTTTGCTGGATTTTTTCTTGAGAACACATTCTCCGTGGAAAATGGTGATTTTGACGTCTATATCTAGCATACAGGCTGTCCACTTTTAATGGTCAGTCCTCTAAATTTTGTATGTAAAAAAATTTTTAATCTTCGGATTTTTTAAATATGCTAGGCCACTGGTTTTAATTGATTAATATCAATTTCTACCCTTATTTAATTTTATATATATATTTAAAGGGTAAAGACGCCCTTTTGTCATGAATGACCATGGGATTGCACCTAGAAAGTTACCCTCCCAGGCACAAGTTCGGGCGAGGTTGTTTATGAAAGACCAGCAGTTGCCCATGCATACAAGTCTTCCCTCTCCATGCCACCAATGGTATGAAAGGGAAAGGCAAAGGGACCAATACAGCTTGGCACCAATAATGTTGCAACTCATTTCCATAGCTGAGTGAATTAGGGCACTGTGAAATAAAGTGTCTTGCTCAAGGACACAACACATATCCCAGTCCAGAAATCCAACTTATTACCTCATGGTTGTAAGCCTGACACTCTAACCACTGAACCATGTGCCTTATATATGTGTATGTACCCGAATGCATATGATGAACTTCTTTCTGTTCATGTCAGCCAAATCTACTTACAAATCTTTGATTGGCCTGGAGCTATAAGAGAAGACACTTGCCCAAGGATCCACACAGAGGAACTGAATCTGAAATGATGTGGTTGGGAAGCAGCGTGTGTGTGTGTGTGTGTATTATACATGCCTCTTATACATTTGTATTATACCCATTTGTATATGCATAAGGGACATTAAGAAAGAATTTTCAAGAAACAAAAAATCTGGCCCCTGTGCCAGTGACATGTAAAAAGCACCCACTACACTCACAAAGTGGTTGGTGTTAGGAAGGGCATCCAGCTGTAAAAACACTGCCAGATCAAACTGGAGCCTGGTGCAGCCTCCTGGCTTCTCAGACCCTGGTCGAACCGTCCAGCCCATGCTAGCATGGAAAACGGACGTTAAACAATGATGATGATGATGATAAAATGTGTAATCTGTTCTGATGTGTGTATATTTTCTTTGCAGATCCTGTCTGAATTTGGTAGAAGAAACTTCTGTAGCTATTCAAGAAGAACTGGATTTAATTGAAGCATTATCAATTCTGGGGGAGTTTGAAATCACTGTCTTACCTCTGCAACGTTGGTTCTATATTTTATATTTTTAGCTGTATTTTCTGAATGTCTTTTCCTGTCTGTCTAAATGTTTTACTAAATTTGTATGGTCTGAATAAATGTCTTACCTGTTTAACTATAAATCTCTCTCCCTCATGTAATCATGTGTTAAATATCCTGGATTCTCCTGTCATTAGGGACAGGTGAAGTTTCTGTAACTTCTTGTTGAATAACCTGTGTTGGTGATTTGTTTATAGGAATCAAATCTTTGTACTGTCCATTAGCTCACTTCCTCCATGAAGTTGACAAGGTCTGTACAGGAGCACAGCGGGCCACAAGCTGGATGTCAGAGTGAGTGCAGAGCAGCATGAACAGAACAGAACATTGCTCAAGAACAGAACAGACCCCGCAGTCTAGGAATCAAACCCACAATTTTGCAATTGTGAATGCAACATCCTAACTACTAGGCCATGTGTGTTCACGCCATACATACAAGCAGGAAAAATTATACACTCTCAGATATGATATAAAGACTTAAAATATATATCACAGCAGAGTTAATTTAATGAGAGATATTGTGTTCATCATCCTCATCATCGTTTAACATCAGTTTTCCATGCTAGCATGGGTTGGACGGTTCGACTGGGGTCTGGGAAGCCAGAAGGCTACACCAGGACCAGTCTGATCTGGCAGTGTTTCTACAGCTGGATGCCAACCACTCCATGAGTGTAGTGGGTGCTTTTTACGTGCCACTGGCACAGGTGCCAGGTGAGGCTGGCACCGGCCACGATCGGTTGGTGCTTTTTATGCGCCACCGGTATGGAAGCCAGTCAGGGCGGCGCTGGCATCGACCACATTCGGATGGTGCTTTTTACGTGCCACCAGCACAGGGATCACAACTACAATTTCCATTGATTTTTGATGTTGATGTTCTTGACTCAATAGGTCTCCTCAATCGCAGAGTCGAAACAGTGTTTCTTTACTTGCCACCTGCACAGGAGTCAGTCCAGTGGCACTGGCAATGGCTAGGTGCCAGTCATAGGATTTGATTCAATTTTGATTTCTGTGTTATATAGAAGAATTCTGTATGAATAATGTAAATGATCAATAGCAAATTAGCCATATAATTTAATCTTTGATGCAATAATTAAAAATCTTAAATGAATACTGATTCTCTTTTCTAATCCACAAACACATATTAACAATTTCAAAATGTCTACTAATATAAATAAGTGGCATGCTAAAGGAAAACTTTCCTCTTCTTGCAGTTCGACTTGAAAAGAATAGACTGAAGTATGTTGAAGCAGCTCTCAATAGTCGTTCCAATTCTTACCAACTTTCAGACAAAGTAAGTTGACGTTGTTGTTGTTGTTTAGCTTCAAGTTAGCCTTGACTCAACAGATCTGTGATCAAAATTGACATTCACCTTTTGCAGTTAAAGAATATATATTTTAAAAACATTTGCATTTCAGTTGAGACTGTAGGATCATTAACCCACTCACTTTCAAATTAAACCCTTTCTTTCTTTCATTAGAACAAAGTCTAAGTTTAGTTTTAAATTTGATGTATTAACCCTTTTGTTACCAACCCAGCTGAAACCGGATCTGGCTCTGAGTACAAATGTCTTGTTTTCATAAGTTTTGAATCTAATCAAATTTTTAAGAAGCTTGTTACTATAATGGATGACTATATTTTCCTATTCCAGCTTCTTCAGCTAGCAAAACTATTGAGGGTTTCAGCGGATGATGCAGAAATTGAAGGTCAAGTGTACAAATTAATTGCAGAAAAGGCATTGGATGTGAGTATACGTGTTTTTTTCTTTTTATTATTTTGCTTAACTTTTTTGAATACCTGTAGCAGTCTTTAGGTTACCACGGTAATAGAAATTAGGCAAGGTAATAGAAGGCGGCGAGCTGGCAGAAATGTTAGCACGCCGGGCGAAATGCGTAGCCGTATTTCGTCTGCCGTTACGTTCTGAGTTCAAATTCCGCCGAGGTCGACTTTGCCTCTCATCCTTTCAGGGTCGATAAATTAAGTACCAGTTACGCACTGGGGTCGATGTAATCGACTTAATTCCTTTGTCTGTCCTTGTTTGTCCCCTCTGTGTTTAGCCCCTTGTGGGTAGTGAAGAAATAGGTATACCCAAATGGCTTGATACCCCTCTATGTTTAGCCCCTTGCGGGCAGTAAAGAAATAGGTAATAGAAATTATTACTTGCAGCCAATCATCTACATGGTTCATGGATGTCATAATAGAGGTGTTCCTATAGCTAATTACTCCAGAGGTGGGAATAAAACGAAGAGTCCAACTTATTTAACCCTTGAGCATTCAGATTATCCTTTCAAGTCTAAAGCTCATTTATGTACATTGTTTTGAATTAATCATGCAATATCTCATAGCTTCAAGATTTTGATGATGTGAGTGTTTATAGAACAACACTGTAGGGTAGGTGCGAGAGGCCAGATACGACCAGTTTGAACATAAAACATGTAGAACGTTTGGGCTGGACATTGCCAGTTTAAATGCTGAAGGTTTAAGCATAAAGAAAGATTGATAATTCTTATAGCAAGGCTGATAATTTTGGTTTCAAATCTTAGCACAAGGCCAGCAATTTTGGGGGAGGGAGTACATCGACCCTAGTGGTACTTAATTTATTGACTCTGAAAGGATGAAAAGCAAAGCTGACAACAGCAGAATTTGAACTCAGAAACCAAGATGGATAATAATTGTATATGTTTTATTAAGAAATAATAGTTACATGTCTTTAACTTGGGTTCATTCTGCAATTCATCAAAGTTGGGATAGAGTTGCCATGATAGATTGTTAGCCACTACACACATTTTTTTCTCTCCTTGTTTTTTCTGTGTCCCTTTCTGTAGAAGAGCGTAGGCTCGAAACGTAAAAGACTTTTTTTTATTTCTGAGCATTATACTAATACATCTGTTTGTTTTGTACACCACCTGTCTTCGTCTTTTGTTTTTTTTCGTAAACTCTCCCTAAAGTATAGAATAGTTAGATAATTGTCGCATTTGCAAATCTCTTCAAGTTTAGGAGACGTTTATGTATAGCAGTCATTCTGCTCTCTTGTTATATAAGCAATTATCAAAATCTTTGAAAATGAGGAAGTTATAGAAGTGAATTTTTGATTTTGTCAGGGTTGAGGACTTCTGGCAAACTGGCTGTTTTGGGGTAAAATGTTATGTTAAATGTTTTATGTTTTGCAGGCGAAAGATTATATGAAGGCTTATTATGCCTGCTCTCAGTTGATGGAGAAATCTTATCCACCGGCATGGAGTGTCTGCGTAGATTTATCCCAGAATGGTAACTGTGTATTAGGAACACGGTAAGACTTTTGTTTTAATTACCGGTGTCTATTTTAACAAAATTTTTCTTTTAAAATTATGGAGATGTACTTGCATAGCAAGTGACTTGATCTGAGATCGTGTGCTGGAACGAAAACAATTGCAGCGTGGAAGATGTTTATAAGCCATTTAAGAAATGCACAAAAACCGTTAGATTCACTTCAACATTTAAATTTAATTTTTCAAAATATTTTCGGCACTTTGAGACCGCGACTTGTTCACTGACAAAACTTCGTGCAGCACGAAATAATGTCAGTTGACAAATTAAATTTAAATGTTGAAGTGAATCTAATGGTTTTTGTGTGTTTCTTAAATGGCTTATAAATACCTTCCATGCTGCAATTGTTTTCTTTTAAAAGATAACTATTAAAGGGTGAATTTTATATGATAGTCAGACAGGTTCACCAGCTTCATAATCTCTCATCCTTTTACCTTTTGCTATTTACTTATAAAGTTGAAAAAAAAAAGTTTTTGAAACCTATTTTTTATGTTTTGATATCAAATGCTTCACCAGTGTCACATGGTATTTCATTATGCAACCATGATATGCTACAAAGAATATTAAACGGTTTCATAAGTCAATACTGTGTCCTACTGTGTTAGTAGTGCACTTAAATCACATGTTACAGTCACCTCTACAGATTTTACTCTAGAAATTATAGCCAGCACTGATTCTGTTACGTTTCATATCTGAGACATCTTATTGTTTGTTTACATCTGATGTCTTGGACATGAAATGTTGCAACAGAATTAGTGTTGGCTATAATTTCTATAGAAACTCTGTAGGGAATATTATTTAAATGTTTTATATATATACTAGCAGAGATAACCGGCGTTGCCTGTGTTACATGCAATTGAAGAATTAGACTTTTCTGTTATATTTTCTGTAATGAACTGGAATTCCTGTTTCGAATTTCATCAAAATTGCAGATGAGGGTTATTTCCCTCTTTACACACCTTAAAAAAAATTGTCATCGTGTCACATGTATCGGTGCAATTGAATGACTGAAACAATTAATAGTTAAAAAAATCAAAAAAACAAATAACTATTACAAATCTGAAAGATTTCAGTGTCCATAGATGTAAGAGATTGGTAAAACTCTTCAGATGTAATTAACTTTGGAAATTTTTACATTGTAGAATTGAACTTCTGGAATTTGCTTTGACTTACTGTGATCCTGACCAAATACAATCTATTCTTGATGCCAAAGCTCTCATAGACATTCAGGTAAATTGATGCGACCATTCATGTCTCTTAGTAGATTCTTTAGACGGGTTCTTTTTGAAGACATTTTTCTTGAGGCATCAGCTCGTTTCAGTTATGATAGTACGGAAGCTACATTTCAGCTGATTCTTTCTGTGGTCATCTTTCCAACTTCTTTAAAAACTTATGAGGATGGGCTGAAAAGTTCAGACACTGACTATGGACTGATGCTAGAACTATGGAATCTTGCATGCATTAATTTCAACTTTAACTTTTCTTATTAACAATTGCTTTGTTTCTTTCCAAATAAACTGATATCTGACTGTTCAAAGAAGACTTCAAAAATAACTAGTAGCAACTTCTCTTGAAAATAGACAGAATTTGGCATTGTGGTGTTAGCAAGTATTTGCAGAAAACACGTTGCCAGTACCACCAAACTGGCCCTCATGCTGGTGGCATGTAAAAGCACCCACTATACTCTCGGAGTGGTTGGCATTAGGAAGGACATCCAGCTGTAGAAACTCTGCCAGATCAGATTGGAGTCTGGTTTGCGAGACCTCAGTCAAATCGTCCAACCCATGCTAGCATGGAAAGCAGATGTTAAATGATGATGATAACGACATTAATCCCCAAGGATGTTTAAGCTGACATGATTGCCACATTAGGGGATGACCTTCCACCTTTATCAACAGTGCAAAAGTGTCATTAAGAAAAATAGGTTGTTTTCACATAATTTTCCAAAGTTTTTCTCATAAAATTCTAGTTTCCATGTTTATGCTAGAAAAAAAATATTACTATAGTGTGTGTTTGCAGAAACCATGCTTTTATGTTGTGTATGTCCTCAATTTCATCATCTTATAATTCTATCTTTTACAGATGCTCTATGATCAAGTCTGTGCTGAATTTGGCACCATGTCCTCTTCTGATGAAAAACCTTCAAGTATGATAGACAGTACAATAAGTGACAGTGGAGTGTCAGATTTCTTCACTCCTGAACAAAGTCCTCAAACTTCGATGCATGTCCTCAATCAGACAAAAGATATTTTGCTTAGTACAGGTGAATTAACAAAAGGCATGTTATCTTCAGTTACAGATGTCAAGTGGTGGCATCACACCATTCATAACCTTGTAAAAATGGTTCCGGTCCAACGCTTTAATTCTAATAAGGAACAATTCGCTGATGAACAGATTTGGAACTTTGAAAATCAAGCATGCCATCCTTTTTATGGAGAAATCATTGAAAATTGTGTGGTTGACAAGGTATCTAAATTTTTAATATTCTTCTTTGTAGTTGTTTATTTTATTTGTTAATCTGAGCCAAAGATGCAGAGCCCATAATCTTAGTCTCTCTCAGATTGATTTAGAGTCTTTCTCTTACTAATTAAATACTATCACTGACTGATGCAGTCTACCCTTGACTGATGAAGTCTCTCTCTGACTGATGAAATCTATGACTGATAGATGTGTTCTGTCTCTGATGGATGCGTTCTGTCTCCAATGGATGTGTCCTGCCTCCGACGGATGCGTTCTGCCTCCGACGGATGCGTTCTGCCTCCGACGGATGCGTTCTGCCTCCGACAGATGCGTTCTGCCTCCGACAGATGCGTTCTGTCTTCAGGTGATGAATTCTGTATTTGATGTAGTTTATCCATGACTGATGTGATTCCTCTCAGTCTGGTGCTGGCTCTCCCAGGTTGGATTTAGTCTCTTGTGGTATTTCTACTACCCTAACATCTAGAATCAAAGCGTGTCTTTGTACGAATCATTATAAAAGTAGTGTGAGCAGTGATAATTTTATTTCTGTCAGTACAATATCTAATTATTATAGGGTTAGTGATGTTGTTTTCAGCCTGGAAGCACTTGAGTCATCTCTGTAAAGTAATGAAGCATTCAATTAATACAAGGTTGATAATTCCGCCGAGGTTGACTTTGCCTTTCATCCCTTCGGGGTCGATAAATTAAGTACCAGTTACGCACTGGAGTCGATGTAATCGACTTAAATCCCTTTGTCTGTCCTTGTTTGTCCTCTCTATGTTTAGCCCCTTGTGGGCAATAAAGAAATAAGAAAGTTGATAATTTGTAACTCTTTGATAGACCCGTGTCTGTGGCACATGCTCTTACATGCAACAGCCCAGTCTCTCTAAGAACAAATAAGTATAAGGACAGAGTACAGTTCACTGCTGTATTCAACATAGGGCATTACATAACTGGTAAATATATTATTAGCTTGGCAGTGATTTGTTAAAATTCCTCCATGGATACTGTGACATTTTTAGAACTGAAAGTAATGTTTTTCTGATTTATTTGTAGAAAATTGCAAATTTTGAGACATTTGAACACCAAGTTCCTGCACTAGTGGAAACTAGTGACATAGTTCTCCGCACGGCTAAATTAAAGGAGACGCTCACCGAGGGGAAAGAATACATGCCTGCTACAGAAGGTACTTTTCTCATTTATTTATCATGTAATAAGAGGATATGGTAATAGTTTATACTCATCACCATATTTTTTCTCCATCAACACATGTTTGTCATACAAGACTGGGGATGATCATTCTCACTTGTATGACATCTCAGATATGAAGCATCATCATCATCATCATCATCGTTTAATGTCCACTTTCCATGCTAGCATGGGTTGGACGGTTTGACTGGGGTCTGGGAAGCCAGGAGGCTGTACCAGGCTCCAGTCTGATCTGGCAGTGATTCTACAGCTGGATGCCCTTCCTAATGCCAACCACTCCGTGAGTGTAGTGGATGCTTTTTATGTGCCACCGGCACAGGTGCCAGGGGAGGCTGGCAACGGCCACGATCGGTTGGTCCTTTTTACATGCCACCAGCACGGAAGCCAGTCAAGGTGGCGCTGGCATCAACCACGTACGGATGGTGCTTTTTACGTGCCACCAGCACAGGTGCCAGGGGAGGCCGGCAACGGCCACGATCGGTTGGGGGTTTTACGTGCCACCGACACGGAAAATAAAATGTCCTTCTCAAGGGCACAATGTGTCACCAGGTTTTGGACTCATGACCTTACGATCGTGAGCCAAATACCCTAACCACTAAGCCGTGTGCCTTCACTGCCTCTTAAACACACACAGTCGCATCTTAAAGAGAAATTGATCTCATGATGAGAAATCTGGCTTCATGCGTCTTTAAGAAATTTCTATTATTGTTCTTGTATATTATACCAATGCAGTCTTGTAACTCATTTCTCATTTACATTTAGAGTTTTTTCATCATATTCTCTGATGCTGTTATAATTAAGATCATAATGTACTTACATATTTTAAACATATATATAATAATGAAATTATTGTATACAGTGCTCAGGTGCACCACAACTTGTCAGAAAGTGCATATAAAGTACAAGCAGTAATGTACAAATGTCTGGAAAGCGAACAATGTATGAGTCAGATACATGCTTGTGTGTGTATGGAGGGGAGAAAATCAAGTGTAGTGTTGGCGAATCTCAGGAAGCATGGAAGTTTTGAAGGATGCAGTGCTCCGACAACTAACAACTGATGCCAGCAGTTTGTTCCATGCTTCAGCAACTCTCAGCGTGAAAAAATGTTTTCTGAAGTCATGTTGGCATTTTCTATTTGCCAACCTGAGAAGACAAAGCAATGCCCACTCGGCTTGACTGGAATTGAAGAATTTGGATGGCTGGCTTGTGGAAAATGCACGAACATCATAATTTGTTATTCTTTCTTTTGTATAAATGTAACACTTCTCTTGCTAAGAAATGAATGAAATAATTTTATTTTATTTTTTAGTGCTTTTGAAACTTGCTGGTGCTACTATTACTACTGACTTCTCATTGGGTCTTGCTTATCTTCTTGCCTTACCTAATGTAAGTATTGAGTTCAATTGAGTTCAATTTAAATATTTTTTTTATTTGCCATGATGCTGTTGATTGACCCAAGATATGAAAGAAAAAGAAAATAAACTGGAATTAAAGTCTTCTGACATCTGATTTAATAAAATGCATACATATTTTATAATTCACGAGAGGTCAGTTTTGGTTGGTCTGAACATAAAAAGTGGGAGAATATTTTGGCTAGATATGGCTAGTTTAAATGTTAAAGAGTTAAAGGAAATTTGGCTGCTTTTTCTAGCAAGTCAAGTAACCAAACAAAGAGTGCACATGCTGAGCAAGTAAGGAATTTGTGGAAGGTGAAATGATTTGTTATATCAAGAAGGTCGAGTTATGATTTAAGGGATTTGACTTGACTGCATTCACCCGGGGTGGGTTGAGCTGGCTTCATTCATCCTCAATGCTGCATCTCTCACAAACGCCGACTAGGCCTGGCGATTTGAGGCTAACAACCGCGTGATCGCCAACCACTCCTTATTCCAGCGTCGAATGCCCTAGATATGGGGGCCTAGGTTGGGTTCCAGATCAGCCTTGACTGTCATCAGCCAGGTTTTTCGTTGTCCACCACATCGC
The DNA here is from genome assembly GCF_006345805.1 of Octopus sinensis. Classification (NCBI taxonomy): domain Eukaryota; kingdom Metazoa; phylum Mollusca; class Cephalopoda; order Octopoda; family Octopodidae; genus Octopus; species Octopus sinensis. The sequence continues at coordinate 33,179,990 of NC_043012.1, forward strand.
TTTTGCCAACCCTGAAGAGGAGCTGGGGCAATTGCTTCATAGATGAATTCTCATGGCCAATGAGGGTGGAAGATATTAAGCAACTAGAATCCTTCGATCACCTCTGTCTACGCCGCATCCTTTGTGTCCGATGGCATTACCTTGTCTCCAACAATTCGGTGCGACACCAGTGCAGAATCACTTCCCTCCGACAATAATAATAATAATAATAATAATAATTGTGTACAGTGCTCAGGTGCACTACAACTCATCTAAAGTGTATATATAATCAGGTGTAGTTTCGGCGGATTCGGAAGCATGAGGGCCTTAAAAGATGCAGTGTCATGGCAGTCAACAACTGACGCAGGCAGTTTATTCCATGCTTCAGCAACTCTGAGCGTGAAAAAATGTTTCGAAAGTCATGGGAGCTGTATTGTTTTCTGACTTTGTAGGCATGTCCACGTGTGTAGACACATGGAGTTCAAAAGGTGTTCAGTGTTGTTGTGGTGAGGTGGTTGATAACTTTGTGGGTGTTTACCAAGTCCGTCGACAAGTCGTCCTAACGGTTGAGTTGTTGTACTTGTTCAGTTTTGTTGTTTATTTCATTGTTGATCTGTATTTAATCAAATTGTGTTTGCCCTTCAGATAGAAGATGCTGACCAGTGTTTCTCTCAACTGCCCAATACTACACTTTCCATCCAACTAGCCAAGTACTACTACTCCATCCAACTATATAACTACATGTCACCCCAGATAGTCGGTCGAATGGCTGACGTATTCAAACATCCTCCCAGAGTCGTTGTCGAGACTGTGGAAGAGTTCCTGTCACACAATCCTACTTTACCCACAGACATTCAGAAATGCGTAGAGCGACTCAACTACTACAAAAACTTAATAAAGGACCATGCCCAAGCCAGGTTTCTTCGTGGTTTAGGAAGAGGTGAGTTATTTTCGTTTCTTCATTATTTTTACTGCTCCATATTTCTGGTAATAAGTGAAGATTTCAGATTGGGAAAAACTTGTTAGCTTTCCTTTATTGATTATATTCAGATTTTCATATATATATATATATGTTCAGTCTTTAGTATTTTTGATTATTCAGAAAACTATAGCGACTGAAGTACAGATGTGGCTGTGTTGTTAAGAAGTTTGCTTCCTAACTAAATGGTTCTGGGTTAAGTCCTACTGTAGGGTACCTTAGGAAATTGTTATCTCCTATAACCCTGGGTCAACCAAACCCTTGAGTGGATTTGGTATATGGAAACCCATTGCACATGAAAGAAGCCCATTGTACATGTGTGCGTGTAAGTGTGTGTGTATGTATATAAGTGTGGGTGTGTGTATGTTTGTATCTCCTTTTTGATTCCCAAGCTCCAGCAGTCCACGGTCCTCACCCTAGATGAGACAGCTGAGACTTTTGGAACATTGCAGTGATGTCCAATTCAAAGTCTGGTATAACTCTCAATTTCAAAGTTTGGTGCCAGCCCCTCCAGTATCTTCTACACATATATCACTGCATACCTCTTCCATCTTCGTTGCAGGGAGTAGAGTCATAGCTCTTTCAATCTCTCCCAGTAGCTCAGCTATTCCATTGATGCAATCTTCCTTGTGTAGTATCGCTGAACCGCCTCAAGTTCTGGTATTAATCTTACACTGTAAAGTGACCACAGTTGGGTGAAAGAGGGAGAGTGTTGCAAGGATTTAAAGGATTAGAAGTATGATAGTTGGGAACACGAGAATTATGGCAAGTATTTAAAGAGATATGATTTGACAGTTAATTGAGAAATTAACAAATTACAAATTACGAAAGTTATTAATGTTATTTTAACTCAAGTATGTTAGCATGTTCGTATTATAAGTTAGTATTATAAGTAAAATGAATGAATGATGAGTGATTAACCCTTTTGTTACTGGATTTATTTTGAGATGCTCTGTGTTTCAGTTAATTAATTTTAAATATAACAAAGAATTTAGTAAAATAACTTAGTTATTATTGAGCTTCTGTTAGGAACATAAATTGTGACTAAGATTTGGTGGAAGATTTTAATTCAAAACTTATGGAAACAAAACATTTATGCTACAGAGCCAGAGGTGGTTTTAGTCGGGTTGGTATCGAAAGGGTTAAAAACTAGAGAAATTTCTCAGTTTAGTTGCTGGCCATTTTGCATGGCATGATAGTGTCAATAGCAGAGCAAACAATTTTTTTTCTTCTTGAATGAATGAAGCACTTTGATGTTTATTTAATAATTGTTATTGTGCAGGTGTTGACATCCAAAGATTCACAGAGGACAATGCTTACAAGCATGAAACTATTCTGGGATTAGCCATGTGAGTTATTACTTTTGCTTTTGTTTCTCCAATTATTGCAGCCCTACTTTTTTTCTTTTTAGTTTTATTGGAAGCACTTTTATTACCTTGGTTGTTCCTTAAATCTGTTGGTTGGCCTTTTACTCTAATATTAAAGGATTAATTGAAAGAAAAACAAAGCCAATGATATTAAGACCACAAATGATGGCAGCTCCAAAATGTCAATTATATCTAAATATTTTAACTGTAAATTATGTTATCAATAGAGTTAACCCCTCCAGGTCTATAACATCAATAATAACTAATACATGTAGTAACGTAGTAAGGGATCTCAGCACCCAAGGGCAAAGGTATTTCTAGCACTTGTTGACAGTAACTCTTTAGCATTCAGATTATTAACCCTTTAGCATTCTGTTTGTTTACTTTTAGAATGTGAGGCCAGATTTGGTTGGATTGAACATGAAACACATTTTCAGACATAGTCTTTATTTTGATTGGTGACCCTGCCAGTGTTGGTGCCATGTAAAAAGCATTCAGTCCACTCTGCTGGGTGGCTGCTGTTAGGAAGGGCATCCAGCTGTAAAAACAGATGCCAAAACAGCCTGCTGCAGTCTTCTGCTAGGCCTGCTCCTGGCAAACTGTCTAATCCATGCCGTCATTGAAGATGGCAATTCAATGATGATGCTGATGATGATGTTTTTAATTCAGTTTTTTTATGCTTTTTATTATATTTTAATTCAGTTTTAATTCAGTTTTTTATGCTTAAACCATTTTTGGTGTTATAATTTAGCCCCTAGTATCCCTTCCCCATCTACTTTGCACTTAAATATTTTGCTATTCACCTTAAATTATCTTCATATTTTAATTATGTACATTTTTTTTTACAGTTTATATACAAGGTGAGCCAAAAGTCATGCACAAAATAAGTTCAGTATGCTCTGGAATTGTCCAAGACATGCTTCAGTTTTTCTAGAATTGAATAAAATAAATTAATTAATTAATGATGAATACACATGTACTTGTACATGATGAACAAAATGAATAATTATAATAATCATCATCATCATCGTTCATCGTCCGCCTTCCATGCTAGCATGGGTTGGACGGTTTGACTGTGGGCTGGCGAACCAGATGGCTGCACCAGGCTCCAATCTTGATCTGGCAGAGTTTCCACAGTTGGATGCCCTTCCTAACACCAACTGCTCCGAGAGTGTAGTGGGTGCTTTTTACATGCCACCGGCATAGGGGCCAGTTTAGCGGTACTGGCAATGACCTTGCTTGAATCTTCTTACATGTGCCAGTAAGGCGACGTTGATAACGATCATGCTCGAATGGTGCCCTTTTACGTGCCACAGGTATGGAAGCCAGTTGGCTGCTCTGGCAACGATCACGCTCGGATGGTGCTCTTGGCATCCTACTAGCACAGGCACAAGTGCCAGTAAGGCGATGCACAGGGCCTGAAATTTTGGGGAGGAGGACTAATTAATTACATTGACTCTGTGTTCATCTGGTTCTGATTTCATTGACCCCCGATAGGATGAAAAGCATTTTTGACTTTGGTGGAAATTGAACTCAGAACGTAGAGACAGGCAAAATACTGCTAAGCATTTCACCCAGTGTGCTAACGATGCTGACAGCTCATTGCCTTCATAATGATAATGATAATAATAATAATAATAATAATAATGGTAATAATATTATTATTTTGGGGGAGGAAATGAGTTGATTGAAGATGGATGAAATGTTGTTAAGCCTTTTTCCTGGAGTTCTAATGATTCTGCCAGCTCACCATGTTATTATTATTATTATTAATAATAATAATGATAATAATAATAATCCTTTCTACTATGGGTGCAAGGCCTGAAATATTGGCAGGAGGTCTAGTCGATTACACAGGTGTTTATTAACAACCCTGGAAGGATGAAAGGCAAAGTTGACTTCGGTGGAATTTGAACTTGAAACGTGATGGGTGAAATACCACTAAGCATTACATTCAGTGTGCTAACGATTCTGCCAGTTTACTGCTTTAATAATAATGATAATAATAAAGTGAAAAAAAAATATCAGATGTTTTGGTGCATGACTTTTGGCGAACCGTGTGTGTGTGTGTGTGTGTGTGTGTGTGTGTGTGGTTGAAATTTACAGAAAAACAAAAGACGAATACAGGTGTATGAACAATAAGCAGGTGTATTTATTTGACACTCAGGAAAGTGAAAAAGTCTTTTACGTTTTGAGCCTATGCTCTTCAGCAGGAAGGAAAGAGAGAAAATATAAATAAAAAACAATTGTAAGTTTCTGAAAGACAAGATAATTAACTTCATTTATTTATTTTTTTTAAGCTAATGACTACAGGTTTGTCGTACATCATCAGAGTATACGAAGCATTTTTGGGTATTTCAATATCAATGATATTTTCATTTTCAGGACGACTGAAGCTGATGTCTTCACTATTGCAATATCTCTAGCAGAACGCTACAATCTATCACAGTGGGAAGTTTACATGACACACCTGGAGTTCCTCTTTTGTGAGAGTGGGTAAGTGTCTTTTAGTCTTTTATTTGTTTCTGTTGTTATACTACAGCTGTGCTGGGACTCTGCTTTGAAGAATTTTTTAGTGAAATGAATTGAACCCAGTACTTATTCTATTGGTCTCTTATGTTGAACCATTAAGTTATGGGAATGTAAACAAACCAACTATGGTTGTCAAGCAATGGTGGGTCACAAACTCAGATACACACACTGAGCTTTTTTTCAATTATTTCCATCTACCAAATCCACTCTCAAGGCTTTGGTCAGCCCAGTGCTAAAGTAGAAGACACTTGCCCACAGTGCCATGCTGTGGGACTGAACCTAGAGCCATGTAGTTTGGAGGCAAGCTTTTTATCACACAGCCATGCCTGTGCCTATAATATGATAAATTTTTATATATTTTCTTTTGTTTTTCCCAGTGTGTTAAAATAGTCTCTGTGTAATATGCTACAATGTATTTGGTGTTAGGAAGGGCATCTAGCCATAGAAACTATTTCAGAGCTAACAGTAGGCCCTGACAAGGCCCTGGGGCTCCCTGGTTCCTGTCAAACAGCCCAACTTATGCTAGCATTGAAAACAGACCTTAAATGATAATGATGATGATGATGATATAATAATTGGCTTCAAATTTTTGCACAAGGTTGTCAAAGTAGGTATTTTGACTTGCAGATAGGTTATCTGGAGAGTTACATGATTCTTTTTTAGCGAAAATATAACTAATATTTGTTAAATATTATCAAATATTCACCTTTATTTCAAAACCTAGCTTATAAATATTAAAACATTTTTGCAGAAGTGACTTTATCAAAGTAATCTAATTGATAAATCAACTCGAAAGAAAAAAATCAATGAGTATCACCTGGACAAGAAAAACATCTGGAATTACAAACAGAAGAGAAAACAGATGTTACATAATAAGACTACTGATATACAGCTGTCTACTTCAGATCCCTGTGATGTTGAGTGAATAGGTTCCATCCCTGATTTTTGGTAATAAAATCGCAATTTTTGGTAATAAAAGTGTTATTTATCCAGGAGTATATATGTACTTATTTTATTGACCCTGAAGGAATGAAATGTGAAGTCGACCCAAATAGAATTTGATATCATCATCATCATCGTTTAACTTCCGCTTTCCATGCTGGCATGGGTTGGATGGTTTTACACATGCCAGTAAAGCGGTGCTGGTAACGATCACGCTCGAATGGTGTTTTTTACGTGTCACCGGCACGGAGGCCAGATAGCCGCTCTGGCAACGATCACGCTTGGATGGTGCTCTTAATATGGTTGTGTAATCAACTAATGAAAGATTCACTATGACTGAAGCTCCCAATTCAAATTCATAATAATGGAATTGGACGGGGACAAAGTCATGGGAATCTGTGAAAGTAATGCAACCAAAAGAAGAGATATTAGCCAAGTTCTTTCTTAGATAATGTTTTGTATCCCTTCTTTCTGATCTTAAGGCCTGTTCTGAGACTTAATACTTAAATCTTGTTAAGATTCTTCACTCAGTCTTAGACTTCAAAAATTTAATTTTCATTTTTATTTTTCAGACTTAATACAAATATCTTAATGAAACGGGTTGAAAGTGCCTCTTTGATGCCTACCTTGCTTGAAAATTATGAGCAGTTTATTCAGCGTATGCAGGACTACGTGTACCCTTTCATTGATGGCCAAGACCATTCACGGCTTACCTATTACTATTCATTACTTAGTAAAAATGAAACTGAACACTGGTGGGGTGAAGATCTTAAACCATCCGTTCACGTAAATCTGCTTAAGAAATTGCGTCCTGTTGCTGCAGGTATGATGTATTTTTTTTTTATTCATTTAGAATGTACAGCAGTGGACTTTTGATGCAACAGATCTAGAAGTAGGAATTAATATCCAACCATAGATATTAATGTTTAATAAAGGCCCAACACTACTAATTGATGGAGACATAACTAATTATATTTAAACGAGTATTTGACTTGTACTTATTTTATCTACCCCAGAAGTATGAAGGGCAAAGTAAACCCCACCTCCAGTAGGATTTGAACCCAGAACATAAAGGAATGTAAAGGAGTACTAAAAAAGAGGCTCATAAGGCTGTTTCCTTAGATTCTGTAGCATATATATTTTCTCTTGGACGGAATACCAATTTGTCTCAGGGTTACTCACTTTTGTCAGTGGAGTGGACTGAAGTGATGCAAAATGAAGGGTTTTTGGTCAAGAACACAACACTTTGCCTGATCCAGAAATCAAAACCACAATCTTACAACCATGAGTGCAATACCCTAACTGCTAAACCAGTGGTTCTCAACTTGGGTCCATATGGCCATTGGAGGTCTGTATGATCTTCAGGGGTCCATATAAAATTTATCTGCAATGAATTGGTTATACTTCTACAATTCACAAAATATTTTAACAATTTTGTTATGCAATTCCTAATAGTATTTAAAAATAAAATATGATTTTTATTAAACATTGAAATGCTGTGAGGGTCCGTCTGGGTAAAAGAAGAATCAAAAGGTCCACAGGTATAAAATGGTTGAGAAGCACTGCTCTGTACCTATTTCTTTACTACCCACAAGGGGCTAAACACAGAGAAGACAGACAAGGACAGACAAACGAATTAAGTCGATTATATCGACCCCAGTGCGTAACTGGTACTTATTTAATCGACCCCAAAAGGATGAAAGGCAAAGTCGACCTTGGCAGAATTTGAACTCAGAACATAGCAGCATTTCACCTGGTGTGCTAACGTTTCTGCCAGCTTGCACTGCTCTGTACCATGTTACTTTTTTATTGCTCTAATGATTCTGTAAACCCACTGTCCCTTACTCTACCATAGATATTGGTTTCAAATTTTGGTACAAGGCCAGCAATTTTGGGGGGGCAGTGGGATAAGTCAATTAAATCAACCCCAGTGTTCAACTGATACTTATTTTATCAATCCCAAAAGGATGAAAGGCAAACTTGACCGTAGCAGAATTTGAACTCTGAACATAAAGATGGACAAAATGTCACTAAGTACATTGTCTGCCATGCTAACAATTCTGCCAGCTCACCACTTTAACTCTGCTATAGATATTGAATAAAAATTTAAGCACAAACTGTTGTTTCTCTAAAAACGATTGGTACATCTTTATGTTTAAGATGGTGACATCTTTGTTTAGACCACTGCTTCTTATTGGGTTGAAAAAAAACCTTTTGTATAGAAGAACTTTAAGGCTGCCCATACGACTTGAACCCACATCTCCTGTAGATATGTGATACAATGGTAAAATACCTGTCATATCTACAGGAGGTGTGGGTACAAGTTCCCCACAAGTAGTCTTTGACTTTCTCTATTCAAAAGGCTTTTTTAACTCAATATTTATATGCTATTATTTATAACTCTATGTGAGCCTTGAGATCCGTTAAAAAAAAAAACAAAAACACAAAGAATTTCGTTTTTGGATTTGGTTTGAAAGATTCTTTATATGAGTTCGTGTGTTGAAGCATATTCTATTGTCTCTGGGGAGTCATTTTCTTTTTGTGCCTTATAATGTAACATACTCACCGGTAAAATTTCCACTTTTTTCTTATTTTTATTGTCCTAAAATTTTCGTTGCGTCTTGCAACCTTTTCAATAGTTTTGACTCTTGAAACTAGTTTTGACTCTTCAAAACTATTGAAAAGGTTGCAAGACGCAACGAAAATTTTAGGAAAATAAAAATAAGAAAAAAGTGGAAATTCTACCGGTGAGCGTGTTACATAATAAGGCACAATAGAAAATGACTCTTCCTAGACACAACAAAAACAAAGAAGCTTAATATATATTCAAATATGAAATAGAAACAGCACTAGTGTAATAAACATTATCGACCACACATACTTAATGTACTGACAAACAAGCAAAGCATATACGTTACGTATGTGTGGTTGATAATGCTTAATATATATATTTGAAATTGTGAAGTTTGTATTTTATTATTTAATAATAATCACATATATTTGTAGGTTTAGACTATAAGCTTCTTATGACCAGTGAAGATCCGCTTGTCACCGTAATCCAGCCAATCCTCAGCAAAGATAATGTGAACACAATTGCAAAACTATCTTCCAGAATACCATGCAAGGTTTGTTTTAGATACATCTTCACTTCCTCTTTCTGTCCATCTTTATTTTGTCTTTTGTTTTGTGAGTAAAAATTTGTTAAAGTGGTGCATGAATCCTTCAACAATTGGAGTTTAGTAAATTTACAGTTTCACAATTTGATGTGATATTGCTTTCCAACGATAGGTACCCCTCTAGTCTTTCTCAAGTATAACAACAAATGTTATAGCTTAAATGAAATATAAATGATGTATTGGACACAGCCGTTGCCAGTTCTACCAAACTGGTCCTCATGCCAGTCTATAAAGCCGTTGCCTACCTCCACCTCTTCTCTCCAGTTCCTCTATCTCTTGCTCCCTTCCCATACACTCTCACAACACTCAATTCTCTCACACACCTAGTCTCTTTGTCCTCACCCACTTCTACTTACCTTATACCTTGAGACCTTAACTTGAATATTTACCTCCTTGCAGCTATGACTAATCCTTTGTCACTCTCTCCATTAAATGTGAGTAGCCATGTTAGTGCCCTCAACAATAGCTTTGCTCTGTCCCACCACCTTCCTTCATACTGGAACCCTCGTCTCCTTGCATAAAGCTGTCTGCCCTCTCATCCTTCGGCCTACTGGATCCTGTCAAACTGTCCAACCAATGCCAACATGGTATATGGATGTTAAATGATGCTGATGATGTAACCCTCATCAGCTGCATTCATAAGTTGCATAAGTAGAGGAACCTGGCTGATGACAGTCAAGGCTGATCTGGAACCCAACCAAGGCTCCCATATCTATGGCATTCGCCACTGGAATAAGGAGTGGTTGGAGATCATGCGGTCGTTAGCCTCAAATCGCCAGGCCTGGTCGGTGTTTGTGAGAGATGCAGCATTGAGGATGAATGAAACCAGCTGAACCCACCCCGGGTGAATGCTGTCAAGTCAAGTCAGTCAGTCATAAGTTGCATTAACTTCTATTTTAACAAAGATCATGACTGCTTATTTATTTTTGTTTTGTATGTGCAGCATAAAGAATTTACAATTTGTTGTGGAAAACATACCATACATTTCACAGTAAAGACCATGTTGTTTATTAATTAAAGTAATTAATACTATGTCTGTATTTTTGGAGAGTGAGTTGTGTGTTTATTGAGAAAGAGTTTGTCATTCTGCTTTTCTTCTTCACTTCAGACGGGTGGTTTTATCCGTCCTGGTATGGTGTATTCAATATGGGCAGCTAAATCATTCTGGAGATCTAAAGAAACTCGTTCCAAGTTATCAGGGGATGTAAGTATTGTTGCTTTTGATCTAACTGCTATGACTTCTTACATCTTAATAACAAATTCCTGTTGTTGCTTTCCCAAAAAGTTGAGTAGAAAAAAAGAGACAAAATGGAAAAACTGAAAAAAAGTTAGAGATACAAATAGTATAATACACAAACTCATATAACACATGTAAGATACACATACTAAAGACAGACTGAAGAAAAGAAAATAATTAAATGAGTAATAGAAAAAATGAAACTACATAAAAGACACGGATACAAACAGTATTGCAAGCCAACCCATATACACGCACACAAAAAATACATGTACTAAACACATAGATGTGCATAAGACCTGTTGAGGCAAGTGAAATCAAATCAAAAATCAAAATCAAATTCGATGACTGGTGTCCGTGCTAGCAGGGTGCAAAGATCACCATATGAGTGTGATCATTGACAGAGTGGCTAACCGGCTTCCGTGCCATTGACACTTAAAAGGCACCATTCGAGCGTGATCATTACCAGCGTCGCACTACTGGCACTCGAGCCCCATGCTAGTAGGGTATTAAGAGCACCATCCGAGTGTGATTGTTGCCAGCATTGCCCTACTGGCACCTGTGCCGGTGGCATGTGTAAAAGATTCGAGTGAGGTCGTTGCTGGTGCCGCCTGACTGGCTCGCATGCCGGTGGCACGTAAAAGCACCCACTACACTCTCGGAGTGGTTGGCGTTAGGAAGGGCATCCAGCTGTAGAAACACTGCCAGATCAAGATTGAAGCCTGGTGCAGCCATCTGGTTCATCAGCCCTGTCATTCGTCCAACCCATGCTAGCATGGAAAGCGGACATTAAACGATGATGATGATGATGATGTGTTCACACACATGCATGGGTGCACACATGCATGCGTGCACACAAATACAGATGCAAATGCATGTGTATATAAGAATCCATACTGCAGAAAGACAGAATGGACTAAACAGAATAGGAGAGGGATGTGGAATGGAGAGTCACTGATGAGGCTACAGGATGTGTGACAAAAGATTTCTGGCTAAAGACACTAAAATAAAAATACTAATAAAGCCGAAGTGAAAACCAATTATATAGTGTTTGTTCAATTGACAAAAATATAACCATCCCCAGTTATAGTAATTCTTACTAATTTCATTAATTTTGCAGTAAATTTAAATTGTAAACATAGTAATCCTATATTTTATTCATCCAACCAAATCACTTGTACATTGTTGTTTTTCAAAATGGTCTCTGCTGTTTACCTTATCAAAGATTGTCAGTACCTAAAAAAATGTTGTTTGCAGAAATACATATCCGTAATCATCGTGTTATAAGTATGGTAATAACACATTAGTGTGTTGTTTGAGGAAATTCTTTGAAGTCTAATCTACTAAATATCTCTCTTTGTGCAGGCTTATTGGCTTCAGCAATACGATGATTGTTTAGAGTTCACACAGAAGATGATCCCTGCTGAATTCTTAACATTTGTGGAATCCATTACATTTGTGTTGGCTTCAAGAGAAAAGGTCACTTATATCATCAACTCTCCTATTTTTTTTTCTTGTTTCTATCATTGTCTCCATCTTTCTAATCCTTTCTCTTTCCTAATTTCTTTCTCTCTGTTTTTACCTGTCACTCCATTTTTAAAAAATCTCCAACTCTCTTCCTGACTCTCTTATTCATCTGAATATCTGTTTGACTCTTTGCCAATCTCTATCTTTGCTTCACTCCTCTGTTTGTTTTCTATCTCAAACAAATATTTTCTACTTGTGTGTGTGTGTGTGTGTGTGTGTGTGTGTTATCAATATCAGATGTTTGATTTTGTGACAAAAATCTTTTGCCTCCTGATGTCATATTCCACATAGACCACTTCTATTTTGAAATTATATTCATATGTTAGCTTTTTGATATATTAACCAAGAAAACTAATGTTAACTAGTCTAGACGTACAAATGACTGCCATTCTCTGTATTTTGAACTCATAACTATGGGTCCAGCATACAAGATAGAGAGAGAAGGTGAGAGAGACTGACAGTCAAACAGATGAAGATGGAATGAGAAAGAATGAGACATTGCTAGAAGCATTGAAAGAATGTTTTATATATATTTCTTTATTACCCACAAGGGGCTAAACACAAGGGGGACAAACAAGGACAGACAAAGGGATTAAGTCGATTACATCGACCCCGGTGTGTAACTGGTACTTATTTAATCGACCCCCAAAAGGATGAAAGGCAAAGTTGACCTTGGTGGAATTTGAACTCAGAACGTAACGACAGACGAAATACGGCTACGCATTTCGCCCAGCGTGGTAACGTTTCTGCCAGCTCGCCGCCTAAGAATGTTTTATATAGCTTAACATATGTATAGTTCTATTCAAATCCAGAATATGAGGAATTGGTTATGGGTCTGATGTACTTTCTGAATTTAATTTAGCACAAGTAACTGTGGTTAATTTGAAACTAAAGGATCTTAAGCTGATTAAAATTGGAATTGCCATGTTCGTAATCTTCCTTTTTTTTATAAACTTGGTATTTTAAGACGGATTTACTTTACAGTACATTTATGCAAACAGATATTTATATGCCATTGTATGTTCCTTCTTGAGCCATGCCTAATTCATAAGGGCCAGTTTTCCAATTTCATTGGCAAATAAAGTCCCCCACCTGGATAGGATGCTGGTATGTCGCAGGTGAGCTGCTAGATGCAGGAGAAAAGAGTGTGAGAAAAAGTTGTGGTGAAAGAGTCAGCAGAGGTTCGCCATTACTTTCTGTGAGGACTGCCTGGAGTTTAGGTGTTTCACTCATAAATACACACATTGTCTGGTTTCAGATATGAAGCCATGAGTCCACTGTTCTAACCACTAGGCCATGTGCCTCCACGATATTTATATAAGCAGAATTAATTAATGTTGTAGTGAAAATGGTACCCTCCTACCCATGTGACAGAGTGTTATGACCCAACCACAATAAAGTCAGACAGTCAATCATTGTAGCAGGTCAGTAATAGTGGATGCATTGGCCTACAAGAGTCCTGTGGCAGTGCCATGTAAGAGGCACTTGTGCCAGCGTCACATAAGAGCACTCATGCAGTGTCATGTTAAAAGCATCCAGCACACACGGTAAAGTGGTTGGTGTTAGGAAGGGCATCCAACTGTAGAAACCAAGTCAAATCGGACCAGAACCTGCTGCAGCTCTCCAACTTGTCAGCTCTGGTCAAACTGTCCAACCCATGCCTGCATGGAAACAGATATTAGTGGATGATGATGATTAAAAGTAGAATTAATTGTTTAGTTGTATGGTGTATTGTTTCTTTCTAAAATATTAGGCTGGCAGATATTTTTCCGTTTTCTTTATTTCTGCTTGGTACTGCATCATTACATGCCTGAAAAGAGTTTAAATTTATGAAGATTTCAAAAACGATAATTATAGAGGAAGAGTAGAGCTACAAGAAAAAAATCCACTAAAACATTACAATGAAAAGAATTCAAATAACGTTGAGAAAGGATTAAAATGAAGGGGGGAAAAAATGAATGAATATATCTGGCAATCCAATACTTTGTTAATAATGAAGAGTTGTGTCACTGATGTATTTTTATTTCCTTTACATTTCACAGTTGACATTAAACTGCAGAGAAAATATTTTAAAGAAGGCTTTAAAGTATTGTCATCAAGATGAAGGAAAGAAGAAGAAAAAGCAAGATGACAGCAAGTAAGGCGTTTTTTAAAACAAATTATTTGGAGTTAGTAAAGTGGTGAATATTGTCCATCACTAGATGAAGCTAAACATGCCATCAGTTGTAGTAAGCATTGCACATAGAATTCATAATAATTTTAAGTCTGTGGCTTTCACCTGCTTTTGAAGATATTGAAGAACTCAAGACGACTCAGTAAAGTATACCAAGAGAAGGAGTTTTCTGGATAGGTTCATGTTTCTGTTTAACCCTTTAACATTCAAATTCCTCTGTCAAATGTGATGCTTATCTATTCACATTGTTTTGAATTGACCATGCATTATTTTGTAGCTTTGCAATTTTGATGATGTGATTGTTTACTTTTAGAATAACATTGCAGTTTTTCTGGTGAGAATGTAGTCAGCCTGGTTTGTGTGCTCACTAGATTGGTAGAGTGTTGCCCAGCATGTCCATTGAAGTCACTAGCTATGAAAAGAAAGTCAGTCATTTGTTACTGAGTTAGTTTGCAAAAGGACTTCTGGTTGAGAGCTCTTGGACATGGCTAATGATTGAGGAAATTGAAATTCAGTGTTTTACAAATTCCTTAATCCTGCAAACCATCCATGATGAAGGAAAGAGGGCTTGGGTTTCAGCTAACAACAAATTAATTGACGATTCTCTCTGTTAATATTCAGAATTGCCCACAGGGATAGAAGTACACTTATGCTCAGTTAGTCTTTATTTAGGTGAATAAAGTGGTGCATTGGCAGTGTACTGCTTCATTCACTAAAATGTAGCCTGACTGGGCATCTGTGTACTTTTACACCTTTCTGAATCTCAGAATAGGAGGAGAGAGAATCTTTAAATGATTTCGTGTATAGTATGTCTGTGAGTGTTTGTATTTAGCAAGATAGATAAGAATTCAATGCACTTTCTAATAATCATTTGGTTTTATGGTTTGTTTCAAGCAAATTTTTCAAGGTGAGCTGGTAGGAGATTCTGATATGTAACAAAATTTCATCCATTTGACAGCCTTCTTATGATTGGTTAGCAGTTGGTCAAGTATCACAACTTTAAAATCAAAAGCTCTTAACAATTTACTTGAAGAACATGGACAGGCATGGTCAGTCTTGGGTTGTGATGGAAACCATATTTTAATGATCGACACAAGATCTCCTTAGCTTACTGTAACCAGCTTTAGCTTGAAAGACGTTCTGGAAATGAATATATTTTTCATTCTTGCTATTTATTGTCATTGTTAAAATATTTTCTTTGTCTTGTCGAGCGTGATCATTACCTCGTTGCCTTACTAGCACTTGTGCTGGTGGCACGTGAAACATTCGAGCGAGGTCGACACCAGTGCCGCTGGACTGCGCAGGTGGCACATAAAAAACACCATTTGGGTGTGGCCGTTGCCAGTACCACCAAACTGGCACCCTCTACACTCTGAGTGGTTGGCATTAGGAAGGGCATCCAGCTGTAGAAACTTCCAGATCAGATTGGAGTCTGGTTCGCTAGATCTCAGTCAAATCGTCCAACCCATGCTAGCATTGAAAACGGACGTTAAATGATGACAATGATGATGATTATGCTAAAATGATTTTCATACATTTTCTAGGTGTGATGTGACATGGATTATGGCTGCAGATACAATTGAAGGTTATCTCGAGCATCTACGATCTCAAAACAACCCTGTAATCGACACCTTGAAATCCTCTGATGATACATCCATGAAACAATATGCTAAGCAGTTTGATCTCTCCATGGGCAATATTGAGCAGGTAAGTGAACAGTAAAACTGGAATGTGATTTTGCATTAAAATGGGTTTCAGACCTGGCTGTTTGGTTAAGAAGTTTGCTTCACAACCATATGGTTTCAGGTTCACTCTCACCCGAGGTTGTGCGTATGTGTATGGAAATGCACAAGCATGACTGTGTGTTTAAGACTCTTCCCAATCATGTAGTTTTGTATTGAATCCCTCCACATGGTACTCTGAGCAAGTTATGTATTTGATTGGAAAGCTAACCAAAGCCTTGTGAGTGGATTCTGTTGACAGAAACTTTAAAAAAAACCTCATACATATACATGGTGCAATGGGTACATTGTCGCCTTTTTATATTTTCAATTTCGTGCATGCACATTGTTTTTGAATGTTTTGGCCACACAGTATAGTAGGGTCAGTTGGGCACCATCTGTGAGCAAAACTGCACTGTGACACAACTCATTTTGCCAGAAATTTCAAAACAACATGCTTCCAGCATTTAACATCATTTCCCAAGAAAACTAGGAATATGAGGAATCAAACATACACAAAAGAAATATGCCTGCTGTGGATATGTGTTTGTGTATGGAGAATGGCACTTGGGTGATGAAGCACTAATTGATCCCAATGGAAGGTACATATGGAAGTGGATAACGAAACAGAACAGGTGGAAAGAAGTGGTGGAGTCCACTGTGAAGCAGCTGAATCTTATGGGGGGAAATGATGAAGGGCTGCAACAGTTGGTGGACACTGTACCTGAGAAAACCCATGCGCGCGCACACACACACACACAGTTATATACATCGGTGGCATGTAAAAAGCACCAACCGATCATGGCCGTTGCCTGCCTCCCCTAGCACCTGTGCCTGTAGCACGTAAAAAGCACCAACTACACTCACAGAGTGGTTGGCGTTAGGAAGGGCATCCAGCTGTAGAAACACTGCCAAATCAGACTAGAGCCTGGTGCAGCCTTCATGGATTACCAGACCCCGGTTGAACCATCCAACCCATGCTAGCATGGAAAGCGGATGTTAAACGATGATGATGATGATGTATACATATGCCAAAAATGGAATATATGAGCGAGATGTGGTTCCCTAACACATCTAGAAGAAAAGTAACTCTGAATAAGATGTAATTTAGTTGATGGTAATCTGTTCAATCCATGCCAGTATGGTAAAAAAAAATGTAAAATGATGTTGATGGTGGTGGTGGTGGTAGCTGTGATTATGATGACAATGTATGTGGTAGTCCCTGTTCCTTTGACTGTTTCTGTCACTGTTCTGTGTGATACAGAAGGGACGTTTATATAATACAATGAATAACGCTCATTTAGTTTTATTTATGTTTCTTCTTTTGCTATTTTTTTTTCCAGATAAAGAAACTACACATCCAAATATTAGTGGATGGTCATCCACTCGAATTAATTGATGAAATTCTGTCTGTTAAAAGCATCAAAGACTGGAATACAGCCGCTGTTGTCCAAAATGCTTTGGTATATACTACTGAATACATCTGGTGAGTATTTAACTTCTACGTAGGAATTTCTTAATCATAGGTGTGGCTGTGAATAGGTGCAGACATGGCTTTGTGGTTAAGAAGCTTGCATCCCAACCATGTCGTCTTGAGTTCAGTCCCACTACATGACACCTTGGGCAAGTGTCTTCTACGATAGCCCCACCGCCCCCAAAAAAACAATAAATAGAAGAAATAAATTAAGACCCTTGAAAAACTCCCAGAATAAAATCTTCAACATGTAAGAAACTTTCGAATCAGACTCTCCTCCACTGTTAAAAGTAAAAGAAATAGAAAATATTGATTGTACTCTATATAATGTTAATGGTATCTCACTTGTAAGTGACTCACTCTCATCTCTTTTCTCCACCATTTAAAAAGTCAGTGTTGACTTTGCAGGCTAAACAACAGTGCCACGATGACCACCACCACATCACCAACAACAGATATCTATATTAACATTGTATTAGTGTATGTGAAAGTGTACCATAACCCGGGGCCTTTACCTGGGATGTAGCCATTGGACACAGAACTCTGCTTGCAAAGACCTGTTGAGGCAAGTGAAATCGAAATCGATCAAAAAATCAATGGAAATTGTAGTTGTGGTACCAGTGCCGGTGGCACGTAAAGAGCACCATTCGATCATGGCCGTTTGCCAGACTCGCCTGGCACCTGTGCCGGTGGCATGTAAAAAGCACCCACTACACTCATGGAGTGGTTGGCGTTAGGAAGGGCATCCAGCTGTAGAAACACTGCCAGATCAGACTGGAGCCTGGTGCAGCCTTCTGGCTTCCCAGACCCCGGTCAAACCGTCCAACCCATGCTAGCATGGAGAACGGACGTTAAACAATGATATGTGAAAGTGAACATAAATCTTTTGTTCCATATTTGTAAATGTATACAAAAATGAAAATAATGTTGATTGTTGTTTTTGTTTCAGTGATAAAACCTGCCATAGTGATATCTTTGACAAGTTGGATGGTATATCTGTGATTGAAGGTATCATACAAAATGTACTAAGTCATCAAGAAATGGGGTAAGTACCAGAATATTATTTTGGTTTCTATGTTGGACGATCTCTGTTCCAAGTGCTTCACAACTTGGAAAAGGTTTAAATGCTGCAACTTCTTATTCTTATTTCCTAGCATCATTCTGTGGTTTTATACCTAATGAAAAATATAAATATTGATATGGCCGTGTGATAAGAAGCTTGCTTCCCAACCACATAGTTCTGGGTTCAGTCCCGCCATGTTGCACCTTGGGCAAGTGTGTTCTACTATAGCTTTGGGCTAACCAACGCCTTGTGAGTGGATTTGGTAGGTGAAAACCTAACACCCACTACACTCTTGGAGTAGTTGGCATTAAGAAGGACATCCAGCTGTAGAAACTCTGCCAGATCAAGATTGGAGCCTGGTGCAGCCATCTGGTTCGCCAGCCCTCAGTCAAAATCGTCCAACCCATGCTAGCATGAAAAGCGGACGTTAAACGATGATGATGATGATTTTCTATGTTT
The DNA here is from genome assembly GCF_006345805.1 of Octopus sinensis. Lineage (NCBI taxonomy): Eukaryota > Metazoa > Mollusca > Cephalopoda > Octopoda > Octopodidae > Octopus > Octopus sinensis. The sequence goes on from NC_043012.1 coordinate 33,198,619, forward strand.
GTGAAGACGCATGGATCAGTGGTTTGAGTGCCAGGCTCACAATCATGAGGCAGTGAGTTCGATCCCTGGACCGGGCTGTGTGTTGTGTTCTTGAGCAAGACACTTTATTTCACATTACTCTAGTTCACTCATCTGTAGAAATGAGTTGCGACGTCACTGGTGCCAAGCGGTGTTGGACTTTGACTTGGCCCTGGATAGTCAAAGGTGGAATGGAGAGGAGAGGCTGGTTTGTATGGGTAACTGCTGGTCTTCCATAAACACCCATGCCCAGACTTGTGCCTGGGAGGGTAACTTTCTAGGTGGAATCCCATGGTCATTCATGACTGAAAGATGTTTTTTCCCCTTTACCCTTAGCTGAGAGTTTTACATTTTTGTTACACAGGAAAGAGTATGGCTTAATGGTTACAGTGTTAGATTCATGACCACAAGATTGTGCTTTCAATTCCCAGATGGTGCATTGTGTTTGTGAGCAAAGAATTTTATTTCATGTTGCTCCAGTTGACTCTGCTGTAGATGAATAATCATGCAATGGACTGGCATGGCTCAGTGGTTGGAGCATCAGGCTCACAATCACGAGGTAGTAAGTTCGATTCCTGGACTGGGCTTTGTGTTATGTTCTTGAGCAAGACACTTTATTTTATATTGCTTGAGTTCACTCAGCTATAGAAATAAATTGCAATGTCACTGGGGCCAAGCTATATCAGCCTCTGCTTTTTCCTTGGATAACACTGGTGGCGTGGAGAGGGGAGGCCGGTATGCATGGGTGACTGTTGGTCTTCCATAAACAACCTTACCCAGACTTTCTAGGTGCAATCCTATGGTCATTCATGACCGAAGGGGGTCTCTAGTCTTTCATCCAGACTGGCATCCCATTCAGAAGGAATATTGTGATCTCTATCCCTTGTACACCACGTAATGGGTAACCTGTCCTATAGGTGCTAAAGTACTTGAAATAGTAATGTCCAGGAGCGGGGAGAGGGTAATGATGATGATAGTTTTTTTTTAATTCTGTTGTGTCTGGGGAGAGTCATTTTCTTTTTGTGCCTTATTATTTAACACACTGGCCATTGCCAGCGCCACCCCGACTGGCCTCGTGCCGGTGGCACGTAAAAAGCACCATCCATTCGTGGCCGTTGCCAACCTCGCCTGGCCCCCATGCCGGTGGCACATAAAAAGCACCATCCGATCGTGGCCGTTTGCCAGACTCGTCTGGCACCTGTGCCGGTGGCACGTAAAAAGCACCCACTACACTCATGGAGTGGTTGGCGTTAGGAAGGGCATCCAGCCGTAGAAACACTGCCAGATCAGACTGGGCCTGGTGCAGCCTTCTGGCTTCCCAGACCCCAGTTGAACCGTCAACTCATGCTAGCATGGAAAGCGGACGTTAAACGATGATGATGATGACTCACCGGTAAAATTTATGCTTTTTTCTTATTTTTATTGTCCTAAAATTTTCGTTGTGTCTTGCAACCTTTTCAATAGTTTGACTAGTTTTTTAAATGTTTTACCTTTGTATTTTTAGTGGCCAGTTGGTAACCGCTGATGAAGTACTGATGCAGGTGTTACCATTTTGTTCTGATACTTCCATTGCTGTCCAACCTCGACTTGGTTTACTTGCAACTTTAGAAAAGGTAAATAATCTTTACTTTACACCTGTGTAGTCTTCTTTATCTTGTTCTTATTGAACGCTAAAATGTGGGTGACCCTTTTGTTACCATATTTCTGTCGGCATATGCTGCCTTTGTATCAATAAATTTTTACAATGATGAAGAATTTAGCAAAATGACTTTCTAATTATTAAGCTGGGGTCTGGAACAAATAAGCATGAAATTTTGATGGAAGATTATAATTTAGACGACTTTAAAACAGTGGGTTTCTGTCATAGAACCTGGGGCGGTCTCAAGCAGCTTGATATCAAAAGGGTTAAATGGTAAGAGCACCAACCAATCGTGACTGTTGCCAGCCTCACCTGGCACCTGTGCCGCTGGCACGTAAAAAGCACCCACTACACTCATGGAGTGGTTGGCGTTAGGAAGGGCATCCAGCTGTAGAAACACTGCCAGATCAGACTGGAGCCTGGTGCAGCCTCCTGGCTTCCCAGACCCCAGTCGAACCGTCCAACCCATGCTATGCTAGCATGGAAAGCGGACGTTAAACGATAATGATGATGATGATGAATGATGGTTTTAAAACAAAGCATATATATGACAGAGATTATGGTTACCTAATTTTTGTAATTCATTAGATGCAAGTAACTGAAGAGTATTTTTTTACTGCCGGATACTCTTCCTGTTGCCAACCATTGCCTGTTTCCAAGTAAGGCAATATTTCTCCATGACCAGACATGTTTTCATGGAGGGTTGGAAATGAAGCCACTGCTTGCATGACACTTAATTTGCAACATCATCATTTATCTTTTATTGTTTCAGTCATTGGACTGTGGTCATCCTGGGACATTGCTGATTGAATTGACATCTCACTTCTTATTTTTTGCTAAGCCTGATTCATACTCTATCAGTCTCTTTTTGCTGCGCTGCTAGGTTACGAGAATGTAAACACACCAACACTGGTTGTCAAGCAGTGGAGGGGAACACTTTCTCGGTGCAACCCCATGGTCATTCATGACTGAAGGGGGTCTTTTTCTAACATCATTGTACCTCATGCATTGTGCTTATAAAGATATATTTATCCTTGATGCTGTTATTTCTATTATTTTGTTTAATCTATTAATTAACAAATCATGATGTTTTTCTCATTACCTGTACAAAACGATAAAGATATTATTTCTTTAATTTGTATTAATTGCTTTGTTGATGTTTCCATTATCAGAACTTCAAACTTAAACCTGAAGACGTGAAATTGTTGCTGTTTTACCGAACTAGTGCCATCATTGAGGAATCTTGGCCAAACCACAAGGTACTGTATATTTCTGCTTATAAGATGACCTTTAAATTCTAAAAATTTGGGGTCGTCTTATACCACCATTCTAAAAACCAAACTTTGAATTTTAAGTGATTTTATAAGTAAGTTGCCTTTCTGATAAGTAACCAGGTGGCTGGTCAGTTTCCTGAAATTAGTGTTGCAAGCAGTTTGGTCATTTGCATCACAGAATTCCAAGTGCTTTGATTCCTCTTCATTCTGTGTACCACAACTATAACTATCATGTACATTGAAATGATTATGATAGTGTTGCCCAACATGCTTGTTGCTGTGATGATGAGGTTGATGTTATCTATTACTGAAGTAATCTACAAGATGTCCTCACAAAAGCAGTCCTTTTATCTCTCTGTCAGTCCTCATTGTGGTGTTGCTGTCATGTTTCTTGTGATTGTTCTTAAGCTTGTAATATAAACAGTTGTGGACAGAATTCAGAATTATGCTTTATAGGTATTGTGCTGAAAGGTGAAGGGATATTTTTTTGTGTTTATTTCACCCTGTCTCTAATATCCCTTGTACTAGGGCTTGTCAATATTTTTTCGAGTATAGATGTCAGTATAAATGTCACTGGGTCAAGAGGTCACATAATTTCAGTTGAGTCATAGCTAATCTATTATTCATTCATTGGACTGTGGTCATACTGGGGCACTGGCTTGAAGGGCTTAGTCAAAGAAATTAACCCTGCCAAGAGCACCATCAGAGCGTGATCGTTGCCAGAGCGGCTAACTGGCTTCCGTGCCAGTGGTACGTAAAAGGCACCATTCGAGTGTGATCGTTACCAGCATCACCTTACTGGCACCTGTGCCGGTGGCATGTGTAAAAAGATTTGAGCGAGGTCATTGCCAGTACCGCCTGACTGGCCCCCATGCCGGTGGCACGTAAAAGCACCCACTACACTCTCAGAGTGGTTGGCATTAGGAAGGGCATCCATCTGTAGAAACTCTGCCAGATCAAGATTGAAGCCTGGTGCAGCCATCTGGTTCGCCAGCCCACAGTCAAACCGTCCAACCCATGCTAGCATGGAAAGCGGACGTTAAACGATGATGATGATGGGGGTATTTATTCTATCAGTCCCTTTTGCCAAACTGTTAAGTTACAAGGACATAAACAAACAACTACAGGTTTTCAGGTGGTGGTGGTGGTGGTGGAGGACAAATATAAACATGAAGTCACACATATGAATATGACAGGCTTCTTTCGGTTTTTGTCTACCGAATCCACTTGTAAGGCTTCGGTCAGCATGGAGCTATAGTAGAAGATATCTGCCCAAGGTGCCATGCAGTGGGACTGAACCCAAAACCATGTGCTTGGGAAGCAAACTTTTTAAGTCTGTGCTTATTAAAAAAAGTATCAATAATTAAAAATGTGCATCTTATGACAAACAGTTTTCTCTATTTAAAGATCATACATTTCTTCAAAGTGAAATTAAATCATGAAGGAATTCATTTTAAATATGACTATAATTAAACTAGCACTATGACCCGGCTGCATGCGTGCGCACATAATGCAAGTACTGTTCAAATCTCTGACCAATCACATACAGCTAGGTGGCATTCAATTGGCGTATCAAGTTTTGGGCATTTTGATTGGATAGAAAATTCACGAAAAAGTCACTTCTATTGATTTTTTAATGGCTTTGCAGGGTGACTGGGGAAATGTAAAGATGTGCACGACCACCCTTGGACGGTTTTGAATGTCCATAGAAAGTGCGAGCCCTCTAACTGAAAAATTGTGGATTTGTATAAAGGATACACACACACACACAGACAGACATTTTGCCGTTTATATAGAGAGAGATTAATAATACATTTGTATCATCTTTCTGGAATCAATTTTATCCATTTCCTCCTTTTCTCACAGATTACTGATGATGAAATTCAGTCAGATGAATCGCGTCACAAGTTATTTACCAATTTACTTAGTTCCAGCACAAACAGTGGCCAGTTTACAGCAGTTTGTCAGTTGCTAAAAATGTGGCCTGCATTTGAGTGCAGGTAAGTTTATTGTTTCAACGTTTTTTTTTGTTTATATGTTTTTTTTTGCTTTAGTTTCTTTTACTTTTTCTATATCTCAACTAGCAAAGCAAACATTTGTAGTATTATAGCTAATAGTATGTTTATCTATAATTTATTATTAACATGAAGGATAAGGAATTAGTGCAAATGGTAGCATGTCCTACAGTTTTTAGACTTGTTCCTCAAATGTACATTATTCTGAGTTGAAAATTCTCTGCTGTCTGTGGAATAAGTGTTAGAAATGTACTGCTTTTCTCTTTTAAAATTGTTCCTGTGTATTTTCAAAAGATATTAACAGTTAAACAATCATTTCCTGAAAACAATATTATGTCTGAAAGATGGTTAAATTCTTCAATATTGTTTCAGTTTTCACTTTTTTTTTCTTTTGCTTTTTCTCTTCTGCGGAATGAAGCAGCAATCAGAATAATGCTTCAGACAACCCCTGGATTCAGTTGGTAACAAGCATGAGTACTGTTCCTGAATGTGTTCCAATGATTGGAACCATTTTAAAAGACATTCCTGAAGAAGCAGCTCTGAGTGAAGAGGTAATGCATTCCACTTTTTAAGAATTAGTATTAAATAAAACTTTATATTGTATTTTTTTTTGTATTTTTTCACATGCATGAATTAATATACCTTGTTTCCCAAACCTTTTGGTTTGTGATGAAAGGTTACAAATTTTCCAGTTGTCATCATCATCATTTTATGCCTGTCTTTCATACTGGCAAAGGTTGGAATGGACCATCATAGTTTGAGTCAGTTCTTATTCAGAATTACTGGCTTTGTAAGTTGGAGAGCCTTGTCTCATTTGTACGTTCTGATTTCAGTAAGCTTTCTACAGTTGGTTGCCCTTCATAAAACATCAACTACTTTGCAGAGAATACCAGATACATTTAATTGTGGTGTCAGCACTAGAAGGGTGGTTGTTCTTGACAGGACTAAAAGATCTTCTTAATCCTACTGTTGTGAATTATAATATCCTATTATTAATCCCTTCCTACTATTGTAAATAGTAGATAAAAATATAGAAATATTTTGTATTGAGTACGAAAATGCGACATAGTTTCGAATGATGTTAATGGATGGATGCTGTTTATACCTAATATAAAACATGTCTGTCTTAATCATTGGGCAGCCATAATTAATGGATTAGATGGTGAGCTGAACAAAGTTTGAATAAAAGCCTTCTTTTGAATTCGTTTACGACACCTACTTTTGTCACACATTTTTCTGAGTAACTTTTGGAGACTTATTGGAAAACATATGAAAAATATTGAATGTTGTAGCTGTTGGAATTGTTAGAACAGCAGCCTGCTCGTTAAAATCTTGATGAGCTGTGTCCTGATTATTTATTCTTGTCAAGACCATTAGACACTTGTAGCTTAGATTATCATCATTATCATCATCATCGTTTAACATCCGCTTTCCATGCTGGCATCATCAGTTTGATGGAGAGAGAGAGAGTGAGCTAACGTACAGCACATACATTTGATCACTATAAACAAACCATTTGTGCAGGTTGTTCTGCAAATAGCTGAACTCTCATACGTCGTCTTCAAAGGAGAGTCCATCATGTTGGTTCTGAATGTTAATTTTTCTTCTAATCTCAGTCACATTACATCATCATCATCATCATCGTTTGACGTCCGTTTTCCATGCTAGCATGGGTTGGACGGTTCGACCGGGGTCTGGGAAGCCAGGAGGCTGCACCAGGCTCCAGTCTGATCTGGCAGTGTTTTTACAGCTGGATGCCCTTCCTAACACCAACCACTCCGTGAGTGTAGTGGGTGCTTTTTATGTGCCACCAGCACAGGTGCAAGGGGAGGCTGGAAGCAGCCATGCTTGGTTGGTGCTTTTATGTGCCCCCGGCATGGAAGCCAGTCAAGGTGGTGCTGGCATCGGCCATGTTTGGGTGGTGCTTTTACGTGCCACTGGCACAGGTGCCACTGGCACAGGTGTCACAACTACAATTTCCATTTGATATTTTGATGTTGATGCACTTGACTCAATAGGTCTCCTCAAGCACAGCCGTCTCCTCGTAGATATACTCTCAGTTCCCTCTTATTTAGCAATTACATTGATGGTAAACTCCTGACACTAGATTTTAAAGTTAACTTAGCTGTTTCAGCTATAATTTGGAGCACTTTTTCAAAGAGGTAAGCATTAGCTAAACGTTTAATGTTATTTCTCTCTTTCTTTTCTTTTTTTCTTTTTACAGTGTGTTAAATATATAGTGGACCAACTGTTATCCAAGAACTATGTTGTAGCTGCTGTAAAAACTGCTTTGCTGTCACCATACAGTCACTTACATAAATCTACAATTGAACATTTGCAGGCACTAAAAGAGGTAATAGTCTTATCTTTTTAGTTAACCATTCCTGCTTTTATTGTTGTATTTAGGAATGGTCATTTTGCTAGTTTAGCCAATAAAAACACACGCACTTTATATTTGGTGTTACTTTGCTTCAGCGTTATATATTTTTTACATTAATCTTAATCTTATTTCGGCCAGAGTTATTTCGTCACACTCCTATGACCTCATCAGTGGTCCTTTGCTTTCTTCTTTCTTATTTGTGTGTCTCTCCTTTCTAACGGTCAGCCATTTTGTATTTTGTATTCCAAATATATAGTGCGTGTGTTTTTATTGGCTAAACTGGCAAAATGACCATTCCTAAATACAACAATATCTGTTTCAACACACGATTTCACATCAAAAATCTTGCAAAACAAATATATAAATGTAATTCCTGCTCTTGTTTTTCATCAAAATATGATTTCTTACATTAGCATGGGACCTATACATTTTAAACAAAAGGATCTGGTTGATAGAATTACTTCCAGCATATATGATTAGTAATTGCATATTGATATCTGAAAATTTGGGGGTTTGATTTGTATGCAAATATTGAGGAATCCTCATCATCATAGTCATATAATATCCATGTTCCATGTCGCATGGTTTTGATGGTTTGATAGGATCTGATGTGTCCAAGGACTACATTGTTCTCCAGTGTCTACTTTGGTATGGTTTTTATGGCTGGATGCCCTTCCAGAGGATTGACCACTAAAAATGGACAGCCTGTATGCTAGATATAGACGTCAAAATCACCATTTTCCATGGAGAATGTGTTCTCAAGAAAAAATTCAGCAAAAAGCCAAAGCATAAAAATAAGTAAGACAAATGAAAATATACGAAATAAAAAAAATAAAAACCTTTTGGGGTTGATAAAATAAGTACCAGGTGAGCACTATAGTAATCGACTTAGCCCCCACCTCACCCCAGAAATTGCCAGCCTTCTGCCAAAATTTGAAACTGTTTTATTAATTAAGCAAAGTTATCTCCCTTGACATCAATGAAATAATTTTATTTATTGACTAATTGTTGGCTTTTTTATTTATTTGCACAGATGGAAGACGACAATGAATTGTATAACCTGATCTTGCTGAATCATCTGATGTCCAGCACTGTTAACAGTTGTTATTACCAACCTTTAGTGAACTTTCTCTTGAATGAGCAAGTGCTTTACCAAGACTCCTTACTTCCAAGCCATCTTGATATAGATCTTATATGCCAAGAACTTATTGACAATGGTTTCAAAGCAGAAGCAGGTTTGGTTTTGCTCAAGTCTCACGGGACCCATCCGATGTTTCAAACTTTTGAGGCAGCTCTCGGTGTTTGCAAACACTGGCTGAAGATGTGATCTGATTAGTTTATTTATTGATACTCTACAATCCGCAAACGATAAAAGAAAGATAAACAAACAGAAACCCAACTAATTAACATATCAAATGAGGCAGTGTTAATGAAATGCTGCTGTAATGTCTGTGTTTGAACAGAGCAGTTTGTCAGCAAAAGTGGTCAAAATGATTATTATTAAATAATTATAATTAAATCTAATTGTAATTGTGTATACTGAGAAGTTTGGAAATACTGGAAAGGATTGTCTCTTCTAGTGGAAGCTAAAGATAATGTTGTTTGTAGCCTGATGGTTTTATTCCTGCTGATCATGATGGATATATCTACAACTGCTATTAAAGTTTGAAGTCTTGGGTATCTATTGTTTGGGTGGCCTTGATGTTGGCAAAGAAAATGAAGTCTTTGATTGCTAATGGAAAGTGATGACAGGTTTTCTTATATTTGGAAGCTGAAAAACGTATCTCTGAATTGTCTAGACAGTTTTGTTCCTGCCAATCTTGGCAAAGCCCTTAACTGCTGTTTGAAGGTTAGCATTTTTGGCTGACCATATTGTTAATAGTCAATTTAACCTAATTAATTAATAGCCTTAGTAAGAATATGACTTTCTACAATTTTGTAAATCATATTTTTTCATTTTACACTGATTATATAAACCTGTGATACCTCATATTCTGCTAAAAGAATGCAGCATTATCACTGATAAACACCTGAGTTTATCATATTATTATTCTTTCCCATTGATTAAGTAGTAGATCATAATTAGTGCTCAATGCAGTGTTTGTACAAACAAAAGTGTGTGTATGTACTCACATTTTTATATACCTGTAAAATGATACTCGTTCTTATTACACCAGTGTAATAATTCTGTTTCTCAAATTAACCTGAATCAAAGTTCTCATATCTAAAACGGTTTTTAATTAGTTCCTTTCTTTTAATGTTTACTCTCTTTCTAACTCATCTGATTTCTTTGCACCTGCACCACTAACACTAATCAGGCCAACACTGCCTCTCTACTCATCCTTTTATGTGAAATGGTGTAATAGGGATCTGGCTGTTAAACCTGTGTGGACCTAACAAATCTGATTGGGTTGGCAGTGAACTGTCTTTTTTTTTTAAATATATGTTCCCATGGAATCATTTCACTACAAAAATTAAATTATTCTCTTGTATTCATAAAACAATACCACAAATTATTTCATTGTAAAAATGTCTAGTCAATTATTAAAGATGATTGTAACAGCTTTCAATTGTTATTTGTTTGTGCGAATCATTTCTGAGGTGGATAAATTTCAGGCAGCTTCTACATATGTTGGTAACAAAGGGTTTCTCTTTCTGTGGACATTGAAAGAAGTGTAGATCTGCAGCTGCTTAGAGTTATGATCCTCTGTGCAAAGTTAACCTTATGTTGCTAGAGTAAAGAGGAGTGGGAACGTTTAAAGCAACGACAGGCTCTTGCAGTTTAATCCTTTAGCATTTAAACTGGCCATATCAGGCAAAAATATTCTGTTTTATATTCGTATAGGCTAAATCTGGCCTCTCATGTCATTCTAAAAATATACAATCACATCATCAAAGTCTTGAAGCTACAAGATAATGCATGATTCATTCAGAGCAATGTGAAGAAATAAGCAATTACATTTGAGAGGGTAATTTGAATGCTGAAGGGTTAAAAATCAGCTTGAACTTCTGTAGATTTGATGCCTGTTAGGAAAGAAAGATTAGAAGTGTTTGATATGTGTGACAATAGGAATATCAGCAGACATGGAGGTGTATCACGTGCTCTCGGATGGAAGCGTTACACAGCTTGTTGGTTTAGATAAGGAAAAAAATGTAGAAGAGAGAGAGAAAGAGAATACATAGACATTGGATAAAGGTTTATAAATCAAATGGATGAGATTGAGTGTATATCACTTGCACTATCTCTGATGTATGACTAGTACTTGAATGAGTGTGGCACCTGTGCCTTGATGATAGGTAACTGAACACAGCTGAAGCAGATTCTGGCTCTGAAGAGAAAATATAGCTTCTGGGTAATGGTTTTGGTTATGTTGATAGAAATATGATCACTGTAGAATATCATTAGTTGTAAGACTTTATCTGTAAAGATTATGAAAATCTTTGTATGTTCATGAGTGTGGGTGCTTTTAGATTGTGTAGGAGGATGACAGGGCAACCGACTTTTAAGTGAAGTTCATAGAGAGGGAGTTCTGGAGGATCTTGGGAGTTGGGAAATTCAGTTGGAAAGTGTGTAACCTGATCGAGGTCGGTAATGGTGTCAACTGATCTGTAACAACGTTCTTGAGAAGGTGGCTTACTGAGTAAGTCGTAGTTAAGAGTGTTGACAGCTGCATTTGTAGGTGCAAGAACAGCCCTGTCACGAAGCCAATCTGGTTTGGCGGTTTGCAGTGAATGGACTTTGTAAAAACTATAACTGTCACAACTAAGTATGCGTAAAAACATATGTATAGTATGGATTAATTCAAATTACATGGCAACGTGAAGGAAGTGCTAATATGCAAATATGGTCGGTCTACAGTGAATGAGCATTACAAAGATTTATGGTCGGTCACACACACGTACACATATTCCAGTGTAAGGGAGACAACCAATTTCTGGCTTACTTCGCAAAGAATTACCTCCCTTGCCCTCTGTAGAAGGTTTTTCTGAGCTTCCGAACCTAGAAGCTCCATAACACCATATTACTTCATAAGTGAAAATCCTAAAGAGTGTACAACCATTTGTGGAATATAAGTGATGTATTTGCCAAGCATGAACGAAATCGGATGAAAAATATTGATTTTACGTGGGATCAAGCTAATGGTCTCACACACACAGACACACACGCACATCTTCCGTCTTATATACATATATTACTTACAGTTCTGTATTTAAGAGATGAGGAATTATTTACATTATTTACATTTAGTTTCTCCCTAATGGAGAGTATGACTGTCAAGTATATTTTTGCTAATTCGTCCTAAATCCGATTTGGTGGGACAGATGAGTCTAATAGAGGGTTTGGTTAAGAAGTCTGGTTTATGGTCCTTAAGATTGAAGTGTGGTATTCTCGGGTTGTAGGGCTCGGTCCGATCGTCGACTTCGAGTGTATTTACAAGTTTGCATTGGGGTATTGATGGTGTCCAGTGCTGATTGTGGGACCGTCCTATAGGATTTGTGTAGCTCGCACAACACTCCACCTACGAGCACTAATACTTGTATTAGACCTTCCAACTCTCCAACAGACACTAGGAATTACACCTCTCCTAATAAAAGCGGTGGGAGATCTATTCTCTGGTATACATTTCCATTCGCTTTAAACGATAAGGGCCTCTTTAAACGTTAAGGTTTTCTTTAGAAAATTAGGGTCTAATTTCCCACGTAACCATAAGTATCATTCTATCTTTAACAGATCCACTTTGAAATTATCCTATTCATCTACACCAAATGTAGAATCTATAATCACCTCATCTAATAAACGTAAACTTAGCTCCTACTACATACAACCCTACCATAGACCTATACAATGGAAGTACTAACACCGATCGCAATAACATATCTAACACCCATTGCCGGACCACTTTAAGCAACTTAAACATACATAATATAATTCCCACATCTGAGGGTAACAGGCGCACACCTGAAACCGACGCCAACACTAATAAGCACACTGATACTAACAATACTGATTACATTATAACTCACTAAAACTATTTATATCTGACAATCTCTTTTGTGTTTCCTGTGACAGACAATTGCTTTCTCGTGTTACTGGACAGTTCCAATACTCTGCCATTGAACATCAAAATTTTGTGCATTCCAATTTATATTTCTTGCAGTAATTTTTCCATTTGACTTGTCAGATTTTTGTACCATATCTTGTTGGTTGCGATCAGTTACCATCTTTGCTCTTTCTTGTGCCTGCTCCAATTATTCTGTTTTCGCACTTCCGCACTCAGGGGTGGGGGAGCCCTTTGTAGCGGCACAAGCAGTCAGCGCCGTATTGGATGAGATCTCGCGGCAGCCATTGCCATCTCCGAGACTGGAGCGAGACCTCATCTGCATCCATTTGCCATGCGCGAGATCACAACGAGGCTTGCGATAGAAACGATGTAGACGGAAAACTGATTCAGTCCTGTCTCTCCTTCGACGCCATTACACAGCAGCACTGGGTGAACACCACCACTGGCAGAGCTTTCTGGCTGTCTATCTGCAGAGGCAATGCGCCCGCACTATTCGGAGCTTAAGATGGTAGTGGAGAGCAGCACACTTCACCTTTCCTGTAAATAACCCAGTTGTAAATAGCAGTTTTACTTGAAGTCTTTTCTCTTCGCCTGCCGGAAGCCTAAACTACAAGAAGAACAAGAAGAAGAATGATGGAAAGAAATGATATTCCTCCGATATCATAAACCTTGCTTTCCATTATTAAATATATATATATATATATATATATTGGTAAAACGGTAAGATAACGAAAGAAAGAATGAGACCTCAATATTATGTAAATAGAGGAAATTTATCTACACAATAATATGTTACATTACTCAATAGTCAAGATAATCTTGACTATTGAGTAATGTAACATATTATTGTATATATATATATAATGGTTTTCTTTCAGTTTTCGTCTACCACATCCACTCACAAGGCTTTGGTCAGCCCGAAGTTATAGTGGAAGATACTTACTCAAGGTACCATGTGGTTTGAACCCGGAACCATGTGGTTGGGAAGCAAGCTTCCTACCACACAGCTACGCTGCGCCAATGGTCAGATTATAAGGAAGAGAGTTCTAAACAGACTAAAAAATAAAATGCAGAATAAAGTAAAATAAAGCATTTAGAGATAATAAAACGATGAGGAAGTTCAGACTGACCCCTTCAGTACTTATCAATCGTTTCCTGGTCTCTTTTAAGGTAATTTAGATCCTTAAAAAAGGCAAGAAAACAGTTGATAAGCACTGAAACGGTCAATAATCTGTGACCAGGTGGACAAATTAAACGCAGTGACCCACCAGAAGTACCTTAGAGCATGCTAATCACATGGGCATTCTCTTTCATCAGGACAAGTGTCATACTGCACACGTGACATGTATTATTGGGGCTTGGCTGGGAAGTTTCGCTTCACCCTCCATATTCGCCCGCCTTTGTGCCTCCAGATTTCCACCAGTTTCAGTCTCTTCACAATTTGTTGAATAGACAAGGTGAAGAAGGTGTAAAAGTTCACCTGAAAGAGTTCTGCCAGTAAAGACAGGAAATTCTTTGAGCAGGAAATAATGGATCTGCCGGCAAGATGGCAGAAGATCCTGAAACTAACAGAAAATTATATCTTTGATTGAATAAATCGCAATGTTTAAAACTTATGTTTATTTTCCCTTAAAAAATAAACTGAGGGAACTTTTTACCCAACCTAATATATATATAATCCCTCACAAAAATAGAATGTTAGTTATGGAAACTATACTCGCAGTGCAAAATCAAAATCAACAGGCACTCTTATCGACCTCATAACTTCGCTTTCTGCCGTTTAAGATGTCGGCATTGATACGTCAACGACGATAATCCTCATATGACGTCATTTCTCACTTCACAATTCGGAATATGCTCCATCGTCTCTGCATGTTCATAAATTTCTTTTCCGGCTTTCCCACAGGTTGCATTCGCTAAGCGTAAGTAATTTTTATAAAATTTATTTTCTTAGCCATTTGAATAATGATTCAACCTGCCAGAAATAGCGACCCAATTTCTTCAAATCACATCCTATCACGAAGGAAATATTTGACATTATCTTACCAAAAAAAAAAAAAAAAAGATCTGGAGCTTCACATTGTAACACATTTCATAATAAGCCCGACAAAATATTGCATTTAGTCGTAAGATGGGTCACTGTTGGAAGGCTTTTGACAGAGGGTCCGCTCTATCATGTTTGACCCGTAGCGAAGCATCAACATCAAAACAACAACGCTGAAAATTATTTTTGACCTCAGTTTTTGACTGTTGTTCTGCATTGTTGTTGTTGCTATTTAACCTCAAGGCGGCCCTGATCCATCAAACCCACGATCTGAAGCCAAGATCATCACGAGGATTTTCAGGAGTAGTGTAACTCTCTTATTTTTTAAATGGTAGAGTGTGGTTGGAAAGAGATTCCGTCACTATTCCTAACTGGTCTAGCGACCACGCGGCGGCTTTGGCATTTATTTATAACATTCTCTGCATTTTTGTACTCTTTGTTGTTTGTTTCTCTTATTTTACGACAGCCAGAGAAAAGGGGCTGTTTTTATGACCTTTACAGGCCTCTCGACACTGGCGAAATTGATTAATTAGTATTGAACTCGAAAATGTGTAGTTGTTGCTGTTATTGTTTATTTCTAGGTCAGCTCTGATCCTGTAAATCTTTGATCAAAAAATTTCAAACCGTGACCATCAAGGAAGAAAATGGAGAAGATATTCAATTGACAAACATCTGCAAGTTCTATATAATGAATTACAATCATAGGAATAAATAAATAAATAAATAGATAAATGAATGCAACTCTAGTCTTGCAGCTGTTCCTACTGTGGGGGTCCAGCATGCTAAAGTTGACACATCATGCAAGAATTATACAAAAATCGAACCCAAAGCTTCATCGGAGAGTACCCGAAAGACCATCATGGACTCTCTGATGAAGCTTTGGCGTTCAGTTTTTGAATAATTGTTGTATGATGTGTCAACTTTGGCATGCTGGATTCCCAAAGTAGAAACGTCTATAAGAGTAGAGTTGTATTAATTAATTAATTAATTTATTTATTTATTCCTATGATTATAATTAATAAATAGATCTTGCTGATGTTTGTCAATTGAATCTCTTCTCCATTTTCTTCTTTGCCTTATAAATTCTGGATAAACGTTTATTTATCTCCACTTATACCTATTATTCAATTGTACTATTGCCATGCAACATTAAGCGTTTGGATATAAATAGGTATATATCCAGTAGTATATTGGATATTTATTATCCCTTAGATGGTTGTCTAACCTCTGACTAATATTTATGTAATTATATATAAATATATATATATATATATATATATATAATTTTTAATCGAAAAAAATTCTACACGATGAACTTTTATCTTATCTTATATATTATATATTTATATGTTTCCTATAAATAATTTACAATATAAGGGCAAAAGAAAAATTCTAATGCCAAATATGCCGAAGAAAAGATAAAAATTGTCAATTAACCATTATAATTTATGCGTCGCGAAACAAACCGATAGAAATTTCTAAAAAATTCATTATTACCGTATTGGACCAATTTTGGAGTTAATTCATAAGAATTTTCTCCTCTTCAGCGGCAAATACGCGAGATATAAGTGAAATACTTACTCATACCCATGGAAAAAGCAAACACCATATATATGTTTCCTATATATATGTATTTTTATATTTTTATATATCTATTTATTTATATATGTATATATTTCTTTATATTTTTATATATTTATTATTCTAGATGTTATAATGTTAAAATGTATATTTTTAGTCGCTAAAGTATTAATTTTTAATCGCGATAGACTCTACTCACACATTTCTCTTATATGTTTGTATATAAGGACAGAACAATGCGAAGTAAATGCAAGGCAAATCACATCTACCCTGCATTCAATATTTGGCACATAAACCCAAAATATTGAATTCAAGGTAGGTCTCCATTAATTCATATATTTATTTCTTGTGATTTGCCTTGCATTTACTTCGCATTGTTCTGGCCTTACCCACGATTCTTTATACAATATATATATATTTATATAAATTTTCATTTATATAAATTAAGATATTTAGATAACTAAGTAGAGTCGGAGACAAGCAATGTGCATTAGCAATATGTACAGACATACACGTACTTTCTAATGTAAATACGGATTTGTCCCTCTAGTTATGAACACTCACTCAGCTGTAAAATACATTCAGTGTTTTACCTGGCAAACTTGTCCTATTTTTGTGTTGAAATGTCCAGTAATTGAAAAAGCTCTTTCCGACTGGACACTAGTTGCATTAGTTGTAAGCAATGCACTGTAAAGTTTCTCGAGCTTTTCACTTATGTTCGAAGTTGCTTCAAAATATTCGAATTCTTTAGAGATTTCAAATCCATCTGTTACCATCTTGGGCTCT